>NC_057837.1:78616250-78934375 GCF_910594005.1 Cervus elaphus | reverse complement strand
TCTCTCCATGGGGCTCTCCAGGCAAGAATACTGCAGTGGGTTGCCATGCCCTCCTCCAGGGGATCTCCCCAACCCAGGGATCAAACCCAGGTCTCCCGCCTTGCAGGCGGATTCTTTACCAGCTGTGCCACCAGGGAAGCGAGTTCAAGTACAGGGTTTTATTTCAGTAATTTCTGTGGAATTCTGCAGGTACTCTTCCCATCTTTTTATCATCCGGTCTTGTCCGAGGAGTTGTGTGCTCATCTGGGCCTTTTTTTTCCTGAAAGCTTTTTTTTTTTTTCCCCTATTTATTTTTATTAGTTGGAGGCTAATTACTTTACAATATTGTAGTGGTTTTTGCCATACATTGACATGAATCAGCCATGGATTTACATGTGTTCCCCATCCTGAACCCCCCTCCCACCTCCCTCCCTATCCTGAAAGCTTTAGGATGTCGTCATTCTTCGGCTTTGGACACTGTCCCACTCTGCCTCTAATTGAGCCATCTTAAGACCCATGTCTGAGGAATCCCCCCGCAGTTCAATGGCCAGAACCCAGCACTGCTGCTGCCGGGGGCCTGAGTTCGATCCCTTGTCAAGGAACAACGATCCCCTGAGCCACGCACAACCCAAAACAATCTTTTAAAGACCCATGTCTGGTTTTGGTGTCAAATAGTTATCTTCTTTAAGTCCAGTTTCTTTAGCTGGGCATGCCTTCCCATTCTGGGTTTCCCTGATCAGTGGGTTCCGGGGGAGGTGTTTGCTTGGAGGTGATCCATCTGGAGTAGTTGGAGGAGGAGAAACGCAGTTTGGTGCGATGTTCTGGGCGTGGGGTTCTCTGCTCTCCGGGAACCTCCACATGCTTGGAGCCTTGGCGGTGCTTCTCCAGCCTAAGCAGCCTCCCTCCCTGACAGCCCGGAGGGTGGGTGCCTCTGCTGCTTGTGGTTTAGCCCAAGTCAGGGAAGAGTCACCCTGACCGCTCTCCAGGCGGCTCATCAGCTAGTGAGCCGGAGAGCCGTTCCAATATCCGCCACCTGCCGCCTCCGATCTCGACTGCTTCTAGGAGCGCTCTCCTTTTCCCAAACAAGATTTGGCCTATGACCTCCTTTCAGCCTGATTTTATCTCTGCTCCTCGGGAGGCTTCACAAGCTCTGAGCCGTGAATGAAACAGCACCCCTTCTTGCGTCCCACGGTTCTCGTCTAGACCTCGGTGTCTTCCCGTCTCCGGGCGTTTGGTCAGAAGGAAAAGGCAGAGCCGGGGCGCGGGCCGCCGCCTTGGTCGGCCCTCTCTGCCGGCGGGGCGCGGGCCGCGGGCCGCCGCCTTGGTCGGCCCTCTCTGCCGGCGGGGCGCGGGCCGCCGCCTTGGTCGGCCCTCTCTGCCGGCGGGCCGCGGGCCGCCGCCTTGGTCGGCCCTCTCTGCCGGCGGGGCGCGGGCCGCCGCCTTGGTCGGCCCTCTCTGCCGGCGGGCCGCGGGCCGCCGCCTTGGTCGGCCCTCTCTGCCGGCGGGGCGCGGGCCGCCGCCTTGGTCGGCCCTCTCTGCCGGCGGGCCGCGGGCCGCCGCCTTGGTCGGCCCTCTCTGCCGGCGGGCCGCGGGCCGCCGCCTTGGTCGGCCCTCTCTGCCGGCGGGCCGCGGGCCGCCGCCTTGGTCGGCCCTCTCTGCCGGCGGGGCCCGGGCCGCCGCCTTGGTCGGCCCTCTCTGCCGGCGGGGCCCGGGCCGCCGCCTTGGTCGGCCCTCTCTGCCGGCGGGGCGCGGGCCGCGGGCCGCCGCCTTGGTCGGCCCTCTCTGCCGGCGGGGCGCGGGCCGCGGGCCGCCGCCTTGGTCGGCCCTCTCTGCCGGCGTCCTGACGGACAAAAGCCCTGAAGCCGCGACTCGGGTGTGTTCGCAGGAGACAAGCCGCACAAGTGTGAGTTCTGTGCCAAGTGCTTCAGCCGCAAGGACAACCTGACCATGCACATGCGCTGCCACACCAGCGTGAAGCCCCACAAGTGCCACCTCTGCGACTACGCGGCCGTGGACAGCAGCAGCCTCAAGAAGCACCTGCGCATCCACTCGGACGAGCGGCCCTACAAGTGCCAGCTCTGCCCCTACGCCAGCCGCAACTCCAGCCAGCTCACCGTGCACCTGCGCTCCCACACCGGTAAGTCCCCGCCTCAATGCATCTCTGGCCCCTCGGTGAGCTTAGCTGAAGCACAGGCAGCTTAAATGACTCCGGGGCGTGAGTAAAGGGATCTGGGGCTTCTCTGTTGACGGTGAAGCCTGTGGTTTCTCCCACCGGGACGGCAGCTTCTAGTAAAACACTGGACGTCTGACAGCTGAGTTTCCTAACTTGCCTGTGCAGAATACAGCTGGGGGCGATTATCCAATTCAACATGAAGGAAGCAAAGGGTGCATCTCAATAAAAGTCTGATGAATAAACTAGGTGTTTCTGTCATTCAACGTCAACTCTGATTGTGCGGCTTAATTCAGAAACATGTGGCCACGTGTAAAACGGCTGGCCAGCGGGAAGCTGGTGCTCCGTGCTGGCCTGGGGCGGCGGGAAGAGCAGGGTGGGATGGAGGCTGGAGGGGGGTGATATATGTGTACATACAGCTGATGCATTCTGTTGTACGTGACATTGTAAAGCAATTATACTCTAATTAAAAAAAGAAACATGTAGCAAAATTACCTGAATGTAATCACAAGCATCTAGAAATTAGGCTTTGCAGAAAAGCTTTTCCCTCTCTGTGTGAGACACTGTTGAAATAATGAGATAGAACCAACCAACCCATCACAGTGCAGAAAAAGGGGGATTGGAGAAGCTCATAAGAAGAGTCAGAAAATTAAAATTTCCAGTGAATGCCTGGCAAATGGCAAGCAGACCGGCATATACTGACATCCAAAATTGAGTCAAGAAACCTGTATCCCAGCAGACAAGTGGGAGGCAGCCAGAGAGCTGGGTGCTAATCTTTGCAGCCAGCGTCTGACGGCCTTGGGTGTTCTGGACTTGGAACTGGTGTAGGCTGCAGAGGCCAGAGGCCAGAGGAGCAGCTGAAGCCTCTTGGCATGATGGCCCAAACTGCTGAGTAACAGGTAAAACACACTGAATGTCTAGTCCTTAAACTGATCTCCTCTCCTAACTTTGAAGTGTCATCTGCAGATTATGAGTCATCTGCAGGAAATAAGTGGCATGAAATGTGCCAAGGCTAACAAATAACAAATCCTGGAGACGACAGAGTGCTTGCGTAACTTACCAGAATTTTTTAGTTCTCATTGGCATCCACCCACTGGCAGGAATGTTGCATCTAAGAAGAGTTCTGTTAGAAACAGTAGAACAAAGCAGTATGAATTGAAACTGGGGTTGCTGGCTGTAACCAACTTTTCAGAGAGCAGGAAAAAAGCTGGAGAACCGACAATCAGAAGATAGAAGTCTGGTTTCTGGCAAGGTCAGGAAGAAAAGAGGTGAGAAAATCAAGTGAAATAAAGCCATTTCTGAATCTAGGAGAGGTAGTGGCCAAGAGAAAGGCATCCTTAAACCTCTCAAGCTGATGGACTAAACACTGAAGCTAATACTCGCTTTAGAGAGGGATGCTAGATGAGTCAGAATCACAACCAACAGAACGTAGGAGAAGTCTGGGGAAAGGATGGTTGTGTAGGATGTGTAACAATCTCTTCTCTGCCTATAATCAACTGACAGTGATGTTTAAAGTAACAGCCTCCAAAGAACTAAACCCTTAGCCATCCCTCCAGGGGGTATAGAGGAGGCTATGGCATTTCATGATTTGTCTTCTGCTCCTGCTGCCATATTCATGGGTTAATTTCATGAAATTCAGTCTGTTGGTGTGAAACTGCAAACCTTTAATACAAGCCAGTTAACTGATGTGATAACACAACTTAAAGTGAAAAGTAAAAGTGTTAGCTGCTCAGTCGTGTCCGACTCTTTGCCACCCCATGGACTGTCCATGGAATTCTCAAGGCAAGAATACTGGAGTGGGTTGCCATTCCCTTCTCCAGGGGATCTTTCCAACCCAGGGATCGAACCCAGGTCTCCCACGTTGCAGGCAGATTCTTCCGTGTGTGAGCCATGGGGGAAGTCCAAACACCAAAGTGAGCATGTTTATAAACCTTGATTTGAAACAGTCTTGTATCGCATAACCACACCTCTTCCTTCTGTGTCCAAATCTGAGCTGTCAAGTGAGTTTAGGTCTGAACCAGAAGTGTGGTGAAGAGGGTGGACTTGGATGCCATGATGCTGCTTGGCCACGGTCAAATGACGTGACCTCTCTGAGCCTCAGTTACCCCATCTGTTAAAGTGCGGTAGCACTCACACGTGGGATTGCTATGCGGATTAAGCAAGTTTTAATACACAGTGTTCTCCCGTGGTGCTGGTGGGAGGTGAGGAGTAACTG
Source organism: Cervus elaphus (assembly GCF_910594005.1). Classification (NCBI taxonomy): domain Eukaryota; kingdom Metazoa; phylum Chordata; class Mammalia; order Artiodactyla; family Cervidae; genus Cervus; species Cervus elaphus. The sequence continues at coordinate 78,930,011 of NC_057837.1, read as the reverse complement.
GAGTTTTAAGGACCCAGCTGTCTGCCAGCACTGTTGTGAGCGCATGTGGGGGCGGTGGGGGGCTCTGTTGCCTGCCTGCTCTAATGGAAACGCACCTTCCCGTTGCCAGGGGACACCCCCTTCCAGTGCTGGCTCTGTAGCGCCAAGTTCAAAATCAGCTCGGACTTGAAAAGGCACATGATCGTGCACTCGGGGGAGAAGCCGTTCAAGTGCGAATTCTGCGACGTCCGCTGCACCATGAAGGCGAACCTGAAGTCGCACGTGCGCATCAAGCACACCTTCAAGTGCCTGCACTGCGCCTTCCAGGGCCGGGACCGGGCCGACCTTCTGGAGCACAGCCGGCTGCACCGGGCCGAGCACCCCGAGAAGTGCCCCGAGTGCAGCTACTCCTGCTCGACCAAGGCCGCCCTGCGCGTCCACAGCCGCGTGCACTGCCCCGACCGGCCCTTCAAGTGCGGCCTCTGCAGCTTCGACACCAAGCGGCCCAGCAGCCTGGCCAAGCACGTCGACAAGGCGCACCGGGACGAGGCCCGGACGGAGAACCGCGCCCCGCCGGGGCGGGAGGCGCCGCCCGTGGCCAAGATCGTGACGCACAGGGCCTTCCGCTGCGAGACGTGCGGCGCCGCCTTCGTCAGGGACGACTCTCTGCGCTGCCACCGGAAGCAGCACAGCGACCCCGGCGAGCACCGGAGCGCGGGCCTGGTCACCTTCCCGCCCGAGAGCGGCGCCCCCGGGCAGCTGGGCGCGCTGGTCTCCGTCGGGCAGCTCGAGGCGCCCCTGGAGTCCAGCCAGTGCCTCTAGGAGCCCCGGAAAGGGTGGTCAGCCCGCCGGATCTCCGGACGCAACGCAGCCGCCCAGCCCTCGAGCCACGCTGGACTCACGCTCCGGGGATGCCTGCTTGCACCCTGAGGCCTGCAGAGGCCGCGGCCGCAGTCACCGGGGTGTGAGGGCAGGCGCCAAGGCAGCCCTGTGGAGACACATCCCCCAACCGCACCCCTCGTATCTGTCTTCCCTCCAAGCATCGCCTAAGCAAGTTTACTCGGTTCCAACATCGGGGGATCCACTGAGCACTGCTCTATCCAATAGGGATAGTTCCCTCACGATGGATTCCGGTTCTAAAACTGACCCACCCCCGATGGGATTATGAAACAAACGAGTTAGACCACGTGGAAAAACTACACTGATCCATACACACATAGAGCAGGTTTAAGGGGATGTCGGGGTATGTGGAGGGTCTGGGGTGGCCGGAGAAGTTCTACTACTTAACCTGGGTGGTGGTTTCTAAGAGTACCCGCCTTATATGTTTTCTGTGTGGTTCCTTTTATCTGTTGTCTTATAATAAAAAGGCAAGCTCGTCTGTAGAGTGGTGTCAGAGGGACACTCCATTTTTGTGGTCTATCACACCGTGGAGGTTCTCCAGTGCCCTCCAGCCGGTGGTAATTTCACTGCAAATGCACCTAGGATTTCTGAGTGTCCCAGGGCCGCAGTGAAGCAAAATGCAGTTTGATCTGTAGGTGGCGCCAGAGATCAAGCTAACGCTAGCTCAGCCAGTAACTGTGTTGTGAAATTCAAGATTTGTGTATTTGTATTCATAAAAAGAGAGTAGGGACCCAGTGGGTCCTGGGCTTCGCTGTGGGACATGGCGATGCGTGGAAAAGCCTGGGACTAGTGTCTTTCATCATAATAAGCACTTGGTGCTTGCTGAACCAACAAATAAGGGAAACCCAAAGCCTCTTGTAAATGGACATTTAACTTGACCGAAACTTAGGAGGTCTTGGAATGCCAGTGGATATATAATTTATCCAAAGCTGCTTTCATCTTTTCTTCAGATACAGTCTTTGTTTAATATTCTTGTGTGCCCTCATCAAGCTAAATATCTGGGCCTTTGAAACACTGAATAGATCCATTGTTTTTGATAAACTGGGAACAGGAATGTGAAAACAGATTACTTATAGATTGTAAAGGTGACTATTTCACTTATGAAATAGACATACAGAGCTTGTTTTAGAAGGTTTGTTTGAACAAATCTGATTCCATTTGGCTCAAGGCGAGCGATAACGACTGTAAGAAGAAAAGATAGAAACGATGGCAGAGAGAATTAATAACTTTTTTGTTTTATGGCTATTTTCAGTTGTTCAGAAGTGTTTCATTCCTGGTTGCTGGTGCATGGTACAGATTCTATTGTCACCTTTCGCCGTTTGTCATGAGTCTTATCTGTATTTCTGTTCTGGTAGCAGAAGGGCTGTTGACCTTTCAAGTGGGAACACAAAGATTGAAATCATATAAACGTTCCTTGTACTTCTGGTGTCATAGCTCTTCAAAGAAACAGGGAAAATATCAGCCTCTTTAGAAGGCATTTTATCAAGGGCCTTGGACCCACACTGGTATCACCTAGCAAATTTGGATCCCCAGTAGAGTGGAGGTCAGCAAAAAGCTTGGAACCAGTTAGTAAATATTCAAGGCTTTATGGAGCCATAAGGGCTCTTCCGTGACTAAACTCTCTTCACAAAAGCAGCCAGACTGTCTGTATGCCAACAAAACTTTATGAAATGAGGATGAGACTTAAAATATACAGCTATCGCCAAATGAAACTGGAAATAGCCATAGTAGCTAAGAGGCCCTGAATTGGTTTCTGCACCCAGCTGTGTTTTGCAAGGTGCACATCGATCTCAAAGGGGACGTTGATTAATGAATGTTTGCCATGTGACATCACATGGACCAGTGTTGGTGAACTTTTTCAGTAAAAGGCCAGACAGTAAGCATTTTTGGCTTTGCTAGCCTCAGTCTCTATTCAACTCTGTTCACCTCTATAGCACAATCACTCAACTCTGCCAGTTATCAAACCCGCTGGAGACAACAGGTAAGTGAATGGATATAGCTGTGTGCCAATGAAACTTTATTTACAAAAAGCAGGCCATGATTTGGAGGGCTGTCTTTTGCTGATTCCTGACCTGGGCTATTGAGTGCAAGCAGTAAGGTAATTGATATGTCAAAACACAGGAGAAACACAAAGAATGCCAAATTTCCTGGGGTCCTTTTATGCCGGTACAGTTTCATGCAAGAGATAGGTTCAGTTCAATCACTCCGTCGTGTCCGACTCTTTGAGACCCCATGGACTGCAGCAAGCCAGGCTTCCCTGTCCATCACCAACTCCCAGAATCTGGTCAGACTCATGTCCATTGGTGATGGTTGGTGATGCCATCCAACCATCTCATCCTCTGTCATCCCCTTCTCCTCCTGCCTTCAATCTTTCCCAGCATCAGGGTCTTTTCCAGTGAGTCAGTTCTTCGCATCAGGTAGCCAAAATATTGAAGCTTCAGCATCAGTCCTTCCAATGAATATTCAGGACTGATTTCCTTTAGGATTGACTGGTTTGATATCTTTGCAGAGATAGGTTAAATTCCAGGTTGTGTACATGCGTGCTAAGTTGCTTTAGTCATGTCCGACTCTTTCTAACCCCATGGACTGTAACCCACCAAGCACCTCTGTCCATGGGATTCTCCAGGCAAGAATACTGGAGTGGGTTGCCATTTCCTTCTCCAGGGGATCTTCCTGACCCAGGGATCAAGTTCCTTAGCACTAGCACCACCTGGGAAGCCCAAGTTCAGGTTGTAAGTGAAAGTCACTCAGTTGTATCCAACTCTGTACAGTCCATGGAATTCTCCAGGCCAGAATACTGGAGTGCGTAGCCCTTTCTTTCTCCAGGGGATCTTCCCAACCCAGAGATTGAACCCAGGTCTCCTGCGCTGCAGGCAGATTTTTTACCATCTGAGCCACCAGGAAAACCCAAGAATACTGGCATGGGTAGCCTGTCCCTTCTCCAGTATCTTCCCAACCCAGGAATCGAACCCAGGTGTCCCACATGGCAGGCAGATTCTTTATCAGCTGAGCTACCAGGGAGGTTGGGGACTGACCAGGGAGGTTGGGGACTGGGAGATGCTAAGTCCTTTGGACGTCTATTCAGTGCAGCTATAAAATGTCCAGTGAAGAATTAAAAATCAAGGTGATGCCCTCTTGCTTTCCTCTGCTTAAGGCTTCCTGCCGCCTTCTAAACACTGTAGGACATGAGTTCATTTGTCCCTGTGTTTAATTTATTAAAAAGAATGAGCCTCAATTGCTGCTGCTATGTTGGTGTGAGTCCTTACTCTGAGCCAGGCACTGTGATAAGAACTTGACCTGTGTTGACTCATCTCCTTCTGTCAGGTGCTATCCAGAGCTGGAACTAGGTTGAGATGAGGAAGGCACTGGCCTAGGGCACGCAAAACTCAGCAATCACATGTTTTAAAGTGATATATTAAAAAAAAAAAAAAAGCGATATATTTTCTAAATTAGCAAACTATGGGCTACAGGTCAGCTGCTTTTTTTGTTGTTTTTTTTAAAGTTTTTTTAGAAGTTAGCTTGGGAATTAAGGCAGGACTTGGTCCTGTCTTTTAAGATTGTGATGTTTTTGTTCATTGTGGATTTTCTGTGTTAAGTTTGGTCTTTAGAAAAATTGCATTAAAATACTCTCCTTGATCAGTGCGATTTGGGGCACCCCTTTCCGTTTGCACTGGAGGGGAGTGCCTCAACCACCTCACCCTCGTCCCTGCCTCTTGTCCAGATACAGAACCTGAAGCATGAGGGTGATGGACCTTCTAGAAGAGAGTTAGGTTTCCGTCTCAGGCAGAGTAGCTCCTGAGTCCACATTTTTAACCAAAGTACTGGGCTGGGTCTCCAATTCTAAAATATCTATCTTGTTAGAGTAACAAGCTGAGCTGAGTAGGATGATGACAGACTCATCCAAAAGGAGCCTTCACTTGTTGAAAGGTGTCGGGGTTGAGGAGGAAAGGGGTCTGAGCAGCCCTGCTTCTGGCATTACTGTGTGCGACGTCCAGCTGACGTCCAGCTGGGATTTGGACCTTGGGTTCTCCATTTGCTTCTCTGTCCATGGAGCGCTCAGTCACTTCAGTCGTGTCTGACTCTTTGCAACCCCATGGACTGTAGCCTGCCAGGCTCCTCTGCCCATGGGATTCTCCAGGCGAGAATACTGGAGTGGGTAGCCCTTCCCTTCTCCAGGGGATCTTCCCAACCCAGGGATCGAACCCCAGTCTTCTGTGTTGCAGAGTCTTTACCCGCTAAGCCACCTAAGGAAGACTTTCGCTCATCTGTAAAATGGGCCATTTCAGGCATTTGGCTTAATGATAACGTCAACAAGTTTAAAACAGCAAAGCAAAACCCGGCTCGCCTGTGTCTTTTTCTCATTTATTTTGTCGGAGCTGGGGCATGGGGATAACCAAGAACTAGTACTGTGACCTTATGACCTTGGGCATCAAAGTTTCTATCTTACTTCCCACCCCACCCCTTATCTGCAACACATGGTCCAAAATGGTGGCAACCGAAGCTCCAGCCAGGGTGGGAGGAGGCCTCCCCTTAGCACTGCGGGAGGGTTGCACGTAAGCTTCTGTTTCCAGCCCCTGCCACCTGGCTGGTCATACGCCATGGCCGTTGCAAAGGGTGCTGGGAAATGATGGCGCTAGAGTAGCTCTGCTGAGTTAAAACCTGGAAGGAGATGCTGGGTCACGTGTATCCTCTCCCCCTGAGCAGTCATGCAGGGCTCTTGTGAAGGCTGGAGCTGACTTGCTATGAGACACCAGGCGTCGGCCTTGAACACCCACGGTATTCTACACAGGAATGTTTCTGCTTTATCAGGGCTTCGCCGGGGCTCCCTCCGCCTGCTTTTTGTGATATTGGCCCATGGTGTCCTTCCAAGGTTCTCTGTCACTCTGGCCTGGTGGGTGTCAACTGGCTCCGGGCTGAAGTATGTGGGAAGCTCTTGGTAATTGGAATCTGCCTCTGCAGGGAGGCCGTGGGCATTGGTACCTTCTGAGGCCGTGCAGGTGATCATAATGTGCAGCCAGGTGGGAACAGCTGCCCCAGTGAAGAAGCACGGCTGTCTTCATGGATGTTTGCCGCCTATACTGTCCCGGAGGGCCCCACACTCGGGTACCTGCTCTGCTGACGCTGTTTTGTAATTCTTAGTTTTTGAACCAGGGGTCCTGAGTTTGCATTTTGCATCAAGCCCAAATTACATAGCCAGTCCTGTGAGGAAAGAAAACATGCCTAGGAAGGGAGCTAGTGTACGTTACTGGTACAGAAAAGGTCTCAACCTTTGCAACCAAGACTCTTGTCTGGAGTCAGCCAGCCTGGACTCTGGATAGGAGAGAGAAGCACCATGAATCGTGATGGTCTAGAATTCCCCTGCACGATTCCATTCAGACGTTACAATGAATACCATGTGCATTTGTTATTACAAACAAAGCTGATTTTCGGAAAAGTTAAACCTGCTCAGGGCAGGTAGGACAGGAAAGTCAAACCCATGTGTGCTGGACTCCTGTGCTGTGGGTTATTTGCAGCTTAGGCGGGGCTGTCCTCCACCAGCAGAAGTGGGGGAACTGGAGAGGGAGCCATTTGAGTTCTAAGTGTCGAGGCCAGAAAAGGACATGATCTTTTGTAAGAATGGTTAGCTCTGTAGTTGGCTTGGAAAATATTTTGAATATGGGTATTGTTGGATGATTGGAAAATGTCCCTAGGCTATGTGTCCACGTGCTGCGGGTAAGTTATTGCAGGAATGACCGATGTTACATTCCCCCAGCTCAGGCAGGTTACAAGATGGTTGAGCTTCGATACTGATCTTGATGAGAACTACACTTGAACTCCCAGCAGTGTGACGGGCCCCCGGAGCCCACGCTCAGCCACCCTCAGAGGCCACTGAGACAGGATCTCGTGTATGTCTCACACCTTGAGACGCTTCTGTTTTAATAGAGAAGAAAATGAAGGTAAAGAATCCAAGTCCAGCACGTGGTCAGGATTAGAACCTGTGTTCGTGTCCTCTGAGTGGAACTCCTTTTATTACCTAACACCACCTGCTCGAGAGACCTAACGCCAGTTTTCTTCATTGCTTTTGGAGTCATGAGCCCCTGTGTCAGTCCAGACAAGTCTATAAATCCTCTCTTCAAAGAACGTTTAAGAGAATAAAGCAAAATATATAAGCTTGCGGAGGAAAACTATTGAAATCATTATCAAAATATTTCTTGGTTTAAGTGTACTTAATTAACATCATATTAAAGGTTGTAGCAGAAGACCTCTAGCATAACTATCATTTATAGCCAGCCTTGGGCTTTCCATGTCCACAGTTCCTCCATGACCATGGATTCAACCAACTGCAAGGTGTAGTCCTGTAATATTTGTTATTGAAAAAAAAATCTGTGTATAAGTGATCCAGTGCATCTCAAACCTATGTTGTTCAAGGGTCAATCAACCACAATCTTATTTTGAAGTAGAGATGCTCATAAATGTTATTTCAAGATAGTTACAGCAACCAGGATGTTTTATGAAACTTGGAAGATGGGAAGTGTGTGAGTGTAGCTGTGTCCCACCTTTTGGCGACCTCACAGACTGTCGCCTGCCAGGTTCCTCTGTCTATGAGATTTCCCAGGCAAGAATACTGGAGTGGGTTGCCATTTCCTCCTCCAGGGGATCTTCCTGACCCAGGAATTGAACCCACATCTCCTCCATCTCCTACATTGCAGGCAGATTCTTTACCACTGAGACACCAGAGATATGTGAAAGTTACTGGTCTCTTTTGTTGACCCAGTCACTGGTCCTGTCAATGCTCCTGTGATCTGGTACCTACATCCCAAACTGACAGGTGCTCAATTTCAGTTAGAGGGAGTGGAATAAGATTCATCCTATTTCCCTTGCAAATTCCTGGACCTTATCAATTCTACCCATGGTCCCTTTACCCCCCTGTGTTAAGACCTCTGATGCCAATAGAATTTCTGGGGTCTGATTTTCTTGGTAAAATTTGAACTTGCAGTTATTTCCATCCTGACCAGGTCTAGTAGCATCAGCATTTAAACATTTACCCCTGCCTCACCCCACCCTAAGAAAACCGTGCATTAGAAGGCATTCACCAAACAGGGCTCTTTGCAGTGTCTAGGTACAGCCCGTTTCCGACAAGGTCTTCTTAGGATGGCTCAGTCCTCACCTGTCAGTTTGAGGGACTTTGGCTTATAGAAAACAGACACTGATGTTCATCAAACAGCTCTGAAGTTCTCAAGGCATCACACACACCCAAGTGCGCTCATGTTGTACCCCTGTTTCCTGAAAGGTCACAGCAGACTGGCTTCAGCCTAACACGGAAGGGTTTTTACCCAAGGCTGAGAGCGTAACACATGAGTGACAACAGCAGATAATTCTAGTGCTCAGCCCAGGATCGTCTGTACTTACTCATCTTAGGAGTCCTAGGAGGGAAAGGGTTATCTCAGCTGTATTGGTGGTCACTTGTCCATCTGCAACAATCTACCTTCACTTTTTTTTTTTTTATAGTTTCGATAAATGATCCCTTTGGATTTAAAAGACATTCATGTCCTGTGTGTAATTCTTTCCAAACGCATAGACATCTCTGGATTTGGAGACGAACTGGTCATCTCTGCCTCTTCTTCCGTTGTGCATTTGTCCCTTGTTTCAAGAAGACGTTTCTAACAGCAAGACCTGAGGGAATCAATGGTGCAGATATCATTTAGAAATGTTTGGTCTTTAAAAGAAAAATCTTGATTCCAGATACTCATTTCTCTCCTGACTCCAGCCTAGCCTCCAGCCCAGAGGCCGGCAGACTTTTTCTGTAAAGCTAGTAGGAAATATTTTAGGTTTTGCAGGCCGTACAGTCTCTTGCAACTGCTCAGCTCTGGCCTCACAATACAAAAGCAGCCAGGGATGGCACTTAAAGAAATGTGTGTACTTGTGTCCCTGGAGTGCTTTACAGACACCAGAATTTGGATTGCATGTGATTGTACATCACAACATATTTTTAACTTTCTCAACCATTTAAAAATCTAAGAGCTACTCTTAGCTCGTGGATTGTACAAAAACAGCTCATGGGTTACTATGAGAAACACTGGCCAAGGTACATAGGGATCCCTCACTGTCACCTTTACAACTATACATGGATCTACAATGATCTCAGTAAAAATTTCAGTGAAAAAGACTGACAGACAGTTGGCTGGATTTAGCACCCCCCGCCCCCAGGCTGTGGTTTACCACCCCTGCCAGTGAGAACAGCTTATGAAAATATGATGCATAATTTGAAACTGCTCTCCTATTTCTGAGATTGTTTTTGACATGAATGGAATGCTTGAATAGCATTTTTTTCTGACATGGTTTGTCTCCAAATATTGGCTTTATATTACAGTTCAAATACAGAAGCCTTAGCTGTTAGCTGTTAGAATTAAAGATTCTAGTATGGTTTGAGTAAGTTGATACAAGTAAATTTACATTTATGAAATGTTCACTTAATTAAAAAGCTCAGCATATCCTCTCTTGAAATATGAAAGTCATTTATAAGAAGTCCTGCAGTGCTCGCTTCGGCAGCACATATACTAAAATTGGAACGATACAGAGAAGATTAGCATGGCCCCTGCGCAAGGATGACATGCAAATTCGTGAAGCGTTCCATATTTTTTAAAAAAAAAAAAGAAGAAAATAAGAAGTCCTGCAGTCCTAAAGTGTTTTCTTTTAAAATAATAATCTATACATATTTTTTTTAATCAAGCAATACCAGGGGATGTACAGTGAAAAGTCTCTTTCCCATCACAGCCCCTCATTTTCCCTTTCAATAGGCAGTCACCATTAGCTGTGTCTGTAAATTCTTTGGTTTAAAATTTTGTCTTCGTGAGTTTCCTGGCAGTCCAATTGTTAGGACTTCACACTTTTCCTGCTGGGGGCCCGGGTTCAATCCCTGGTTGTGGAACTAAGATCCTAAAAGCTGCAGGAAGTGGCAAAAAAAATAAATGATGCATCATGGCTGTCTTTTGGCTGGCAAAATCATGATTATAGTAGCTACCGGGGCCAAATGTGCTCCGAACCTCACAAAGGTCTTGACCGCCTGCAGCAGCTCTCCATTGTGGGTGATGCTGGCCCCATGTTGCCCATTGAACTCTTGGAGGCAGAGTGATTGGTCAGAGGGGGTCATGGTGTCTGTGTGGTTTTGTGGTTTGATGAAATGAAACCCTCCTGATGCCGAGTGGCAGTTGGTACGGGGCTTGAATGAGACATTTGAAAGATGAGCCACTTTCTGGTATTGAAAGTGTTCTATTCTTAAGAACTGTCACTGGGGTTCTCCTAGTACAAAAGCAATATGTGGTCACTGGAGGAAATGGAGAAAAGTAAAATAAAAATTAACCTGTACTGCCAGGAGCTGCTGGAAACGGAAAGAAGCAAGGAGGAAAATTCCCCTCGAACCTCTAAGGGAGCTGGCTCTACCAGCACCTTAAGTTTGGACTTCTGGCCTCCAAGCCTCTGAAATAATACTTTTCTGTTGTTGTGAGCCAAAAAAATAAATAAATTAACCCGTGCTTCAGCCATTGCAACACCTTGCTATTGGGACACCTCCACCAAAGGCAGGTAAGGAAGTTTTCCGTTGTCAGTGCTATGATAAAAAGCTTTGTGGAGGACTGTGGAGCGCATCCTTATTTCTTGAAGATGAACTTTGAATAGAACATGGTCGTTAAGAGCCCAGAGGCTGCAGTCAGCGTGTCTGGTTTGAATTCTGGGTCTGTCATTTTATTAGCTGCATGACCTTGGTCATATTACTTAAGACCCTCTATGCCTCATTTTTCAAAATCTATAAAATAATAATTATAGTACCTACCTCATAGAGTTGTCATGAGAGCTAAATAAGTTAATCTACATAAAAGAGCTAAAACAGTGCCTGGCACATGCCAAGCCCCAGGTCAGACTAGCTAACTAGAATTTATACTTTTTAATGAGCCATTAATACCTGTCAACAATTCTCAAATATTCAGGAGTTTCCTTAATCCTCAAATCAATTATGTGTGACTTTGGAATTAATTCTATGTGCATATTAGATTTACTTTGTTAATAGTAACTCCCGACGCACCGACTTGAATTAGAACAAAGCTACACAGACCTCTTCTCCTCATGCTCTTCTCTTTGGTCAAATACAAAACTCCTCTCCTTTGAAAATAAGTGGACAAGGGACTTCCCTGGTGATCCAGTGGCTGAGATTCCTCACTTCCAATTCGGGGGACCCAGGTTTGATCCCTGGTCAGGGAAGTGAATCCCATATGCCAAAGCAAGTATCAAAGATCTCACATGCCGCAGATGAGATCTGACACAGTCAAATAAACAAAACAAAAAAATTTTTTAAAGAAAAGAAATGGACATAATAAGTTGAACACAGCAGGATAGAAATCACCTATTCATTTTAAACAAAATTCAACTGTAGGGCCAGTTAGTGAGGAAAGAGAATTCGTATGCCCTGCTAGGAGGAGATTGGGGTGGGGGGGACCAATTGGATGATATCTACCAAAATATTAAAATGTGAGTTCCCTTTGATCCAGCAATTACAGAAATTTCTCCTGTGGAATTAAGGAAGCAAATGAGCGTTTACAGAGTTGTTCAGAGCAGCGTTGTCCATAAGAGCAGTTAGAAGGATACAACTAAATGTCTTGAGGCTGTCAAAATATTGATATAGTCAGACAGTCATGACCATGCATCACTTTAAAAAAAAAAAACACAAACTTCCTGGTGGTCCAGTGGTTAAGAATCTGCCTGCCAATGCAGGGGACGTCGGTTCTATCCCTGGCCTGGGAAGATGCTACAAGCCATGAGCAATTAAATTAAGCCTGTGTGCTGAAACTACTGAACCCAAGCTCCCCAGCGAGAGGAACTGCCACCAGGAGAAGCCACAGCGAGAGAAAGCCTGGGCAGCAAAGCTCCAGTGCAGCCAAAACGTTTTTTTAAGAAAAGGTGCAGTTGAAAAAAAAAAAAGGTACAGTTGACCTATGTGTGTTGACAGGTAAGTAGCTGAAGGTCAATTTTTAAATGAAAAAAAAAAGTTGCAGTTTAATCCCCCTTGGTGTTTTAAATAAAGATTGTCTTAAAGGATATGAAATAACTTGAATGGTGGCCGTCTTCTGTAAGTGAAACATGAGGGAAAGAGGTTTTATGACTTTAATAAAATCTGTTCTGTTGGGCTTTTTACAGCAAACGAGTATTAAATTAATGGAAAAAAATAGCTTTTATCTGCCAGATTCTCATCCACTTTGCCGGTTTATTGACTTTGATGTCCATGTTCTAAATATAAATATACACACTGATTTAAAAGTGTAAAATCCTTTGAAATTTTAAAAAATTCTGTGAGCACTTCATCCCTTGTGTTTTACACACTCTGCCTCCACATCCATCTCCTCCACTCTCCTACCTACCTTTGGACACTTTTTAATCTTATTTTCTGGAAAATACTTGGATAACCAAATAAAAAGTACTTTTTAATGCTGCTTATGAGTTGCACAGAACTTCTTTCAAAATGTGAGCCTGGAAAAATTTATCACCTTCATGGGTTTGTTACTTTCTGGCATTCTAACTTCAGGATAAAATAGGAATTTACCTAATTAGAGCAGTAATTTCAGCAACCGACCTTGTTTTTTGCCAAAAAGAATCCAATTACCAAGTAGATCTGTTCTTTTATTTCATCTGCAATTCGCTTTCTGGTCTTATGCTTTCCTTTAACAAAATATTCTCAAACACTACCACACCTCTGAAGAACAGGGAAATTGTGCTGGGGACAATGCAATGCGTGATTGATATTTCACACCAAAAAAAAAATAATGATCTTAATTTTTTTTTTATTTAAAACTGTTGTAATACATTCTATCATTTTTATCATATAAATTAAATTCATGCTTATAGAAAATTTGGAAAGCACAGAATGATACACAAAAGTAAAATCACCTGTGTGTGAGTGCTCAGTCTTGTCTCTGCCACCTGCCAGGCTGCTCTGCCCACGGGCTTTCCCAGGCAAGGATGCCGGAGTGGGTTGCCATGCCCTCCTCCAGCCCATCTTCTCAACCCAGGGATCAATCCCGGGTCTCTTGTGTCTCCTGTGTTTGGCAAGTAGATTCTTTACAACCAGCACCACCTGGGAAGCACTTTATTACCTATAATTTAGTTACAAACCCATAGGCATCAGTTGCTAACATTGCGCTCTATTTTCTTAGTCTTTACTCTGCTTAGTATGTTTTTACATCATTAATATAGTAAGTATACACACTAATATGTAATAAATCATGTATATATATGTGTGTGTATATAATATACACTTTGTATATAATATAAATATATTTTACTATGTATTAATATATATATTAATGTCTGCACAATTTGAAATTTTTATTTTCCCCTCTTTGTAACCTAACATAGCATTTTTCCATGTTGTCAAAATGACATATAAATGTTACTTACCATTATTCCCTTGGTGGACATTTGGGTTTCTTTTCATTAAAAATAATGCACAAAGCTCTTTCCATATATAGGATTTTCTTCCATTCAGTTCAGTCGCTCAGTCATGTCTGACTCTTTGCAACCCCATGGACTGCAGCACGCCAGGCCTCCCTGTCCATCACCAACTCTGGGAGTTTATTCAAACTCATGTCCATTGCATCAGTGATGCCTTCCAACTATCTCATCCTCTGTCATCCCCTTCTCCTCCCACCTTCAATCTTTCCCAGCATCAGGGTCTTTTCCAATGAGTCAGTTCTTTGCATCAGGTGGCCAAAGTATTGAAGTATTCAGCTTCAGCATCAGTCCTTCCAATGAATATTCAGGACTGATTTCCTTTAGGATTGACTGGTTTTCTTCTGTTAGATTCCCAGAAATTGAATTACTAGGTCAAAGGTCATGAATATATTTAAGGCTTTTACTGAACGTTGCCAAATTGCTTTCTACAAAGATTGTACCAGTTTATCCTCATCAATAATACTGAAAGGCCAAGTTGGCTTTCCCCTTCTCCAAAACTGGGCATTATTTTGTTAAGTACCGTGCTAATTTAGATAAGCTGATTATCATTATTGCATTAGTAACTTTTAATGGCATTAGTGGAGGACTTTTTAAAAAATCCATCCATGATCATATTTTTGCATAGTTAAGTGATGTGTATTAAATTTTTAAATAGCAAAAAAAAAAAAATCACTAGTGTCCTGATGAAAGTGAAAGTATTAGTCACTCAGTCATGTCAGACTCCGAGACCCTATGGACTGTAGCGTGCCAGGCTCCTCTGTCCATGGGATTTTCCAGGCAAGAATACTGGAATGGGTTGCCATTTCCTCCTCCAGGGGATCTTCCCGACCCAGGGGTCAAACCCATGTCTCCCGCATTGCAGGCAAATTCTTTACCATATGAGTCACCAGGGAAGCCCCAATTAAATTTTAAATGGCAAAAAAAAAATCACAAATGTCCCGATGACCAGGTATCAATTTGCAAATATCAAATCCACCAACCCCTTGACCAGCAACATCGTGGACACTATATAGAAATAAAATCATTGGAAATTTCTCATTTAGCACTTAATTACTATAGTAACCAGTAAAAGGAAGAATTATTAAAAATCTGGACTTTGCTAAAGAATGTTGGGAATTTATATGATGTGCCTTGATTTGTTTAATCAATATTAAATACTGCTTGTATATAAATCTTAGCTCTTAGCAAATGCTGTAACTTCTAACTGGACAAAGACTTTCATGATGACCAAGAGCTGCCAGCATAATTGGTTTTTTGGTGATGACTGCTTGAAAATTGCCAGGCAGGGAACCATTTCCAATTGATTATCTTTCATTGCTAATAGCTTCACAGGCTGTTTCTACTCCTATATTTAAATGTGACTCTTGAAAGCTGAACGTAACAGTGATCAAGGAAAGGGGATGGGATGGAGACCACAAAAAAAAACAAAAATGCAGAGCTTTGCCAGATTTTCAGTAACTGAGGACAACCTAAAAATTGGAAAAAAAATGCAGTTGACAAAGGGGGGCAGATGGAAGGAAGCAATTCCTTAAATTTTGGCATATTTAAAAGGAAGGAAAGAAGAATGCCTATCTAGTATTTTAAGGGCTATTTCTTATGCTTTCATTTCTGTATCATTTAATTATTTGGGAAAAGATTCAGGACTGCTCTAAAAGTAGCTTAAGAATAGCTGAGAGAGGATGTCCCTGCTGGTCCAGTCATTCAGAATCCAGCTTTCAATGCAGGGGACATGTGTTCAATCCCTGGCCAGGGAACTAAGATCCCAGCTGCCGTGGAGCAAACTAGGCCCACGTGCTTCAACTACTGGGCCCACACACCCCAACTAGAGAGTCCATGTGCTGAAAGAGAAGAAACGAAGTCCCAACACAGCCAAGTAAATAAAATACGTTTTGTTTTGTTTTGTTTTAAATAGCTGAGGGACATCCTTGGTGGTCCAGAGATTAAGATTCCAAGCTCCGATTTGCCATACTGTGATTTTCAAATTCTGTCATTCTCTTCTCGTCTGTCAGTAGGGGTTTCTGTAAGGAAGCACTGTCCTTCCTCCCCATGTACTTATTGACTTATATTGTGTGTTGCTCTCTTTGCTTGTTTGGTTTGTTCAA
Source organism: Cervus elaphus (assembly GCF_910594005.1). Taxonomy (NCBI): domain Eukaryota; kingdom Metazoa; phylum Chordata; class Mammalia; order Artiodactyla; family Cervidae; genus Cervus; species Cervus elaphus. The sequence continues at coordinate 78,914,553 of NC_057837.1, read as the reverse complement.
ACCGCTCCAGGTTCGGCCACCTGGAGGTCTTTCAGTTTGGCTCCTGTGTGTTTGCACCATGGTCCCCTGGTCTTTAAGCACATCCTTACTTGCTGGCATCACATGTTCCAGGTGCCTCTTGAGCATCTCCTGCCCCAGCTCTGAGATGGACTATTTCTCAGAGGGACTCTGGTTCTTTTCAGTGGAGAAGGGTATTTAACCCTGACCTGCGCACTAGTGTGTCCATTGCTGCCGAGTTGTCTCTAGACTGTATCTTGCGTCTTCTGTCCGCTCCCCATCCCTCCCACCACCCCCTGGTACAAATCATCACATTTCATCTGGATGACTGCCTCTTTATGGCCCCCCCACCCCAGTCCTGCCTTCCTCCAAGACCCTCCAAACAGTAGCAAAAATAGAATTTTAAAACATTAGCTAGAAGACAAAAGAGTAATACTTAAGCCATTAAACAAAGTCAAGGACTTTTAGTTCTTCCTCAAGGACTGTAGCTGATGTCCTGAGCCATGTCCTTTGAGCTGCTTTACAGGTACCGAACCCCACCCCGCCCCACCCAGGTGGAAGATGCTAACTGTATGCTGCCCACAAGCACATAGACCCCCCTCCCCAGACCTTCTTGGAACCAGAAGATTGATGGTTCTCCAGTTGGAACCAGAAGGTTGATGATGCTGACTCCCAATTACTTCACCATCAACCAATTAGAAGAAGGTCCACGAGCGATCACGCCCTCTATGAAGCTTTTCGATAAAACTCCTCACTACTCCCTCCAGGGCAGGACACAGTCTTATGGGCATTAGCCTGTTATGGCCTCCTTTGCCTGGCAAAACAATAAAGCTCTTCTACTTTGTCTGAACAACCAAGACATTAGCTGTACTCCATCATTTCCTTGCACAAAGCCTTTTGCTGGGTGTCAAGGGTAGGTCCAGATAACTGAAATCACTTGTAGACATATACAGATTCAGGGGTGTATCCGTAAGATATGCTCGCAGCCTGCCATATCTTAGTGTAGGATTGGCAAACTTCTTTTAAAAGGACCAGAGCGAAAGTGTTCTAAGTTTTGCAGGCCATTCAGATCTGCTGTTGCACCCCCAAAGCAGGCACAGACAATGTGCAAGCATATGAGTGGCTATGTTCCAATAAAACTTTATTTACAAAAACAGGCAGTGGACTGGATTGACCTGAGAGCCATAGACTGTCAACCATCAAGTAAAGAATCTGCCTGCAATGCAGGAGATGCAGGTTCAATCCCTGGGTCAGGAAGATCCCCTGGAGGAGGAAATGGCAGCCCAGGGCGGCATTTGTGCCTGGAAAATCCCATGCACAGAGGAGCCTGGTGCACTGCAGTCCAGAGTCGCAAAGAGTCAGACGGTTTTCTAAAGCTTGTCAGAAACTTCTGAGAACCTCTAGAAAGCTCTCAGTGGGCAGCTGCACAGCTGATCCACACAAAATTCTCCTGAAAGCTGCCACCAGCTAGCCTGTCTTCCTCTGTCTGCCAAGCCTGTTAAGGGTGCCCCCCCCCCACTGGAAGAACCTAAAACCACAGGGAAGGGGGTTCTGGGAAATGTCAAAATGGCAACCAATTAGCCCGGTGGCTGTCCTGTCTCCATGGACTGAGATGCCTCCCTTGCTCACTGCACACTCTCCACTGTGTTCTCCCCTCGCAGTTCTTCAAACCTGCTGGTCTCTTTTCCTACTCAGGACCTTTGCACGTGCAACCCCATTTGCTTGGAATGCCCTTTCCACCCTCTTCCCTCTTTTTTATCTTTAAGATCCCAGATCAAAGCATACTTTCTTGGAAAGAACTTCCCTGACCCCGCTATTTAAAATTGCCTCCCCTTCTTCTAGAATCTGTCTTATCTCAAATCTAAGGAACTATTTTGTTCCTTGTCATATTTCCAGGATTTGCAATAAGCACCTGGCATGCAGAAGTGCTCAGTCACTAAATGGATCTAACCCCACAACTGGCTAACATGGTACTTACCTTATATACTGAAACATGTATGCAGGTCAGGAAGCAACAGTTAGAACTGGACGTGGAACAACAGACTGGTTCCAAATAGAAAAAGGAGTACATCAAGGCTGTATATTGTCACCCTGCTTATTTAACTTATATGCAGAGTACATCATGAGAAATGCTGGGATGGAAGAAGCACAAGCTGGAATCAAGATTGCCGGGAGAAATATCAATAACCTCAGATATGCAGATGACACCACCCTTATGGCAGAAAGTGAAGAGGAACTAAAAAGCCTCTTGATGAAAGTGAAAGAGGAGAGTGAAAAAGTTGGCTTAAAGCTCAACATTCAGAAAACTAAGATCATGGCATCTGGTCCCATCACCTCATGGGAAATAGATGGGGAGACAGTAGAAACAGTGTCAGACTTTATTTTTTGGGGGCTCCAAAATCACTGCAGATGGTGACTGCAGCCATGAAATTAAAAGATGCTTACTCCTTGGAAGGAAAGTTCTGACCAACCTAGACAGCATATTAAAAAGCAGTGATATTACTTTACCAACAAAGGTCCATCTAGTCAAAGCTATGGTTTTTCCAGTAGTCATGTATGGATGTGAGAGTTGGACTATAAAGAAAGCTGAGCGCCGAAGAATTGATGCTTTTGAACTGTGGTGATGGAGAAGACTCTTGAGAGTCCCTGGGACTGCAAGGAGATCCAACCAGTCCATCCTAAAGGAGATCAGTTCTGGGTGTTCATTGGAAGGACTGATGCTGAAGCTGAAACTCCAGTACTTTGGCCTCCTCATGCGATGAGCTGACTCATTGGAAAAGACCCTGATGCTGGGAAAGATTGAGGGCAGGAGGAGAAGGGGATGACAGAGGATGAGATGGCTGGATGGCATCACCGATTCAATGGACATGGATTTGGGTAAACTCCAGGCGTTGGTGATGGACAGGGAGGCCTGGTGTTCTGCGATTCATGGGGTCGCAAAGAGTTGGACACGACTGAGCGACTGAACTGACTGACTATATACTATGTTGATTGATTGTTGGTCTGATTTCTATATCCATATAAAGTTGGGGGGCAGAAGTTAGGACTCTACCATTTATTCCCTGCACCTAGTCCCTAAAATAGTACCTGGAACATCGTCGGTATTCAGTATATATTTGTTAGGTGGGTCAGTGATGAGCCTCACACATTTTAGGGACTTCCCTGGCGATCCAGGGATTAAAACTTCACGCTTCCACTGCAAATGGCACAGGTTTGATCCTTTCTTGGGGAACTAAGATCCCACCTGCTGTCTGTGTCCAAACAAACAAACAAAACCTCATACATTTAATAAAAACCTTACTGTGCCGCTTCCCTGGTGGTCCAGTGGCTAAGACAGTGCTGCCAACGCAGGGGGCCGGGTTCGATCTCTGATGGGGAACTACATCCCACCTGCTGCAACTAAGACCTGGCACCGCCCAATAAATATTAAAAAAAAAAAACAAAAAACACCTTACTGTGGACAGTAAATACTAGAAAATCAGGAGGTCAAGTAGAATTACATAGCAAAGTGTGTTCTGATGTCCATTCAGTGTCTAGACTTTTCGTATTTCTGTGGGGCAGGCAACCCAACCAAGGGCAGGAACTCTGGCTTTGGAAAGGTCCCTCTGAGTGTGGACGGGGCGCCCTGTCAGCTCTCTCCTCTGAGTGTGGGGACCGGGCGCCCTGTCAGTTCTTTCCCTCACCTTAAGATGTCACTAAGTGACTTGGCCGTGGCTTCTGCTGGCTGTTGCTGCAAGAGCTGGGAGGTCAGGCCAGGAAGGGAGGAAATGACCTGGTGTTCTGAGCAAATCCCCCACTTCCTCCAGCGCCCGGCAGACGAGGTGCTGAAGTGAGCCCCCAGCTCTTGCTTTACGGGGCGGGCGGGGGGGCGTTCATTAGCACACCTGATATTCTGGAGCCTGGCAACTTCTGTGTTCTTCTACAGCCAGGAGCTTAATAAATCAGGCCAAACCAGATAAATCACGTCCTGTCGTGGGTCCAGCAGTGTTCCTAGGACACTGGAATGGAGTCAGATGTCCAGGAGTATTTCTGCTCTCAAGACGTCGTTGGGGAGCTGAGAAATATAGGAATTAAAGAACTAAATGTAGTAGGAAATCCTACAGTCAATATGGTTTTCTGGATTGGATCCCAAAGCCGAGAAAGAGGACATCAGTGGGCAAAATCAGTGAAGTACAAACAGAATGTCTAGTTTAGTTAATAGTGTTGAACCCAGTATTAATGTCTTAGTCTGTGAACTAGGAGAAGCTGGGTGACGCATATCTAGAAGGTTCTATCCTATCTTCGAAATATTTCCATGAATGTAAAAGTAGTTGTAAAAGTGTACAAGGCAGTGCTGGCTTGGGTAGCATGGGTGTGTATCATGGGCTCCCAAGGCAGCGAATGAGTTCCTGAAATGCAGCAGACCTGGGGTGAATCCCCGTTCCTCCCACTTGCCAGCCGTGACTCAGCCTCCCAGAGCGTTAGTTTTCGGATCTTTAAGCAGTGTCCTTGTCATCCGTTGTCGTGAGGGCTCCGTGAGACGACACCTCCTCGTGTGGGACCTGCACATGACCAATTCTCAATAAATGGTAGCCTTCCCTTCTCTGTCATTTCAGAAAAAGGGGCAAACAGCTGTGCTTAAGTATCTGGAAAATAAATAACAAAAGATGAGATTTGTATTCGTCACCAGGGGTGGCCCGTTTGTATTAGAGAACCAGGAAGGGAATAAAGTTTCCACCTGAATCTGAGCCAGAGAATCAATTCTGGTGAGTTTTTAAATCTATGAAAGGCATTTCTTAAGCTGTTGAAAGGAGGCATTTTTCTATTAAAATTGGACTTTAAAATTTGTGGGGTTTTTTCTAAGATAAAATCAGAGATGAGGAAAACAGTATTTTGTCAAGATTATTCACTGTAGCCCCTGTTATACAGGCATATCACCCCCCAAGTAGGGAAGAGTCTGTCTAAATAACATACTTTTGGACTCCCCCGGTGGTCCAGTGGCGGAGATTCCACATCCCAAGGCAGGGGGCCCAGGTTCCATCCTGGTCAAGGAACTAGATCCCACATGCTGCGAGGAAGATCGAGATCCGGCATGCCACAACTAAGACCCAGCACGGCCACATAAATAAGTGTTTCTCAAGTATTTTTTTTCATAATAGTAAATAAATAAATAAGTTTTGATTTATTCATCCCATGGAATTCTCTGAAGACATTTTTAAAAATGAAAAGCAAGTGTCTGTCTATATCCATATATATTTATATGACATAGTCACACACACAGACACATTGGCAAGAAATAGGGCACAGAATGTGCACACAAAGTTCTCCTTTTGTATTTTAGAGAGAGTACATATGAGTATTCATATATCCATCCAGTATCACTGGGAAGATACACAAGAACCTAGTAATCGTGGTTGCTACTTGATCTGCACCAAGGAAAGGGACTGTCCACCTTGTTAAAAATCACATTCATCTTTATTTTTAGCTGCACCACGTGGCATACGGTATCCACATTCCCCGAGCAGGGATCAAACTCATGCTCACGTTAAAAATGTTACTGCTGATAAAATTCTACATTTTTTGTTTAGGAGTGTTTAACCAGAGTTTGTGGCAAACTTATTTCTTCAATATATTTTTAACCTTTTTATAGTGGAAAATTTCAAACACATGCAGGGAGTGAAAATCATAACAAGCCTATCTTCGTCCATGGCCAAACTTCAACAGTGATGTAACTTCTGTTGTTCTGATTTTGTAGTATATCCAGCTTATTTTCATCAGTTGCACAAAAATTAATCATTGTAATAGTAACTCAATTCTGACCAGATAAAGTGAGCTTTTAAAAACTTATATGTAAATTTCCTTGCCCAGAAGTTTGATAAGGTGATCAGTAAAAGACTTCTAAGCCAGAAGTGTTTATAACATTAAAAAAATGTTTGTTACATTAATATAAAGTTCCATGGGGATGTGGAATTGAAGTGCAAATTTAAGAAAGAAAAACTTAAATACTGACATAAAATTTTGACTTTAAAGTACATGGTTTTTTTTTTTCAAACTTTAAACTTTTATTTTGTACTGGGGGTAGAGCAATGTTGTGGTAGTTTCGGGTGAGCAGCGAAGGTCCTCAGCCATACCTATGCATGTATTCATTCCCCTCCACACCCCCTCCCATCCAAGCTGGCACAGAACATTGAGTTCCATGTGCTATACAGTGGGTCCTTGTTGGTTCCATTTTGAATACAGCAGTGTGTCCACGACCCTCCCAAACTCCCTGACCATCCCCGCCCCCACCCCCCAACAGCGTTAAGTTTGTTTCCTAAGTCTGGAGTCTCTTTCTGTTTTGTAAGTTCATTTGTATCATTTCTTTCCAGATTCCACATGTAAGGGATGTCATATGCTGCGTCTCCTTCTCTGACTTACTTCACTCATTATGACACTTTTTAGGTCCACCAGTGTTGCTGCAGATAGCATTGTTTCGTGCTTTTTGATGGCTGAGTAATATTCCAGTGTGTGTGTATGTGCCCTGCATCTTCTTCACCCATTCCTCTGATGATGGACGTTCAGGTCGTTTCCATGTCTTGGCTACTGCAGACGGTGCCGCAGTGAGCACTGGGCTGCACGTATCCTTTCGGGTCATGCTTTTCTCCTGGATACGTGCCCAGGAGTGGGATTGCAGGGTCATACGGTAGCTCTATTTTCAGTTTTTTAAGGAACCTCCATACTGAAGAGCAGATTATTCATGCATGATTTAAGTGGATAATGGGAGGTCAAGCATATATGAGATTTAAATTATTTTCAAGGCATTTAACAAAATTATGTATTAATAACAAATCATTACAATGTCCCAGAATCCTCTTAAGCTACTTAAACATATGAAAATCTTGTAGCTATCAACTTTAAAACACATAAGAGTTTTAAAAAATATATTTTATAGAGTCTAAGAGGAAAACAGTTTGAAGATCACTGCCCTAGAATAACTGATGTTTATTTCCAAGTCTCAGGGAACTATTGTGTTGTTGAGAGAGAGAGAACGTCATGTCAGCCTGAACCCTGAGAGAAGAAAGGGAGCCTGGAACCTGAGATCGAAGCCTGATCAATGCATGTCTTTCCCACGATCCACAAAGATTAAGTTGGATTATTTCAGAAATGCAAGGTTGATTTAACACTTGAAAATCAACTTTAATTCATCCATCCAAACTTTGGGTCACAGATATTTGTGCTAAGTTGCTACAGTGGTGTCCAACCCTTTGCAACCCTGTGGACTGTAGCCTGGCAGGTTCCTCTGTCCACGGGATTCTCCAGGCAAGAATACTGGAATGGGTTGCCATGCCCTTCTCTGAGGGGTCTTCCTCACTCAGGGTTTGAACCCGTATTTCTTAGTATTCTGCACTGGCAGAGAGGTTCTTTACCACTGCTGCTCCCTTGGCCGTTAAAATAAAGAAATAAGCACCAGCAGCCACCATCCCTGCCTTTACCATCAAAGAACCTGTTGCAGACAACCTGTTTTCTCTTGGAAACTTTTTACTTTCTTCAACGCATGTGTGAAAGTGTTAGTCAGTGCATGGGTACTGGAGGGGAGACACATGTGTACTGTAACCAACCACCTTTAAACAGTGGGGGCCGCTCTATCTCTTCTCCCTGGCTGCATGTTCTGTCTTCACACAGTGTTCTTTCAAGAGTGGCTTGTTGCCTAACTGCAGCTGGAATCCCTGTAGATTCCTGGGCCCCCACCCAGAACCACTGAGTCAGGCTTTCTGAAAATCTGCACTTTAAACATCTCCCCTCTCCCTAGCACCCCAACATTTGTAAAATGTCATTCCAACTGATGCTTTTGAACTGTGATGTTGAAGAAGACTCTTGAGAGTCCCTTGGACAGCAAGGAGATCCAACCAGTCCATCCTGAAGGAAATCAGCCCTGAATATTCATTGGAAGGACTGATGGTGAAGCTGAAGCTCCAGAACTTTGGCCACCTGATGTGAAGAACGGACTCATTTGAAAAGACCCTGATGCTGGGAAAGATTGGAGGTGGGAGGAGAAGGGGACAACAGAGGATGAGATGGTTGGATGGCATCACCGACTCGATGGGCATGAGTTTGAGTAAACCCCGGGAGTTGGTGATGAACAGGAAGGCCTGGCGTGCTGCAGTCCACGGGGTCGCAAAGAGTCAGACACGACTGAGCGACTGAACTGAACTGAACTCACATTTACTCTCCACACTGCCCTGGAAATTAAATCTCCGTTTTATTCTCACACAGGGACCTTCCCCAGATCCTGCCTTGGCCTTTCTCCTACCTGACTTCCTCCTCTGACCCCTCTGAGGGTCTCACTTCCTCCCACTTCTCCCGCAAACCCACGCGGCTGTGGTTATGCTTGGTCACTTCGGTCGTGTCCGACTCTGTGCGACCCCAGGGACAGTAGCCCGCGAGGCTCCTCTGTCCGTGGGGTTCTCCAGGCAAGAATACTGGAGTGGGTGCCACGCCCCCTCCAGGGGATCTTCCCCACCCACAGATGGAACCCACGACTCACATCTCCTGCATTCACAGGCAGGGTCTTGACCACTAGCACCACCATACGCTCCCCAGTACGTACGCCCCCCTTCCAAAGTGTGCTCGTCCACTTTCAGCTGCCTGCCTTTCTGCTGATGACTCCCAAGTTCCTGTCACTGCTCCCAGTGATTCTTCTGACAATAGTCTGCTTGGTTGAGGACTTACTGAGGAACGTGCCCTAGACCTTGACTTTGAATAGCTCACTTATTTTCTCAGAGTAGCCCTTTGAGATCGGTCATCATTGTCACCCTCCTACAAATGATGAAACAGAACCTCAGAGGGAGAAGCAACTTCTCCCAGCTTGTGAGAATTAAAACTGGGTTTTGAACTTGGGACAGTCCGCCCTCTTCTCTCTGTAGGTATCCCACCTGCTCTCCAAAAGGCCTGACCCGGCCCTCGATGCATTCCCTTCTCTCTCTCCCTCCCCCACTCTCAGGCCAGATACCCTCCGTTTGCCTCTCCAGAACCACGGGGTGTAACGCCACATCCCGAGTCTTCGCATCTCCTAGAAATATTCCCCGCAGATCTCTGACTTCATCCTTCCACCCTTTCATCTCACTTTTTTTGCCACTCACTCTCCTGTTACTGAAAATGAGTTGAAGTACAGTGCAGATCTCTCAGAAGTTATCTGAACTTAGTGGCAGAGCCAGGAACAGCCTAATGTGCTCGATTATAGAAGCTTCTCCACCAGGAAACAGGACATTGCTGAGTCCATATTCTACCAAGTTCAAGTGACCGAACACAGGTCACCCTTGTGACACATCGGGGTAAACCTAACCTTTACTTTTCTTTTCTAACCTAATCACTTACTTCTTCTTTCACCACTTTTGGCTCTGTCATTACTTTAGTATTTATCCAAAATGAAGAATTAGTGATCATAAATGCTTCAAAAATAAGCACAAATAGGAAAATGTGGTAGACCAGAAGGCTGCTCATAGTGGCTTTGGTAATCAGTCCAGCCTAAAGGTGTGATACCACCAAATGTGCTTTTTGGTTTTTCAACCTGGGTTATCTATAATGTCAATTTTTAAATATACATCCCCAGAATTTAGCATTGTCTTGAGAAGTCAGAGAGTCCAGCAACACCAGGTCCACTTCCCTGACGTCAGTAACTGGTAAGGGCCCTTCCCTGATGTCAGTAACTGGTAAGGGCAGAACGTTGGCAGTTCTCTTTAGACAGGGCCTGGCCTCCCAGACCACTGCTTCTCCACCCATCTTCCCTCTCTCCGAGTCTGCCCCCAAGTGTCAGCGGCCCTTCACCTTCCACTTGGCCTTGTTTGTTTAATCTGGTTTGCAGTCTTCGTTTAGACCTGGGCAGGGAGGACCCCTGCCCTGGACGCTTCATGTCTGTGGTTCTGAATATGAAATATACACACAAGATATTTATTAAAAATCATGGTTAGGGACTTCCTTGGCTGTCCAGTGGTTAAGACTTCACCTTCTGGTGCAGGAAATGTAGGTTCAGTTCATGGTCAGGGAGCTAAGATTCTGCATGCCCTGTGGCCAAAAAACCAAAGCAAGACAGAAACAGTATTGTAACAAGTTCAATAAAGACTTTAAAAATGGTCCATGTTAAAAAAAAATCAAGGGCAAGTTGGCCCCCCCAGCACCTGGTCCTCAGTGACGGCATCGTGCAAGCCATGGCATTAAACATCCACACTCGTGACTGACGTCTTCACATCTCTGGTAATATTCTGCGAAGCAGAAGGCACTTGCTTCTGAACGCCTTGGAGGTCTGTGGTGGTCTTGCTGCAATATCCAACAACAGTCTCTACAGTGTATAGAGGATTTGAGCAGGGGAAGTACTTTAAGAAAGAGAAAAGATAACTGAATTGACTGTCAAGCCTTCCCCCGTGCCATAAATTAGTGAGATACTTGTATAGCCCATCACCCCAGCAATGCCAGAGCTTCCCCATTCTCGTTTCTATTGCCCCAGTTCATGATTCAGGAGGTGTTACAAAGAGCTCAGTATTGGTACCAGCTGCACACGGCAGCAGAGGACATTTTATAATATTAATTCATATTACTCTTCCGTTTGCGTATACATTGGTCTTGATGTAACAGGCTTAGGTTGTCAACACTGCCAGCTAGATGAACACGGACTGAATGCTGGAGTTGAAAATAGTTTTATTTTTGTAACATATTTAACGGGCTTTAACAAGTACTTTATATATATATTTCAGCTTTCTTTAAATAATTTTTACATAAAGCTTGATGTCAATTATCGTTTGTATTTTACTTTTCCATCTTAAATAATTTTGAATGTTTTGGAAGAAAAATATTTTAAAACATTTGTGAAGTATTTACTTTTCAGCATTTGATTTTTAAATGAGGATTCAAATCTTTTATACTTTGATTATTGTATTTTATTTTTAAAAACTTTTTAGATGATTATTGTCAAAATCAGGAGTCAACAAGTGACAGGATTTTATTTCAAACAGCCTCAGGGCTATATTTATCCCGTGAACTAAGAATGGTTTTTATATTTTTAAAGGTGTAAAATAAACCAAGACAAACATATGAAAGGGACCATATATAGACCACAAGGCCTAAAGCATTTACTATCAGGCTCTTTGCAAAAATATTTTATAGTCTTTGGTAAATAGAATATAAATTATGGAGAAACCTGACTAAAACTACACATTTTGTGATTTTATTGAAATGGAAGCAACAAAAAGAAAGGGGTAAATAATAATTTATGAATTACATTTGTTACTCATGTGACTATCAAGGCCCATCTTCAGAACACCCAGACATGTGCGTAGTAAGTAAATTCTCTCCTCTGGTGGTTTCTGGGATCATTTATGGAGAATCACTTGGGAGTTCCCCGGCAGTCCAATGGTCAGGACTTGGCTTGGGGCCCAATTCGATCCCTGGTTGGGAAACAAAGACTCTGCATGCCCCTCGGTGTCGCCAAATTTAAAAATAAGCCAAAAAAGCACAGTAACTTTGCCCGTATGCTTTGCTTTTGTCATTGTGAGTGGATGTGTGTCAAATGGAAGCTTAGGTGTTTGAAGATTTGCTTGGTGACTTTTATGCCTCCTGACGTACAGGACGCAGACCATGCCCACAAGTGCTGGAAGGCCTGCCACCTGTTTTCCTCTGCCCCTTGAGTGCATGCATCTGAGTTTCAGCCTTGCCTCGGCCTAAAAGTCTTGACCAGCCTGGAGTGACAGAGCCCAGAACCCATCACCGTCTGTTGGGGTCGAGCAGATTTTTGTCGCACTTTTGCTTCTGTGTGGAGTTTTGTTCAAATTCAGAAAAGCTCTGAGTTGAATGTGTGTGACTAGAGGAGTTTCTGTGCTTTTCATTAATACTCTGGATATATAATAACTGCAAAATACCTAAAGCGGCAAAGATGTTTTATGAGGCAACATTTTTTTTTTAACTTTTTATTTTGTTTCGGGGTAGAGCCGATTTACAGGCCTCCCTGGTGGCTGAGTGGTAAAGAATCTGTCTGTGATGCAGGAGACCGGGGTTCGATCCCTGAGTTGGGAAGACGCCCTGGAGGAGGGCACGGCATCCCACTTCAGTTCTCTTCCCTGCAGAATCCCGTGGACGGAGGAGCCTGGCGAGGTACAGTCTATAGCGTCGCATGGAGTCGGACACGACCGAAGCCAGTGAGCATCGGCAGCATGGCCGATGAGCAGTGCTGTGATAGCGTCAGGTGCAGTGAAGGGACTCGGCCACACGGAGCCATGTGTCCGTTCTCCCCCAGACCCCGCTCCCATCCAGGCCACCACGGGACACTGGGCGGAGTCCCCTGTCCTTGGTGGCTGTCCATTTAAATGTAGCAGCGTGTCCCTGTCCATCCCAGGCTCCCTGACTGGCCCTGCTCTCATTCTGCCCCAAACTCCCCCTTCCCACACCTTCAGTTTGTTCTCTAAGAGAGTCTGCGTTTTGTAAGTCAGTTCATTTGTATCACTTCTTCTTAGATTCCACCTGTCATAGGATATTTCTCCTTCTCCCTCTGACTGACTTCATTCAGCATGACCCTCTTTAGGTGCATCCATGTGAAAGGCAACTTTTTTTTTTTTTTTTTTTTGAAGCAACATTTTATTCTTGGGGCAAGGGAGTCATTTTGGTCAAATCCTTTCTTTTTACTAATTGGTCATGTGTTGCCAGTGCTTTGGGCCAGTGTTTCCACTCAGTCTCCCAGACCTTTTTATTGATACTATTTCAACACCAGGAAAGATACACATCTAGTTACTTGATGGAAGAAGAATGGGAAAGAACTGATAATCCCACAGAAAAGTTTCAATCCCCTGGCCACTGGAGGCAAAATGAGACAGGAGAAGAGGAAGTGAGAGGTGGTGGGCAGGAGCTGGGGGGGGAGGGTGGCAGGGATGGGAGAGGATGCCCCCCACCCCACCCCCGGCTCTGACCCCCAGGGGGTCCTTATGAGCCTTAACAGCTGCCTCCTGGACTGGCTTTCACCAGCTACACCAGTTACTTTCTTTCAGGATGGGAAGAGGTCCGTTGTTCCTTTTAAGGCTGAGCCTTGGCGCATCAGAGCTCCAGGGTCTTTCTCCTGCCACCCGGCCCACCAGCCCCGAAGTGCAGGCTGTCAGTGGTCCCCCCACTCGGGAGGGCAAACAGACCACCCTGCCCGTGGTGGCCCTGGAAACATCTGTGATGCCTTCTGCTATGGGGTTGAGTCCCCAGAGGCTCCGAACGCGCAGAGAGTGACTGTCTCTACAGGCTGGAAAGGTGCCAGGCGCCCGCAGAACGGTATCTGGATCCTGTTCTTTAAAGGACTCAGGGGCGTTGCCCATCCCACATTTGAATTTGCATCTGACACTTATTCTGTCCCGCGCTGTCGCTATTCAAAGTTGCGGGATGTTTTCCTAGAGTTGCAGACGTTAGCTCTTGCTTAAGTTTCACACCTTTGAGGGTCTTTACCATAATCTGAGAACTAATTTACACAACTCTAGGTTATCATACTTCTGAGTGTTCCTTTCATAGGGTTCAACCTGTAAAAGCCAGAAAGGGGGGAAATAGAAGTTTATTCTATGAAATTAAGAAAGATTTTCACTTTTGTTGTTTAACCCTGCAACTCACTTTTAAAAAATACTTTGAAGTGGTAACCCTAGCATACTTGCTATCTTTTCAACATTCCTTAAATTTCCCATAGTACTTTTTAAAATACTCTTTAATCACATTTCAAATTGACTTTCATTTCGTTGCTTTGAATTGGGGGAAAGTGTCTCAAGATCTTTTTCTCTTTTCTTGTTTTGAAAATAGTGATTCCAAAGGTGGGTCAGGGGCCTTTTTCACCGTTTAGGATTTTATTTTAAAATTCAGAGCCACCGTCCTGACATGCTGGACACTGAAGTCTTTTTGTGCATAAAAATTTCCCTTAATTCCATCATTGACATATTTTGATGTTTGTAAACCCAACATAAGGCAGAGTCCTGAGTAACCAGACACAAGTCAGTAATAGAAAAGAGTTGGGAGTTCTTGAGGACTCTGACCGCTCTTCAGAACCGCCAGAAGAGAGATTGACCATTGACAATTTAAATCTTCAACGCTTTATCTCTTTGTCTGAATCTTGGAATGCCACTGATACCCTCTTTGTATTTATAATTGTTTTAATTAGCCACCCAGCAGGGGCGCCTCTCCCAGCTGGATTGTGGGAAGCACAGCAGGACCTTACAACCCAGTTAAAACAAAGCCTAGACTTTATGGCTTGCTTAATTTCTTTTATCTGTGTCAAATTTTTTTTCTTTTTTCTCTTACTCTCCTTCATTTTCACTGCTTTATTCCTCCTGCCTCCCCTTTGTGTTTGTGCGGGGGCAGGAGCAAAAAGCTTGGACTCCCAAAATGGTTTTGCTTTTGAAGACTCCAAGAATTATGGAAAAACCTCTACTGTGAATATTTATCAGCAGCTCACATCTCTGAGAGGAAAACAGCACAGATGTGCTTGTCCCCTGCCCTCCGCGGCGATTGTATCTTGAGCGATTACGCTGAAATTGATGTCGGTTTCTAAACTTTGGTGGGCGGAGGGGAGGGGAACGTTTGCAGAAAGGCTGCTCTGTTGTCCCTGGCGTTGTTTGTTCTGTTTGACCACATCCTTCTTTTGTGGATGGAAATCTGGAGGATCGATTATGATGCAGATCTGACACCATTTCCATTTGTGGGAGCTGCGTGGCCTGGGATGTTTGGACTTTGGGAAGTTCTTGCATTGTTAGGACTGTTTTTCCTCCACTTTGAACTGGATGCTGCTACTTTGGTGTGATCACGAGCACACTGCCCGATCTGGCACGTTTCATCAGAAGGAACAGAAACACACGGCTTGTTTGTGGCTTTTTAGAAATTACCAAGGCTCCTCCCTATTTGCGAATCTGTAGAACTCCTAATCTAGAAATTAAAACAGGGCTGATTCCTGTGGACACAGGCATCGATGCTAAAAGTCATCCTCCTGCATTCTGGTGCAAATAATCCAGTTCAATTTTTTTTCTAATCATGCCCCAAATCACTTATTTGCATTTAAAAAGAAATGATAGCTCCAGTTATCAGATATGGAAAAGGCTTTCAACTGGCTTCTGTATTCGTGTACAAAGATCTTAAATGTTGTTGAGCCTTACTTTCATTTCTAGAAATTTCCAACGATTAGCACTGTGTCTGTCCTCTGCCTGAGCAACCCGAGGACACTGGGGGGCGGGGGTGGGTATGGGTGTTGTTTGCATTTTGTGTACAGTTATTCAGTATTGGGGTGTCTTTAAAACCAAGGATGGTTATAATTAAAATTTCATCTTGCTATCTCGGAATTATTTTTGGCTTTGTAACCAATCAGAGCCCCTGACATTCACTTGCGTTGTAAAGCAGCAAATATCACAAAGACCATGCTTAAATAGCCACAGCAATTTGTTGAGTGCAATTGTAAGGCTTTGAAATTCAAAGACAGGATTGAGAAGAGGCAGGAAACCCTGTGTGGGCTAGAGGCCTAGGGGTTGGGAGACTTGCAGGAGCCTAGTGTCCGCGAGGGGCACTGAATGACTAGAGGATCGGAGACCAAGGAGGCCAGTCAGGTGCCCACGCTGTCACGGCTGACATATATGTGTGTGTATATGTGTATGTATGTTCATGAAAATACTATAACTTGATGGCTGCACAACATCGCTAATAGGCTAAATGCCTCTTAATTATACACGTTAAAATAGTTAATTTCATGTGATGTGAATTGTATGTCCATCAAAAATAAAAATGAGATAATCCTACCCCCCCAAAAAAGATAATATAGTAATAAAGATTTGGGGAGCACTGTAAAATCTATGGATTTTCTTCTGTTGTGTTTTTAACGTGCAGCGTCTAGCTTCATCCTCATAGGCTAGGACCCCTTTAGTATCCATATTTTGAATATTTATCTCATTTCGCATTGAAGCCAGGGGGCCCAAGTCACCTACTGTCAGCCTCTAGTGACAACACAGAACTGGAGGCTTGGAAATTACTGTGCCTGCTCCATCAAATCCAGCAGCGGACAAGTGTCAGCCCAGGTTTCTACATGCCGATTTACAAGCTTTATGGATGCTTCTTATTTGCTCACCTGATATTAGAGTGGGAAATACTGTGCTTGAAAGCCGAACAGATCTATGCTGGGATGGCTGAGGACTTGCCCTGAGCACCAGCCCCCCACCCCCTCCTGTACTGATCTCCCCGGGGCTGGGGAGGCAGGGAGGGTGGGTCTCACCCAACACCCCAGGGCTGCTGTGTGATTTCAGGAGCCAGCCGGAGTACTGGCACATGCTTGGGCCGTGTGTAAGCTTTACAGCAGTGTACGTGATTTACAGTGTACACATCCGGCGGCCAGACCTCAGTAACGAAGCGTTTTCATTTCTATGATTTTTACTATTATTGCCATCATTTTTGTCCCTGTAAATGTGGCAACACTGACCCGTGATCAAAGGCAGAGACCTCTTTTAAATGTAGAATATAGTTCAAAGTGTCCGCAGTTGTAATCCATGTGAAGATTAGAGATAAAAAGGAATATTTTTAAAATATTTTTTAAATCTGGGAGGTTTTTATTCCCCTCACAGATGTTACTGTGACTCTCTGTATGTCTCTATAAGTATATGCCTATCCATACAAGAAACCCCCATCATTATAAAATACTATATGAATATACTGTATGTTATAAAATACTATGTGTTAGCAGAGGCCTGGAAAGGAAAAAAGATGGAGAAACCCATGGCCCCTGGCGTGGGTGCGCTCATCAGCTTGCCTTCTTCATCCTACGTCACCAGTCCCGGAAGCATGCCAACCACAAAGTAGACCCTCCACACGGTTTTGTGTGGTCAGTGGGCTTCCCCGGTGACACTGGTGGTCAAAAACCCAACTGCCAGTGCAGGAGACATAAGAGACGCAGGTTTGACCCCTGGGTCGGGGAGGATCCCCTGGAGGAGGGCATGGCAACCCACTCCAGTCCTCTTGCCCGGAGAATCCCAGGGACAGAGGAGCCTGGTGGGCTGCAGTCCATGGACTCGCCAAGAGTTGGACATGAGAGAAACAGCTTAGCACAATGTATATAGTAAATGTGAAACCAGAAAAGCAGTAAAAGGAATTGCACAAAGTAAGTTTTATGAAATTACTGCTATTATTGGAGTATGGAAAATACCCTCTGATAATATACTGGTCAAATTTCCAACAAAAGATGCGTTTCCAACTTTATTCTTTACTGTCTTTTTTTCTTAAGCCCAAACTGAAACAACAAAAGGTTTGGGGTTTTTTTTTCAGACTCTATTAGAGGCACTGAGCTCCTGCCAGAATCAGCTGGATGGTTCTGTATTGGCTAAATGAATTAACACAGGGCCACTCCGTGGGTTTGCGTTGCATTGCCAGCTTCAGATGGTTTCAGCTGTGTCTCCTGAAGTCCCTCTAAATGACATCATTCACATCTGTGGCGACTTAAGCCTCCTGTTTCTTTGAAAACAGAATTTGAGAATATGAAGGGTTTACACTCTCTAAACTAATTAGCAGTGACCAGTAACTTGAGGAGGCCAGCGTGCCCTCTAGGACACTCGGTTTACCTGGGAGTCTCACCATGTCCATCCAGCCATTTCTATATAAGTTACCAAGCCCGGTGAGGGAGGGAAGGAAGGAGGCGTGCACTTTTCTGAAACTCCGGAGATTTCTTTCCATAGGATGTGACCTGGCAAACGAATGTAGCATGCAGTATCTGAGAAATGGATTTTCAAGGAAAAGATGGTGCTTTGCACAAAAATGTTTAATTATATAAAGCAATTAGTGGGACCCATGCTTTAAAAGAGAAGACAATAAGTGCATTTTCTTGCATAACTGTATCATATGAAATATCAAAACAACATATGTTTTGTTGTTGTTCAGTCACTAAGTCTTGTCCGACTCTTTGCGACCCCATGGACTGCAGCCCACCAGGCTCCTCTGTCCATGGGATTTCCCAGGCAAGAATACTGGAGTGGGTTGCCATTTTCTTCTCCAGGGGATCTTCCTGACCCAGGGATCAAACTCGCATCTCCAGAATTGGCAGGTGGATTCTCTACCACTGAGTCATGGGAAGCTATCTATGTGTATAATATAAATAAATAATATACTGTGTTCCATTCTCATATGGAACAAGAATCTTAAAGACATAGTAAATGAAGTCAAGGTATGAAATGGTATACCTAGTATAACAAAAAGCATACAGGTAGGCAGTTGATCTATATATTATTTGCTTGTAATTACATAGACTCTCTCTGGAAGAATACACAAGAAAGCTATATAAGCCATGAATGTAACGGTGCTCTTCTGAGTTATAGTGGAGCTTGAGGCAAAAGGAAAAAAGTCTGTAGTACTGACCTTGTTTTCATTTGAATTTTGATATTTTGTTCATCATGGAATTTTTTCCATTAATTTTTTTGTTTCTATCATTTCATTTTTAAGATACTACGTCTAAACTGTTATTTATCTCAATGACTGAGTTTCTTTAACCCCCCCCAGCATTTTGTGCCCAAGATGAGTGAGGGGCCCTGAGTCATGGTTCTCACTCCTCTTTCACACTGTTTAATTTTATTTTCACTGTATGCAAGTGTGGCTTTTTCAAAAATAGGGGGTGAAATGCATTTAGCCACGACTGGTATTTAGGACCCTTTGTAGTCATGGTTCTTAGTCTTTGGGGGTTTATAGATTCCACAGAGTATCTGATTAAAGTACACACTATACATGTACAGACTGTATTCTGCACTTAATTTCAAGGGGACCCACAGACCTTGAGCCCCATCCAAGATTTTTAAAGAATAAGACTCCAATTAGAGTGACTACCAAGAGGCCTAACTTCCTCTCTTAACTAGTATTCTGGTTTTCCCTACATTCTCCCTACTAAAGGAAAAAGCCAAATATCTTATTTCTATTTTCCACACCTTTTTAACTATTCCTTAAGTGACGGGGTCTACGTTGTCTCTTGTTGGGACAAATGACAAACATACTCTCTGTTCCCCACCTGATCCCCGATGTTTCTGTTGTCACTGCAGTGTCTCCTGGGATCTGAATAATTCCCCCCAAAGTAAATGATACATTGTGGATGAGACCCCCTACTAAAAGGAGATTATTGTAAACTTCTATCACCTTCGAGGGACACCCTCCAACACATTACTCAGCAAACTCTAGACCTGATTCCTCCACTCTGGCACTTTTGGTCCTTTGAGCTCATTGTTGTGGGGGCTGTTTAGCAGGGATGTTTAATCCCTGGCCCATTAAATGCCAGTGATACCCCCCAGCTGTGATAACCAAAAGTATCTCCAGACAGCATGAAACATGCCCTGGATAAAAACCATCGCTGTCTAAGAACCACTGGCCTAGGGAATTCCCTGGCAGCACTGTGGTTAGGACTCCACGCTTTCACTGCCGAGGATGCAGGTTGCGGGTTTGATCCCCGGTCCGGGAACAAAGATCCCACAAGCTGCATGCTTGCCCCCCACAAAGAACCACTGGGCTAGACTGTGCAGCCATCTGGAGATTTGGTGGCTGCCTTCCGGCTTCTCTCTCCAGCTTTGGTGAGACGCACACGTTTCCTGTAGTCGCGATGAATGCACTGGGTAAACGAAACGAATGTTAACTTACAAATTTGTAGGAATGTTGATCCTGAAGTTTTGTCCTTTTTACAATCAGTACTGTCGTTATCTATGAATTCTCAGCCATAGAAAAATTCATAAAGACCTCCCCCTCCTTCAGCTGGGCTCTGCTTCCTCCTCCTGAAACGCCCTCTTCTGCTTCTCCAGCCTTAAGTCCAGGAAGTTAAAGCACCACCACTTACCTGTTACAAATGACTGGCTAAACTAATCCCCAGTCTTTATGGCCCCCAAATTTACTTCCGAAGGGTGTTTTTACCCAGCCCGAGAAAGTATTACTTTCTGCTTGAGTGTAATTAAAATCTCAGTCACCTATTCAAGAATGCCTTTGCCGGTAAGATATTAATTGTGTCTTAGAGCTGGAACGTATTCTTCCTAACAGGACTTAACGGAGCGTACAGATCCCAGAGACATTCATGATCCCTGTCCCCTCCGGAAATATGACACTGGGGAGATGGATCATTCACTTTCACTGTTTTAGGATTTAATGGAGGGTAAAGTTTTTAATCTACTTGTTGGGAGCTTAATATTTTTAAGAAAGACAAGACGCCTTACAGTCTCAAGGGTCAGACAAGTCTCTTTTTATTTTTTTCCATTGAGTTTAAAGACATTTGGGGAGTTTTCTTATGGGAATATACTTGTCATTATATTAATTCTAAGTAGCATTCATTTTTCCCACTTTTCATTACCAAATAGGCAGTGCACACACACACACACACACACATAAAATGTTTTTAAAGACGCAAAGGAGCGAAACAAACCATTGTGAATACCCACAACAGGGAAAGCCTCGGAGATGTTAGGATGTGTCTGTCTTTTGCACACCATTGCGTGTGTGTGTGTGCATGCTAAGTTGCTTCAGTCCTGTCTGACTCTGTGACCCCAGGGACTGTAGCCCGCCAGGCTCCTCTGTCCATGGGATTCTCCAGGCAAAAACACTGGAGTGGGTTGCCATGCCCCCCTCCAGGGGACCTTCCCAACCGGGGATCAAACCGCATCTCTGGCGTCTCCTACATGGGCAGGTGGGTTCTTTACCACTGCGCCGCCTGGGAAGCCCCTCTGAACACCACTATGATGGTGAAACTCAGCACAGATCTCAGCACTGTTCCTGAAACGCTGGGGCCAACACCAGACCTGTGGAAGGCATTCCATTCCTTAAATGGCTTCTGTTAGGAGAGCCTCATTCCCTAATGTGACTTAGAGTTTCAGCCAAATTCCAAGCGAATCTTTTAATTTTGTTGGGTCAGAATACTGTAGATAATCCTATGTTGTTTTGGTGTTTATATTTGCTTGTCTTTTTTGTTTCATTGTTTGGGTGTGTGTGTGATTTATTTATTTAAAAGAGGCCATCCATTCATGAGATTCAATATTCAAAAGGTACAAAGTGCCGTGCAATAAAAACACTTGCTTTTCTTGTTCTGCAGTCACTAATTCCCATCCCCAAGGCAGCCACCCTTGTTTCTTGCTTATCTTTCTGGAGATTTGTATACATTCACAGGCACAGGTTTTTACACTGACTTTTATATTTGTTGCCACAAATGAAGCCTATCAGACACACTGTATCTGCTTTTTTCACTTGTATATGCATCTTGGACACTGGCCCATATCAATAGTATTAGAGAAAGCTACTCATACCTACCACATTTTAAAAAATATCTACATCATGTTTCAATATATGGCTGTACTTAGCGTTTTTAAACCATTGACTTACTTATTGCCATTTACATAGTTTTAATCTATTCTATGGGCTTCCCAGGTAGCTCAGTGGTAAAGAATCCACCTGCCAAACAGGAGATGCAGGCTCGATTCCTGGGTTAGGAAGATCCCCTGGAGAAGGAAACGGCAACCCATTCTATTATCCTTGCCTGGGAAACCCCGTGGACTGAGGAGCCTGGCAGGTTACAAACTATGAGGCTGCAAAGAGTCGAACACAGCTTGGCGACTAAACCACTACCACCACTCTTTTCTGTAACAAAAATCCACAGCAATTAGTTGTGAATGCAAAAGCATAATGTAGCAACTACCTGAATATCCCCCACACCATCTGAATTAGGACTCCTCTGCATTGCACACCAGATAAAAAAAAAAACTGCTCAAGAATTTTTTTATTTGCTCTAGAATTTTTTAAAAATAATTTTAAACTAACTTTTGTAGAAGGCTTTGGATTTACTAAAATAAATCACTGTTATGAACTGCATGTTTGTGTCCCCCCCAGAATTCATATATTGAAACCCTAACCCCGGTGTGATTGTATTAGGAGGTAGGATAGGGCGTTCCCTGGCTGTCCGGTGGTTAGAACCTGGCGCTTTCACTGCCAAGGTCATGGATTCAACCCCTGGTAAGACGAGACCCCAGAGAGCCTGCTTCCTCACGCTCTGGCCCAAAGCAAGCATGTGAGGATGCAAAGAGAAGACAGCCGTCTGCAAACCAGGAAGCAGAAAGCGTCCGCCCGCGCCTGGACCACGTGCCCTTCACTCATCGGGCACCGCCTTCAGACCCTCCCCCTGCAGACCCAGGACCCATGGCTCGGGGGGTCCCAGAGAGGGTGGGTGTGGCACGCGTATGCTAAGAGGAGCCTGTGCTTCAGGGTCACTGCAGACCCCTCTGCAGTGTGAGACGTGCTTGCTGTCACCCGCTCAGATCGTCCCAGCTTAGCAAGGCTGTGCCCTCCCATTTCATCTACTCTTCTCCCTGGAGTCCCTCCCCTCCGCCCCATCCTTGGGCCACTACCCAGCCCTGGTCTCCTGAAGGAGTCCCCTAAAGAGGCGAGGAAGTGGCGTTTAAGCTAATCCGAGGACTTTAGGCGGGAAGCAGGGGGTGCATTGGACACTAGTGAGGTGATTGTGGTTGTCACAGTAGCGAGAGACTGTTCCCTGCGAGCAGGGATGGCGGATGTCCTCAGCATGTGAGACGCCCCACACCACAGAGTTACAACCTTCTCCAGCTTTCTGTGTCTTGTGGGGCATTGATGTGGGACCTGTAAGAACGTCAGCCGCATGTTCGCCTGTAAGGACATCACTCGCGCCCATTTCGTCCTTGTGTTTGCCCACAATTGGCCTTAATGTTAACTAAGATGAACTTCCATTCTCTCTCGTCGATACGGTAAAATCTGGCCTGTACATTCTTACTGTAATTATGTCCGAGCACGCCCTTTGCTTCCCCCCCGCCCCATTCTGATTGCCTCCTAAAACCAAACTTGGCTATTATTGGTTGGAATAATTATCAGACTTATTTCAAATCTCTCCTAGCCTAGTATCCCAAGCACTTGCATATGGAAATAAGAAATAGCATTTTTATCTAGAAAACAAAACAGGTTGCTTCTCCTGGGAAGCCTTCACGGCCCACCCCATCCTCCTCAACCCTCTCCGGGTGCTGAGAATGTCTCTTTTCCTGCATTTGTCACCACGGTAGTTAAATCGTTTTTATCTGCACCTTGATTTAAGTCTGCCTGCTACCCTGCAAGCTTCCTGAGAGCAAGGACCCTGTCTTTCTTAGTTTTCACGATTCTGCACTACTTGGTGTATATTCTGGAACACAGGAGATGATGTTCCGTATGTATTTGTTAGATTAAAAAAGAAGGGACAAGGGGAGGGAGAGAGGAAAAAATTATATCCAGAGCTTTGTTTTTTGAAAAGATATTTAATAATGCATCAAGGCCCCTTTTGGGGTTTGGAGGCACACCTGCTCAGCTCACTATAAAGCATCAGCTCTCATATTTTGCTCACTTGTTTATTATTTATTCCCTCTAGGGTTTTTTTTGAAAAGACTAAGCAGAATCGACAAAAGGGAGCTGCCACTTTACTTTCTGTGTAAGCAAATGTTGGAATCACTGTCCTTTTATATTTTTAAAATCATCTTACTTTTGGCCACGCTGGTCTTCATCGCTGCTCGAGTTTCCTCTGGCTGTGGCGTGTGGGCCTCTCATCGCAGCGGCTCCTTCTGCAGCAGAGCTCCGGCTCGAGGGCGCTCAGGCCTCAGTAGCTGGGGCTCGCAGGCTAGCCGCCTGCAGCACATGGGATCTTCCCAGACCAAGGATCAAACCCATGTCCCCGGCACTGGCAGGTGGGTTCTTCACCACTGGACCACCGGGGAAGTCCTGGACTCATGCTCCTGAGAGGGGGCATCACACTTCCAACTTTGGGCCCCGCAAGCCCCCAGCCCTGCCCACAAGCAGCTCACCTGCTGGACGGTGACTTAGACCCCCAGACACGTGGTTACAGAGATGTCGGGGGTGGGGGGGGCGAGCACCCAGGAGCGCTGGACAGCGTGGTGAGGGCTGGCGTGTTATCCAAACATGTCAGTTTCTGGTGACAAATGGAACCACCGGGGGGGTGACAGCCTCCTCCAAGGCAAGCATGACATGTGATGACTAGGGGCTGGACGCAGCGTGTTCCAGCCGTGGCCGTAAATCGGACGACGTTCAAATGTGCCATCTTCGGGTCAGGTCAGCCTCCAAATCTGTCAAACCACTTACTCTTGGCCCCGGGTCAGCCTTTTTGGAAAGAATTGTTTTCCTGAACCACCCTCAGGCTTCCTCCCTTTACTGCCTGTGATCCCTTGGGTCTGGATGAGTCTAGATGGTTTTGTAAAGGTTTTTTCTTTCAATTACAAAAGTAGTAAGGGAACATTGAAAAAAAAACATAAAATACACACATGAGAAAAATTGTGTCCGATTTTTAAGATAAAGATTTTAGTGTTTGTCATTTCTTTGCATTTTTTTTTTAAACAACTGGGAGATTTTTCTATACGTACTCTTTTGGGGGAAATAATTCTGGACTCCCAGGACATTGCACAGAGCAGAGAGAAGCCCTGTATTCCTTTCACCCAGCTTCCCCCGTGGCCACGGCTCGCGTGACCATAGTACCACACCTGCACGCACTGCCGTGTGACTTTTTAAGAAAATTCCTGCTCTCATGGGAACATCCTTCCTTGCGTTAGTCTCTGTTCTTCCAGGTGCCACGCTTGCGTCCTGTGGTCTAGTTTTCACTCTGCAGCCAGAGGGATTCCGTTAAAATCTGAGGGGGATGGTAGCCCTCCGTTTTTCCCTGGTGACTCAGTGGTGAAGAGTCCGCCTGCCAATGCAGGGGCCGCGGGTTCAATCCCTGGGTCTAGAAAATCCCCTGGAGACGGAAATGGCAACCCACTGCAGTATTCTTGCCTGGGAAATCCCATGAACAGAGGAGCCTGGCAGGCTACAGTCCACGGGTCGCAAAAGTGTCGGAAACAACTTAGGTACTAAGCAATAAAAAAGCCCTCCTTTACTAAAACCCCCGAGGGGCTCTCACCTCACTCAGGGTTTAGGCCGGATGACCCCCGCCCCGCCCCAGCCCCCCGTAAAGTCTGGTCCCCTCGCCACTCTCCCGCGACTCACGCCACGGCGGCCGTGCTGGCCTCTCGCTCTGTCCAGCCCGTCACCTGAGTTCCTGCCCCAGGGCCTTTGCCCTGACTCTCCCCTCTGCCTCTACGCTTTTCCTCAGGCATGTAATTGGTTGTTACACCTATTCTTCATTGTCTGAAACCTGCCCCCCAGTTAGGATGTAACTTTCATTAGGAGGTAGCCCAAGCACCTAGAACACACTGCTTTACATAGTAAGAGTTAAATGACACATTCACTGACGCACAAACCAATAGTGATTATGAGCTCAGAGGGACTTTCCCTGATGGCCCAGTGGTTGAGACTCCACGCCTCCAATGCAGAGGGTGAGGGTTCCATCCCTGCAGATCGAGCTAAGACATAGTACGTACTATGTGCCCCTTGTGCATCACTACTGTGCGGTTTACTAACGTGTCAGCTTCTATTAGGGAAAGTATATCTTTCATCCACTTAAATATTTTTATTCAACAGTGATTGCTTGAGGGCTATTTGTTCAGTCTACGAGATATAACACACTGCTGAGAGAAAAACAATCAGAAGGAATTCTGCACAGCCAGACCTAATCCTAACTGATTCAGAGTTCAGTAGATAGTTCGTTACTAAATGAATGGAAAATTTGTACCTACATTCCTAGGTTTGCATTTGGCAAAGCATTTTCTCAAGCTTTGCTTAATTTGGCAAAAGTCCTAAATTGAGTTTCCAACCTTGAACCTTCCCAAATCTACTTCTAGTCCCTGGTAGTTCTATGCTGTGATGTATTATGTGGGGTGCATCTGTATACAAAGGTCACTCGGGGTGGTTTAGACCGAGATTTAATTATCTCCGAAAACAGAAGTCTTGCATCTCAGCTTTGACGTAATGACTCAATGATGTCATCCTGGACACAGGCTTTTCCTATCCTCTTCTTCCCCTTTCTTGGCATTTTACTAACTTCTTACCTCATGGCTGCAAGACGGCTGCCACCACACCCAGTACCATGTTCTCACGCAGGAAGAGGGAGCGGGGGTGCGGGCAGCAGTGCTTTCTTCTCCTGTGGCTTGCTCTTTTTGTCAGGGAGGGGAGTCTTCTCCAGGGGCTCCCCAAGTGGTGTCCATCTCTTTGGCCAGACTGGTCACATGGCCTCCTCCACAGTAATCCCTGTGGGAAGGCAACAGAGTTGCTCTGATTGATACAGGCCAGCTGGTCCTGAGTACAGTCCACAAATCCTGCAGTCTCTGAGACTGTCTTGAGTCCGAGGGGCCATGAAGGCGAAACAATTCTCATAATAATACTAAAAAGTTACTTGCCTGATATCATTGTGTGGACATTTGCACAAATGCTGCGAAAGCCGATCTGAGAATCCCACTGTCTTCTATTAAAGCCAGACTTGAAGAGGTTTTCATAAAGTGTAAAAGATTAGATGCCACTCTTCTCGATAATTTATTTTGAAAAATAGTCCTATTTCATAAAATGTTTATTTGTTATGTAACGGGATTATATGGGCTTGCTTCCCTGGTGCCTCAGCTGGGGAAGAATCCACTTGCAATGCAGGAGACCCTGGTTTGACCCCTAGGTCAGAAAGATCCCCTGAAGAAGGGAATGTCAACCCACTCCAGTATTCTTGCCTGGAGAAGTCCATGGACAGAGGAGCCTGATGGGCTGCAGCCCAGGGGTTTGCAGAGTCAGACACAACTGAGCAACTAACACTTTCACTTCCAATTGGATTATTATTTTAAATGATTTATAGTGGCCGCTCAGTATCCTTCCGGACCCCTGCAAACACCAAAATCTATGGGTGCTCAAGCCCCTTACATAAAATGGGATGATTATCTGTCAGTGTCTGAAGATACAGGACTTACCCATGCAGAGACTGGCTATAATAAACAAACATTTTAAACTTTCACAGTTTTCTTTTCTCAGTTGGTATCTTCAAATCAAAACAGTTGAGAGCTACTTATTTAGATGAATCCAAGGGATAGGCATCATTTGGTCTCCATAAAATCAAGGTCTCATTATAAGGAATGAGAAGAAATGGTTGTCCAGCAGGCAAGCAGAATGTCTGGCCACTTTCCAAGAACTCCGATTATACATACGGCCTGCGTAGTGCTGAGTATGTGTATCTGTTTGTCGTTTGAGTATAGTTTGTCATTTGAAACCCAGCATCTGGGTCTTTTCCAGTGAGTTGGTTCTTCGCATCAGGTGGCCAAAGTATTAGAGCTTTAGCATCAGTCCTTCTAATGAATACTCAGGGTTGATTTCCTTCAGGATTGACTGCTTGGATCTCCTTGCTGTCCAGGGGACTCTCAAGAGTCTTCTCCAGCACCACAATTTGAAAGCATCAGTTCTTTGGTGCTCAGCCTTCTCTTTATGATCTAGCTCTGACATCCACACATGACTACTGGAAAAACTGTAGCTTTGATTAGACGGACCTTTTAGTATATGCTGTGCTGTGCTTAGTAGCTCAGTCCTGGCTCACTCTTTGCGACCCCAGGGACTATAGCCTGTTAGGCTCCTCTGTCCATGGGAATTCTCCAGGCAAGAATACTGGAGTGGGTTGCCATTTCCTCCTCCAGGGGATCTTCTCAACCCAGGGATCGAACCCCAGTCTCCCACATTGCAGGTGGACTCTTTACCATCTGAGCCACCTGGGAAGCCCAAGAATACTGGAGTGGGCAACCTAGCCCTTCTTCAGGGGAATTTCCCAACCCAGGAATTAAACCAGGGTCTCCTGCATTGCAGGTGGATTCCAGTCTAGGATTTTAGTATATGGCTTATGTTGAATTTACACTTCGTGGCACTGAGTTTCATGTGTAAGAGTTTAGACCCAGTGGATCCAACACTAATTAGTCGTATAACCTTCCAACAGTGCCTTCGCTTCTAGGAGCCTCTATATCCTAATCTGTAGCCTAGAGTAAAGGGCCACTCTTGTCATTTTTGCAAATTCAGTCTTCTGGAGGGTTACAGAGATGAAGCACATGGGCGCCTCGTACTGTTCCTGACACATGGCGCTGCCATTAATTCTTTCTCACTTTTCCTTTTTGCTTCATGCTCTAAGCCACAATCATTCTCATAGACTCCTGGTACCTTGAGAAACTGAGGCCTGCCAAGGTGATGTTTTGTTTTTGTTGTTTCAAGTGACTTACTTATTTCCTTGGCTGTGTCGGGGTCTTGGTTGTGGCACTCAGAGTCTCCGTGGCATCACGTGGGGTCTTCCGCTCCGGGGCAGACTCTGCCGGCGGCTCTCGTGGGCTCTTAGTTCCCCAACCAGAGCTCGAACCTGTGTCCCCTGCATCACAAGGCAAATTCGAAGCCACTGGACCACCAGAAAGTCCCTCGAGGTGATGTTTTAATGGGACCTGTGGTGAAACACCCTGAATGACATGTGTGGCCCTCACTGTCCGCAGAACGTAAAGTTGCAGCTGACCAGCCAGTGGTGAGGGCTTTCCAGGTAGCTCCGCTGGTAAAGAATCTGCCCACAATGCAGGAGACCCCAGTTTGACTCCTGGGTTGGGAAGAGCCCCTGGAGAAGGGGTAGGCTACTCACTCCAGTATTGTTGGGCTTCCCTGGTGGCTCAGACGGTAAAAAGAATCTGCCTGGGATGCGGGAGACCTGGGTTCAATCCCTGGGTTGGGAAGATCCCCTGGAGGAGAGCCTGGCAGCCCACTGTAGTAGTCTTGCCTGGAGAATCCCCGTGGACAGAGGAGCCTAGCGGGCTACAGTCCACGGGGTCACAACTAGCCGGGGGTGACTGAGCGACTACGCGCACACAGCAGTGGCAGTGGAGAAATGGTTCTGCCTTCTCCAGCTCCGATCTGTTCTTTCTCTCTCTCACTCACGTGCACGCGTGCAGCTACCTAAATATATGTATGTATGCATGTGTATATATTTATTTCATGCCTGACTTTACAGCCCATCATGAGGAATAGAACCATAAATAAACAGATCCAATAAGCAATTTCCCACCATCTTTGATGGGCTTATTGCATTGTGCCCACCGGGAGTAAAATTGTTATTTTTTTTTTCCAATTATTTTTATTAGTTGGAGGCTAATTACTTCGCAGCATTGCAATGGGTTTTGTCATACACTGACATGAATCAGCCATGGAGTTACATGTATTCCCCATCCCGATCCCCCCTCCCACCTCCCCCCCCCCCCACCTGATTCCCCTGGGTCCTCCCAGTGCACCTGGCCCGAGCACCTGTCTCATGCATCCCACCTGGGCCTGTGGTCTGTTTCACCATAGATAATATACATGCTCTTCTCTCGAAACATCCCACCCTCGCCTTCTCCCACAGTAAAATTGTTATTTTTAAAAAAGGCCTGGAGAAAAAAAAAAGGCCTGAATGGCCGCTTAATGGGCGTGGGAGTCTCCTTTTCAGTTAATGAAAATGTTCTGCAACTAAATCATGTTTCCAGGTGCACAACAGTGTGAATGGATCAAATGCCCCTGAATTTTACATGTTGAAAAGTTAAAGTGTAAATTTTCATTATCTGTGTTATTTGCTGTTGGTCAGTCACTAAGTCATGTCTGACTCTTTGCCACCCCGTGGACTGCAGCACGCCAGGCTGCCCTGTCCTTTACCATCTCCCAGAGTTTGCTCAAACTCATGTCCATTGAGTCGATGATGTCATCCAACCATCTCATCCTCTACAGCCCCCTTCTCCTGCCCTCCATCTTTCCCAGCATCAGGGTCTTTTCCAGTGAGTCGGCTCTTTGCATCAGGTGGCCAAAGCATTGGAGCTTCAGGTTCAGCAACAGTCCTTCCAATGAATATTTAGGATTGATACATGAAGCGGCCCAGGGGGCTTTCTGGTCCATTTTAGGGAGACTTGGAGAGGGGGTGGGGTTCCCTCAGCTCTGACCTTCTGGCATAGTGAATCTTCCTGCCCACTCCCGCTGGCCGAGACTCGGGGCCATACTCACAGGCTCGTCTCCCCTTGGCAGTCCAGATCAGTCCATCTGCCTGTCCCACCTCTTCATCGCCTCCTGGCCTTAATATCTGGCTGGGAAATGTCTTATGCAGAATGATCCTCCAAGCTGTGTCTTACCAGGACGGATCTGTTGCTGTTGCTAACGCCTAACGACCATCACCTTCCGAAGCTGCACCAGGACATGTGTTCACAGACAACATCTTCATTCTTCTCATTTCAAGGGATGTGGGCGCCTTCTTGGCACTTTTTAGAAATCCAAGACTGCACTGCTAGTGTTCAAAGGCCCGCCGTTTCCTTACTGTACCTGTGTTATCAAAGACCCCATAAAGTCAAGTGATTTCCTCCGCTTTTGTCCCGGGCTCTGGAGAAAATGACACTTAATCGCCTCAAATTCCCTTCTGTCTGTGATCCCCTCTGAGAAATAAAGCCATAAATATGTTTACTTCTGTTGACATTCACACCGGAAAGAGCACAAGGTTCCAAGTATTGCGGTTCCTTGCCTATTTTATTACCAAACAGCACCCCCCCCAAAATAGCAGAGGCGCTTTCCTGGCAATTCAGGGTAAGGCAGTGTGTTTCCTTTTTCTCCCCAAGGGGGAAGGACATAGCTCTTCACACCGCTGCCAAAGCCAGAAGGCTTCTGAATGCACCGATGCCGCACAGAACCATTCAATAAAACGCTTAGAGCTTGTCTACCGGGAAGCAGGCGGTTGGGGGGGTGGTCCAAAAAGAGTTCATGAGCAGAGCTGCGTCCTCCCCTTCGCCCAGCCTCGAGTTTGAAAATATCAACAACATTCCTGTCCACTGTAATGAAATACTTACGCAAAAAGCTATGGAATGCGCAATAATTTGTCAGGAGTCCTTTTAGCGGCGTCCGCTAGCGCAAACTCTGGTGGGGCCCCTTGACCCCGAGAGAGTGTGCCCTTTAACCTTATTCGGGCCTCCTTTATGCGGGGCTGCACTCTGACCAGATGGCTAAACTATCAAAGGATTTTATGAGTAAAAACTGCTTTCCCGACTCACAAGTTGTATATTTCTTTCCATGTTAATGTGAACTATCAACCCAGAAGCTTTAAATTGGAAACACAAAAGGTGTCCTGCAGCTGGGCCTCCAGCCCCCCTGCATTGTGTGGGAGCACAAGGGCTACGGGTGTTTGCAGAGAAAACAGCTGACACCCAGATGAGGACAATTTCAGCTAAATATTTAAAATAGCCATCAAGAAAGGAATGATTGATTGATTTTTTTTTTTTTGCTTCCAGCCATGATCTTTTATCAAGCTGCAGGCAAACATG
The DNA here is from genome assembly GCF_910594005.1 of Cervus elaphus. Lineage (NCBI taxonomy): Eukaryota > Metazoa > Chordata > Mammalia > Artiodactyla > Cervidae > Cervus > Cervus elaphus. The sequence goes on along the minus strand of NC_057837.1, from coordinate 78,883,369 downwards.
CTTCCTGCATAAATCCAAACTGTCCACTTTCTCTCTCTCCCCATCCCACGGTTCCACCTTTCAGGAAGACTGGGTGACAAAAAGTCATGAGATCCAATGGCACCTGGGATCCAAAATGGAAAATGTCTCCTCTCGGCGTTAGATTTCGGTTACCTAGTCCCGAGACCTTGGGTGGGTGGTGTGTACATGGATAGTTTGTTTTGCAAATTCTTGGAAATGTTCCTAGGAAATGATCGAGGTGAGTTGACTCAACAAATATTTATGCGCATAACCCACGAGGCAGACACGATTCTAGCGCCCAGCGGATTGCTTGAGCCAGAGCCAGAGGACTCCTATCGAGATGTTCATTTATGTCCCGTGCTGAGAAAAGCAATAGAGAAACGCCCCAGAAGGGCAGGTGGCGCTAAGTGCTGTGATGAGAACTGACGAGGCCGTGGGGTGGGGGCCTCGAGTTTGTACGGTTAGGAGAAACACCATTGAGAAGTTGATGTTACAGCAAAGATCTGAGTGAGGAGCCAGCCTCAGGAAGACACTCTCCAGAGCTCTCCCTTCAAAATACAAGGCAAGCCATATACGCAGTGCCAAACTTTCTAGTGGCCAGTTTTAAAGAGGGAAAAAGAAATGGGTGGAAATAATTGAAATTACTTTTATTTGAATAAATATTCTAAAATATTAATTATACTGATTAATGCTTAAATATTTTTAAAGTTATATTTTAATTATCTTTTATTTCACTTGTATTATCATTTGAGTTTTCAAAGCTCTATTTTTAAATTTATTTTTATTTTACTTGTTTTTACACATGTTGAATAATACATTTTGTTATAAACAACTTCATATGTAATGTTAAATTTTCTAGTAGCCAGGCTAAACAGGGTGAAACAGAAACAAGCGAGACTCCTTTTAATAACATATTTTATTTTTACTAAATTCACTGTCTCCAAAACATGATCCCTTCAAAAATGTTTTGGAAAAACTAACAAATGAGATTTTTTATTTTATTTTTTTTCACACCAAGTCTTTGCAGTCTGGTATGGATTTTGTAGCGGCAGCATATCTCAGTTTGGACACTAAATTTTCATGGGAAAGATTTTATCTGAATTTCGATTTCAACAAGTTTACGATTGAAAAGGTAGATTCACATACCCAAATTGTCCTAAAGATACTTGCGAGTGATCTAATAGCTGAGTGAAACACCAGTTCTGAAGTTTTAAAAGGAAGGGAAGCTGGAAGTCCAGTTCCATGGATGCAGCAGCCACATTGCACGCGTGTCCCCGAGACCCAAGGCGATGATGGGCCAGCTCAGCTCTGGGGCGGAGGCCCAGAGCCTCTGCAGGGCGGCTCAGAGGGGCCAGATGGTGGCGGGTCCAGGGCTGGAGGAACGAGGTATCGGGAGTCCGAGCCTGGAGGGGCCAGGTAGTGGGGGTCCGGGGCTGGAGGAGCCAGGTAGTGGGGGTCCGGGGCTGGAGGGGCCAGGGGGACGGGGGCTGGCGGGCGTGCGGCTTCCAGGAGCGGGGAGTGGAGGCAAGGCTGGGCTCCAGCCCGTCTGCCGGGTCTCAGGCTGTGCAGAGCGCTGGGCTCTGTGAGCACTGTAAGCTGACTTGTCCCCACATCGAAGGCAGGGCCTCAGAGTAGGACCAGGTTTCACTGTGACACTTTGTAGAGGAGGGAACTCTGCGTCTGTCCACCCCAGACAAGCTGGGAACACACACCAGCAAATGTCACAAGGTCATCGCAAGGCTCACACACTGCTGGAAAAGCAAAATATCACAAACAGCCTGAATATCCGCCAGTCTGAGAAAGGATCAATAGAACGTGATATGTTTCTGAGAGGAAATATGATCCCGCGGTTGAAAAGAATCATATGTATCAACATGACTCATCTCAACAACAAGAAACTCTTTACAGAAATTCACTTATAACATTTAAAGATACAGATATATAGGTAGAAGTATACATATAGAATATTAAAATTATTGTAACATAGCATAAGTCAAAAGGAAACATAAATATCATGATTGCAATCGCTTCTGGGGGAGGCCTTGAGAAAAAGTTCAGTGGGCTTGGCTTAATCAGTAATGTCTTATTTTTTATTTTAAAAATATCCAAGATTACAACAGAATGATCATATTTGCTGATTGGGGGCAGTGGGACTATAAGTGTTTGCTATACTGTGTTCTGTACTTTTCAGCTGATTTAATATTCTCCAATATAAAAGGAAATATCTATCATAAGAAAAGAAAAAGAAACCCTTTGTCACCCTCAGTCATGCTATCTGTCTTGCATTTTCTGTAACCTTCTGACGCTGGCCATGGCTTAGAATTAGGCAGTACAGATCTATTACATACTGTGTTTACTTATAACCTTTTCTGGGAAAAAAAAAAGTTGCTGGCCTGGTTTTGCAATGTCTGAGGCTGACAATCAAGAGGATTTTTAACTCTTTCACCACTGACATCAAGCTGCCTATTTTCCCCCCACTGTGGCTTCAGGATTTTGAAGACTTCGTGTCCCTGTACCTCTCACCGTTTGTGTCTGGAACACTGAAGACCAAATGTGTTCCATGTTGAACAAAAAAATTAAGTGGAAATTCAACAGTTGGCAGCACTGTTCTCCCTTGCTACAAAGAAAGTAAAGAAATTCCCGTTTTCTGATTTTTTAAGCTATAACTTTTTAAAGTTAATTTAATGTTGGTTGCACTGGGTCTTTATTGCTGCGTACGGGCTTTCTCTAGCCGCGAGCAGGGTTTCCTCTATTTGTGGTGCGCGGGCGGCTCAGGGCGCGAGCGGCTCACGGCTCGGGCGGCTCACTGTGCGGGCTTCTCTCTGTGCGGGCTTCTCTTGTCGCAGAGCCCGGGCTCTAGGGCGCAGGGTCTCAGTGGTCGTGGCCTATGGCTTTAGCACCCCTTTGCCACGTGGCATCTCATCAGACCAGGACTCAAACCTATGTCCCCTGCATTGGCAGGCAGATTCTTAGCCACTGGACAACCAGGGAAGTCCATTGAGCTGTGACTTCTGTTATGGGCTGATGCCTGTGCCCTTCCCAAAGTTACATGCGGGAACCCTAATCCCCAGGATGATGGTACTTGGTCGCAGGGCCTTTGGGAAGTGATTAAGTCGTGAGGGTGAAGCCCCCAGGACGGAATTAGTGCCCTAACAAGAAGAAAAACTAGGAAGATTGCCTCCTGTCTCTCTCTACTCTCTGCCATCTGCAAACCAGAAAGATCTGCTGGCGCCTTGATTTTGGACACCCCAGCCTCCAGAACTGTGAGAAGTCAAAGTCTGTCACTACGCCACCCCGCCTGCAGTAGCTCATGACCGCAGCGGGAGCTACGATAACTGCTGAGCCCCAAAGCTGTGTGGCCCTTAGCACTCACCTTCCCCAAGCCTTGGTTTCCTCATCTGTCTCAGGGGGATAATAATAATCATCATCTCCCCCCAAAAGCTGTGAGGTACAAATGCAATATGTACAAAGCCTTGGCACAATTTGCATGATATACATATATGTTGGTTATTCCTGTATCTTTTTTTTGTCACTCACATGTATATGACCAGATGACTCTCTTGGGTGGTGGCTAAGAACACAGGACTGGTGTACATTACCATCTGTTAAATTAAGACAGCCGGTGGAAATTTGCTCTACGGCGCAGGGAACTCGAATCTCGTGCTCTGTGACAACCTAGAGGCATGGGATGGAGGAGGAGGTGGGAGGGAGGTTCAGGAGGGCAGGGACATACGGGTACCTGTGGCCGATTCATGGTGATGCATGGCAGAAAGCGATGCAATATTGCAAAGTAATTACTCTCCAGTTAAAATAAAAAATAAATTTTTCAAAAAAGAATACAGGTTTGTCAAATAGGCAGGTTGGAAACCTGCTTACCCACTTCTAGTGAACTTGGGTCACTTGGTTCAGAGGGTATTTGAGCGAGCTGAAGGAGGTCACCCTTGTCAAGCCCCTGGCAGGGGCCCCGGCCTGACGTGAGTGCTCGGGGAACGCAGACTGCCAGGGAAGGTGCTGGCGTGGGGAGGCGGTGTGCTTCCTGTTTGTGCAGGACAGGAGCAGCGTTTGCAGCAGAGGAAGAACGTGAATTTCAGAGAGGCCCGCCCGCTCACACGCAGCGCACAAGCTGGCCTAATCTTGCATCATTCAACAATTTCTTATGGACAAATGTTCTTCCGAGCCGCATCTCTCTGTATCACCCCACATTCTTTTGAAAAACAGACTTGCATATTTAAGAGTATGATTTGGCCTCTCATTTGTCGCTTTTTGAAGCTGCGCTATTTGTCCTTGTTAACCCATCGGGCTTGCTCAGCCAGCCAGGTTTATCAATGGCAAATGTTGCGGGCTCCACTGAGTTACGACTATAAACAGAAGGAATACGGGAGCAAGGTGAAAGGTGGCTTCTTTATAACAGCTGTAATTTATCCAAGATTTCATCCCGGCCTTTGATTTGGGGGCTGACTCGGGATCTAGTGTCCCCCTGATTGCATTAAGAGCAGCCTTAGGGGTCAGACAGAATTCCAAGGTCCTGGAATCAGTTAGAAGGAGGGAGCATGCGAATGCATAAAGGGACAGAAGAAGCTTTTATAACCATCCTTCTCCAAGGCCTGAATGCCAGCTCTCTGCCCAGATGACCTTGGGAGAGGACAGGGCCAACTTCAGGGTCATCCAAGCTGCTCTCATGCTCAGAAGGGCCCCAGGCGTGACTTAAGGCTCTGCTGTTACCATCTTGAAATTCTTATTGTTGTTCAGTTGCTAAGTCGTGTCCAGTGCTTTTGTGACCCCGTGGACTGTAGTCCACCAGGCTCCTCTGTCCATGCAAGTTCCCGGGCAAGAATACTGGAGTGGGTTGCCATTTCCTTCTCCAGGGGATCTTCCTGACCCAAGGATTAAACTCATGTCTCCTGCATTGTCAGGCCAATTCTTTACCACTAAGCCACTGGGAAGGCCTCTTTGAAATTCTTAACATTTGTTGTTGTTGTTGTTGTTTTTACTTGTTGGCTGTGGCATGTGGGATCCTAGTTTCCTGGCCAGGGATTGAACTTGTGCCCCCTGCATTGGAAGCGCAGAGTCTTAACCACTGGACCACCAGGGAAATCCCTCTTAATCAGGTTTTAACAAGAGGCCCCAACACTTTCATTTCACACTGGGTCCTGCCAATTCTGTAGCTGCTCCTGGGAAAGGAAGCCAGGGCTCCTGCTCACCCTGGGCACCATCAGAACAGTTATCGTTGATGACAAGTATGTTGTACACCCATGGGATAATACTCACCACAGGTGACATGCATGAACCAAGGACTTACACAAAATATCTCATTCAATCCTTCCATAGACCCATTTTCGAGGTTGATAAGACTAAGGCATGAAGATAGTAATGATGGTTTATATCTATCAAGCAGAGTCATCTTGATAAGCACTCCATATGCACAACCTCCTCTACTTTTTTGTTCTTTATTTTTCTGGCTGCACAGTGCAGCTTGCAGGATCTTAGCTCCCAACCAGGGATTGAACCTGGGCCCCGGAGATGAAAGCACCAAGTCTTAACCACTGGACTGCCAGGGAGTTCCCATAGAAACGCAAATTCTTGGGCCCCATCCCAGATCTACTCAGCCACAAAAGGGGACTCTGAAACTTAAGTTTCACATGCCTAGCACATCCATCTAGACCTCTTTAAAATCATGCTTTCTCATTTAGTTTGGGGGAGCACAACAAAATAAATGGTTGAATAGACAAAGCCCCTGGCTCACTAGCACCTGATTACATCATGACACTGGGGCGACCAATGATCTGGAAAGTGCTGTTTCCCAAAATTCCCACATGTTTTAAAAGTCATTTGGGAAATTATGGCATATGCAGGCTGTGTGGCCTCGGTGTGTGAAAACCTGAGGGTGGGTTTGAGGATTTTCTTAATTTCAGTAAATATTTGGCATTGCCACTGATGAAAGGGACATATACTGTTTATAGACAAATGTGATTTTTTAATATGCTTTTTATTGTATAAATATTTTATTAACAGATTAACAGAAAAGTTGTAGGAACAGCACAGAGGGTCCCCATATACCCGCCACCCAGCTCGCCCTCACCAGGGACACATTTGTCACTGGTAAGAAGCAGTCATTGAAGTATAAAATATGATATCAAAAATGGTCGTTGGTAACTGTAAGTAGAGGAGAATATAAATGCAGGATTTTGGATTTTTTAAAAATTTTTTTGCCTTTTCCCCCGCCGACAGCTTATAGAATCTTAGTTCCCCAGCCAGGGATTGAACTCAGGACCACAGCAGGAAAAGCCCCAAGTCCTAATCAATGAACCACCGAGAAAGTCTCTACATGCAAGATTTAAAAATTCATTTGAAATTAAGAGATCAACAACTTAAAATAATCATGATATATATGTGTGTGTGTGTATATATATATATATATGGGCTTCCCTGGTAGCTTAGACAGTAAAGAATCTGCCTACAATGAAGGAGACCTGGCTTGGATCCCTGAGTTGGGAAGATCCCCTGGAGGAGGGCATGGCAACCCACTCCAGTATTCCTGCCTGGAGATTCCCCATGGACAGAGGAGCCTGGCGGGCTACAGTCCATGGGGTCACAAACAGTTGGACACAACTGAGTGACTAAGCACAGCACAGCATATATATATAAGCTACTATATATATAAGCTACTATATATATATAAACTACTGTATATATATTAGCTACTATATATATAAGCTACTATATATATAAGCTACTATATATATATAACCTACTATATATATATAAGCTACTATACAGAAACCTCATGGTAACCGCTAAGGACCCAACACTGGCACATGAGTATTAACTAGACTCCAGACCATTATTTAAATCTCATAGGAGGAGCATTTTAAAGGGATGTTCGTAGCTAGCATTTTTGAGCACCTACTGTGTGCAGGCCCTTCACCTCTTGTTCCATCCGTGCAGCGCCCTGGCGGGGCAGCTGGCTCGCTTAGCCCTCTTGTGCAGATGCCGACTCTGAAGCACAGAGACCGCAAGCTTATTCAGATGGCGCTTAGACCCGGCAACCAGACTCCAGAGCCCTCCCCTGAGACACCACATTAAGACGTTGCTGTCCCTTCTCCTGGGGAAACCGTTCTCATTCTGTCCTCCCGCCACCCAGAGAACCCCACTCAAGCCCAGAGGCCCCGCTCATTGGTTCACTTAATACGTATTGTGTTTGTTCCTCAACTTCCCCAACCCCTCCCCCCCACCATCAGTGATCTGCCCCCTTCAATGAACTCCACCACCACCATCAGTGATCTGCCCCCTTCAATGAACTCCACCACCACCATCAGTGATCTGCCCCCCTTCAATGAACTCCCCACCACCATCAATGACCTGCCCCCTTCAATGAACTCAAATAACTCTGAAACACCAGCATCACAAGTCAACGATCACAGGGCCCAGGCTCAGATCCAAAACGTGGGCAGCAGGCCAGGTGGGAACTCTGATGGCACAGAAAGCCAGTCCACATCCAGGGCACGTTTGCATGCGGCTGCGTCTCTTGGCCCGTCTGTCTGTGGACCATCTCGCTCTCGCCAATGCTCTCCAAGCAGAAGTGCAGGCCCAAGTCACCAACTCTTTCCCATTTTCAAGAATAGCCAGAAGCTGAAATTTTATATGCATTTTGCCAAGCTTTCAAACTCTTTGCAAGACAAAAATCCATCTGTGGGCCAGAGGGGGCCCAGAGACCACCAGCTGGCAATTCCCTCCTCATTAGAATGGAAGACAAGGAAAGTTCCTAGGGGACTCCTCTGTGGTCCAGTGGTTAGGAGTCAGCGCTCACAGTGCAGGGAGCCCGCTTCGACCCCTGATCAGGGAACTCTTTCCCACCTGTCACAACTAAGACCTGGAGCCAACAAGTAAATGAATATTCTTTAAAAAGAAGAAGGGAAAAGTTACGATGAAAATCAAGCCTGTTCGTATTTATAAAGCAATTTAGAACCCTACTGGGCACAACATAGAAACTGTTTGCCTTATTGTGGATGTTCAAATGTTAATAATAAATGAAGTAGCAGGAGAAACCTATTCAAGCCGTGACATCGATTGCACCACCTTCCCCCTGCAAACCCGTCCGTGTTGACTGAGGGAATCTTTCAACTTTCCACTATTTTTAGCCGTGTTGACACAGCCTCGGGGCCTGCATGGGAGCTCAGTGGGGCCTCACCCCACAGCCATGTGGCCGGACCCATCAAAGACGTCCATTCACATTAAAAGACGCAAAGAGGAAAAAAGCCTTCCCACCCCCAGGGACGTTCCTCAGCAGGTATGGAGGCTCACGGTATTTCAAAAAAATGATGAGCTCGGCCACGTAGAGTCCTCTCACTGATAATGCCACCTGAGGTTCCACACGGGGCATAGAAATATCCCCCTTTCCTCTTGCTACAGTCTTTCACCTAAAGACGTGGGGCCAGAGAGCTGGCCTTCTGTCAGGCCAAATGATCTGCCCACCGTTGTCTGTTTCCGAAATCAAAGGCAAAGTGCATCTCAGAAAGGCCTGGAAGCTTCTTCTCTCTGAATGCTAAAAGACCGACTCATTTTTAGCTCACTAGAACATGAGAGAAGTTATCCCCAGATTTTGTTTTCAGTGGAGGACAGAGCTACCCGCACATCCCACTGATTTGATGTCTGGGGTTGGAAAGTGAGGAGCAGGTGATCTGAAAACTCACAAGGGGCTGGGGGTACCACCAAAGCAGAAATAAACCTGAAACTGTCAAAAAAAAAATTGGAAACTGTCAAGGGTGGCTCAGTTGTGGGCTGGGTCTCCCAACCTCCAACCACAGGGGTAGGCTGAGGGGCCATTGTTCATTGGCTAAGAAACCCCCCAGTGCTGGGGCTTGGGGGCTTCTAGCTCGGTTCCTGGAGTGGCATCACTGCCATGGAATCCCACGGGATGGTCCTGGATGAGGTGAGAAATCCAGCTGATGGCCAAGGCCATCCCCCTTCTGCTTTGTGCCTTAGAACCATGTAATGCGACATTCCCAAGTTTGTGTTTTCTTTAAATTTCTGAAATTAGCCACACAAGTGGTTCAGTTGTTTCACTCACCTTCTTCGGAGCCCACTTATCTAATTCAATAAGATTTGGAATTTTTAAAATATACAAATAGCAATTGTACCACTTATTCAAACCAAACGGCCGAAGCACGCTGCCTTTTCTTTTCCCTCTGAGCCACTAGCCCTTCAGAAACAAATTCCCAACAGATTGTATACGTGTGCGTGTGGGTGGGTGTGAGTGTGGGTGTGTGTAGTGTGGGCATGTGGGGTTTTTGTTTAAAAAATTTAAAGGCACAGAGGATAAGTTAGCAATCTAAATTTCAATTAACTTCTTGAACTATGCATACGTCTAGGCCTTATTATTTAATCTTTTTTCTTTGTGTGCGTTTTCAGCTAACTGATAAAAAAGATCCATCACAGGCCTGTCAGCAGGATGGCGCAAGGTGGTACCTTAATATTTGTCATCATCGCCTAACTCACCCTGAGAAAACAAACAGCAAAGAAGGCCGCTTTTCATGCGTTATCAGCCATCCCAAACATCTGGTTTCCCCCCCAAAATAAATCACTCCAAGTCAATGAAGTCTTAGTGATGATTTCATAGAACTCTCTCTAAATAACAACAGAAACACCCATGAAGGAACCTAGTAGGTGGAACGTGGCACGTAATCAACGAAGGGTTTAATTTGTGTGTTATTTGCCATTCATCCTGCTTTTGATTAAGAAAGCTTTTGCCCTCCAAAAGAATGTAGCAAAGGATCTGTACTTAGTAGGCATTCAATGGTGTGACAATCATGAAAAGCGTTCTTGCAACTTAAAAAAATTAACCAGCTTGAGATAGATCAGAGACACTGTACCAGTTAGAAGTTTGGCCCTTTAACTGATAAAAATGAGTAGAAAATTTACGTATATAACTCTAGTTTTTAAAAAATATTTCTGTTTGCCAGCATCGGGTCTTGGTTACGGCACGCGGGATCCTTTAGTGATAGCGCACAGGCTTAGTTGCCTGCAGCACGTGGGATCTTAGTTTCCTCACCAGGGGTCAGACCCACCAGGGATTGGGCTGATCCAATCCCTGCATTGGATTCTTATCCACTGGACCACCAGGGAAGTTCCTAAGTTTTTTTTTTTTTAATGGGGTAGTATAGTCTCACATTGGACTTCCCTGGTGGTTCAGCAGTAAAGAATCCATCTGCCAAGCAGGAGACACAGGAGACGTAGGCTCCATCTGTGGGTCGGGAAGATCCCCTGGAGGAGAAAATGGCAACCCACTCCAGTATTCTTGCTGGGAAAATCCCATGGAATGAGAACCTGGCGGGTTACCCTCCATGGGGCCTCAAGAGTTGGACCCGACTTAGAACTAAAACCACCGCATAGTTTCATATTAAAGACGGAAAAGGCACAAAAGGGTCTACAGCAAGAAGCCCTCTCTCAGTCCCCAGCTTCCCAGGGTCCCTCCTCAAAAGCCACCAAATGAGCCAGTTTCCCTGGTAGTCCAGGAGTTAAGACTCTGCTTTGCCAGTGCCAGAGGCGTGGGCTCCATCCCTGGTCAGGGAGCCAAGATCCCACATGCTATGCTCAAGGCCAAAAGATGGGAAAAAAGAAGAAAAAAAAGGAACCAGTCTTCAGATGAGTCCTGTTATGAGGGGGGTTTTGTCAAAGAGCCGGCCATCCTATGCATAATACAATGTGGACATGCTCCCTCAAAGCTCTTATTCCCGTAAGTGAGGTTTCCCTCTTCTCCGTTATTCTCTTTTGAGATGCTAATTTTAGCAGGACCTATTCAACCTGAGGTAGTATCCTTTGGCGAAGAAAAGCTGAAAGCTGAATTCTAAATAAGGTAGTAAACGCATGACCAGTGCTTCAGCCCTGCCTTCAGAACTTACGTTTGTGTGACGTGTTCAAACCCACTGCCGTCTGCCATAATGCGGTGTGTGGGAGAAGGGGCTTTTCAGGACATCCTGCACAGTGATTGTTTTCAAGACACTGGGAGTCAGACAGCTCTTGTGCCAAATTCCTCACTCTCGGAGGTCTTTCACCAGATTCCCCCACACAGCAACGTGCTGCAGTGGGATTTCTGTTCCCTGGATTACTGCTCACGGCTTCAGAATAAGCTCCGTAGGATGTGGAGTGGCCTCGATCATGGGCTCTGCTCCCACCCCCCTGCTTGCTACCCATGAACGTGCGAGCAGGCTCCCAGAGCCGGGGCTGTGTATTTGCTAACCACCACCCCTCCTCCAGCCTCCCCAAATGCCCTTCCACCCACATTTACTTAATCTCATCATTCAGGTTTCAACTCAAATTCCCATCCTTGGAGAGCCCTCCAGGGCCCCCATCCCTGAGATCCACTTCAGTCATCCCCCCACTCAGGCATTTCCTGCCCAAGTACCAGTTTTAGTTCACCACAGACATTGCCGTCAGTACCATCCTGTCATTGCTTCTTGATTTATTTGTGCCCAGCTTTGTGACCCACATTCCCACCACACCGTGAACTCTCTGTGTATCTGTCCCACGCGTGCACGGCCAGCTCAGTCATGTCTGACTCCCTACGGCCACCTGGACTGGAGCCCGCCAGACTCCTCTGTCCACGGGATTTCCCGGGCAAGAATGCTGGAGCAGGTTGCCACTTCCTTCTCCAGGGGATCTCCCCAACCCTGGGATCGAACCTGAGTCCCTTACATCTGTCTCCTGCTTTGGCAAGTGGGTTCTTTACCACTAATGCCACGTGGAAAGCCCCCAGATATTTGATGCTTTGATTTAAATTAGGAAGGAATAAAAAAAAAATATGTGTTGACTGTTTTAAGTCCCTGATCCTGTTTTCATGGCTAGGACAGATGACATCAGGAGTTTAATCAGTGGTAACCATTTCTTAAAACCAGCAGAATCTCTATATAGTCAGAAAAAAAAATTAGAGAAACTTCAAAGAATGTACCAGAAAAAAGTCATATGTTAAATGAAACACTTTTTATTTTGTACTAGGAGAGCTCTGTTGGTTGAGAACTATCTTATTCCAGTACCGTCTTCTCTTCATGATGTTTACTAAGAGGGGAAATGGCAGGGAAATTATACAAAATGTTATGAATGAGAGAAGGGAGAAGTAAGAGGTGACGGGGAAACCTCTGTTTTAGGAAAATTCATTTTCATTCAACTTTTCATCCAATAGGCACTTCTAGAAAGATTTGAGGTCAGAAGTGAGAATGATCATTTTCAACATTGTCCTATAACCCACTGCTATTCAGTATTCTTTTGGCATTGTGTCTAGCAAAGGAAATAGAAGTGATTCTCTACCAAGAAGATCTGCGCAGTTGCCTAGATTCTATATAACAAACATCCATAAATCAGTATATTAATACTTTTTGGTAGCTCCTAACAATACCCATCATCTCCATTGGGCAGCAATTATTAAGTACCCATAAGCTGAGGAGTCAGAAGAGGAGTCACAAGAGCTAAAAACTGTGTCTAGGACGTGTATGTGGATGTCCATGCATGGAAATAAAGACTGTGACGGTACACAAGTTGACAACAAAGCTATCTCTTGTGGAGATGGACACTTAGAAGTGGTTACCGAGAACTTTTAGCTTTCTCTCTGAAACATGAGTGTTTTTAGGTGTGAACTGGATTTCTGCATTGCTTATGCATTGCTTATGTAATTTAAATTTGATGTTTAAATTGTAAGACAATCATGCTGTAAGTATAAAAAGTAATAAAAGCAGCGTGCATGCTGTCGATCAGTCGTGTCCAGCTCTCTGTGACCCCCATGGACTGCAGTCCACCAGGCTCCTCTGTCCAGGAGATTTCCCAGCCAAGACCACTAGAGTGGGTTGTCATTTCCTTCTCCAGGGGATCTTCCTGACCCAAGTAGCATACCTGAGTCTCCTGCATTGCAGGCAGATTCTTTACCAGTGGGCCACCTGGGAAGCCCAATAAAAGCGGCAGTAGCCACAAAGAAAAAAAAATCAACCAAGCACATGGGTTCAATATTAATATTACTACATTTATATTTATTGTACAACAGCATATGTAACCTGCGTGTCTTTCCTTCTATAAATAGTTATAATATTTTAGAAATGAAATTTTAGCACGTGATAACATTTAACTGTGACATGCATTTGAAACTCTATTCAGGCTTCACTCCTCCTGAACGACTCCGCCCCCAGCCCCCTAAAAAAGGAAGTTTCTAGTTTTAACGAGACCAACAGGATCTCTGCAGTCAAAGTGAAAGGCAAAGCCACTTAGCACCTTGTAACTGCTACTGAATCCCTGACTCAGGGCTCTCCCAGTTGGTCCCTTGATTCCCCTTAAGAAATGTCTTATCAGATCAACAAGGATGTGCGTCAAAAAGAGAGAGAAAGCCCCCGCCTCCCCTGCAAACGAGGGGCGTCAGTCCCCGGGCCGTGACGGGCAGAGGCGTCATGGTGCGTCCGAAAGGATAAGGGGAGATAAAGTGTATCAAAGGAGGCTTGACACATGGGATGCTACGCAGGCCTGTCTTCCCGAGAGCATCTCTGGCCTGACTGACAGGGGATTAATCCGCAGGGGGGCGGCGCACAAAGGCCTGAGAGGGTCTGGGGCCAGACACCTGGATGCGACGTGGGATGCGCCCGGAGGCTGCGCGCGCTGCGGGGGCCCGCGGGCCCTCCCGGGGGCCCGGCCCCTCCCAGCCTCGGGCGCCCACTCGCCACCCTTTCTCTTGGATAAGCATGTTTGAAAAATAGGTCGGGATTTTTTTGTTTTGGTTCTGTGCACAGGGGGTCGGGGAAGCAGAAGATGTTGGGGATTCAACAGTCGCCTGCTGGGAGCTCTTAACAGAAAGGGTTTCCGGTGACGGCAGGGGCTGAACCTCCTTTAGGAGCCCGACTCCGACCAACCAAGGATGAGGGAGGCGTTTTTGAGACGACATGGACCACTCTAAGATGGACCAGGTGCTGCCGAGGAATTATTGTCCCTTTTGTTATTAGAAGTGACAATAGCCTTGCGTGGTTTTTCCCCTGAATAAACTGAGTTTTTTCTATCTGCATACTAACATATGTAGGGTGAAAGGACATGAATTCCATGACATGCTTTTTAAAAATTTTTACTTTTAATTAATTTTTTTGCCTGGGTGGCATGTGGGATCTTAGTTCCTGGACCAGGAGTGGAACCTGCACCCACTGCGCTGGAAACAGAGTCTTAACCACTGGACCCGCCAGGGAAGTCCCTGGGTCCCGCTTTAAGGTTCTATAGGTAGGAGTGGGAGGGGGGAGGAGAGGAGCCTGACTGAGCAAGTGCAACAAAATCTTAATAACTGTTAAATCCGGCTTATCACCTATAGTCTGTAGCCTCGAGCATTCACTGTGCTGGTCGTTCTACTCATTGGGTAGAGTTTGAACAATTTTATTCAAATGAATAATGGTGATGATGATGATAATCTTTGTAAGATGTTCTGAAGGATGGTCGTGATCGTGTGAACATTTACCAGGTCTTGTGGCACTTGGGTCTGTTAAGCTGTCTGAATCATGGACACATTCTCAACTGGGTTGGTGAAGTCAAGAAAACCTTCTCAAAGTGATGACTTGAACTGCTGATGACAAGCAAACATGGAATAAACTAAAAGAATCTCCTGAGTTGCACTGCCTCTTATCAGGAATACCTGCTCCCTCTTGCTGGGCGCCAGCTCTGCATGCATCTTATTTCATCCTCACATGGCTCAGAGAGGTTAAGTAACTTTCCCAGGGTCATCCAGCCAATAAGGGGTAGATCCAGAGGTCAAACAAGGCAATCAAGTAGGCCCGTACCTACTTTCTGACAAGAGAGAGCAGAAAAGAGGAGAAAGGAAAGAGGAGATTCACAAGCTTTGCTGCCCTGTCCTTCTTTGAAAACATAATTATTATTAAAAAGTAGTTATTTAGCTTCCAATGACCCATTTGGTTTTTTTTCAAAACTTCCTCAGTGCAATCTTGCTCATAGATCCAGTCTTTATCCAGAATTTTGACATTTTGTTCATTGTGGGTTTTTTTTAAGGCACTGAACTTTGTATGTGTTATTTAATCTTCTACAACCCTGCAAGGTAAATATTATTCCCATTTCACAAAGGAAGAAACAGTAATACAAAAGATGAGTATTTGCCTAAAGCCTCATAGCTAGAAAGGGGCAGATCAAAACATTGCATTTTCTTTTAAAAGCATTGCATTAAAATATCACTCACCTTGAGACTGAGTTTTTTGGTGTCTTCTTAAATTTTCTGCCTCACCTTAGTACCAGACCCTTTTGCTTGGTAGCTAATGACATATTTTAAAGGTCTTCAAAAGGAAAGAAATTAAATACCTGGTTTGGGGCTTTGGCCCTTACCACTGTACATTTCTCCTGAGCAGAGACCATATCTCATTCATTTCGTGCCCTCAGTTGTTAGCCCAGGAAAAGGTGTCGTGTAAATGTCTTGTTAAAACAAATCTCTGGGTATTGGGATGTTACCTCCTCTTCAGAAGCTCTGGCAAATAATAAGTCTAGAGATGACAATGATGGATGAAAAACAAACAAACAAAAAGTCATTGCTTATGTAGCTATTTCCACTCATTAAGAAAGGAAAACTAGCACATAAGCACTCAGAGCTCTAGAAAATAGTATTCCTAAATAAGTCTCAGAAATAGGAAAGGGACCTCATGTAGGCATTTTGCCTAGAAAGTGTCAGCTCTCGTAACTGAAGGTAGGAAAATGCTAACTGAAAGCTTTAAAGGAAGAACTGGCAGAAACCATGAAACAAAAGCACATCATTAATAATAATTTTTATAATAGTGACAGTTTGCCCTTGTAGAAATTAGAGAAATTCCATGCTATTGCAAGAGAACGCTACATTTTTGGGGAGCTGGCATGAAATTTCTTTCAACTTTGGGTCAAAAAGACTCTGTCTAACAACAATAAATATAATCATCATTTACTGCACAATTAATAAGACACTGAGCTAAACAAGACAGTAAGCTAAACACTTTATGTGACTTAATGCAAGTAATCCTGTGAAGTGAGAATCACCCACATTTCATAAATGCAAACATTTGCTTAAATGTTTGCTTAAAAGACTCCTAGTTAGAATCGGGCAGAGCAGAGATTTGAACCAAAATACCACAGTGCCCGGCCTAACCATTTAAACCAGGAAAAGAAAAATCAGTTATTTAATTTTTTAAACATGTCCCAAATTCCTGATTATTTGCCTGGAGCTCATACCCTTGTGTTGGCTTCCTCTGAACCTTTAACTATTAGCAGTAGAATCTTTCAGCCTGATCCAAACTTTAACTTTCAGTATTCAAAAGGACTAAACCTTTCTCGACTGACTGTGAGTTCGTTCCTCCTGGAAGAAAATTAAACCTTATCCTACTGACCCTAAACCTAACTGTCAATTAAAAAAAAAAAAAGTCAGTTGCCTGGACAGGTGGTTGTAACTTGTGGTCAATGGAAGCCATCCTATCAAATGGCACAGGGGTGAGGGGGTGGGGTGGTTAGCGATAGTTTCTGAGAAGACCTTCCTTAGATCAGTATCAAAACTGAGTAAGGGACACCTATTGGACACCCCTTAACAGAACCCAGACACCAAGGGAGAAAAAAAACAGCTGTAAAGGACAATTCATTTCCCAGTAAATTGCAGAAACAAATGTCATAACCTCTCCCACCCAATTGTACTAGGTTATGCGCATGCTGGGGCTTCTCAGGTAGCTCAGCTGGTAAAGAGCTGGTAAAGCTCTGCCTGCAGTATAGGAGACCTGAATTCTCTCCCTGGGTCAGGAAGATGCCCTGGAGGAGGGCATGGCAACCTCGGGCTACCGTCCATAGAGTCGCAAAGAGTCAGAGGTGACTAAAGTAACTGAGCATGCACAGTCCACAAAATCCCAGACTTTAGTACAGACATTGGCTCATAATCGTGAAAAACAGAGGTTAAGGAGCCAAAACGTATTTAAACGAGTGGAAGTAAAAATAAATGTGCGGATTGCAGCCTCCAGTTGCTTATTAAAGAGGTCAAGCTGGATTGTTTGGTTCTTTCACTACCGCCTGCTCCAGCCATTCATAATTTTAAATCTGTTGAATGCAACCTGGGTAGAATATGGAGGTGGCTCAGTTTTTCATATTGGCTTGCAGAAGTTTTGTCTCCACTCTGCACCAGGAGTTGTGAACACAATGGCATGCGTGAATCTTGTGTATCAGTAAAGAGAGCCCCTTGAACTCCGCCTGCGGGGAACAAAGGGTTTCCAAGATGCATCTGAGTAGCAGATGTTGAGTTATCTGAAGGGTCAGAATGCCAATTAGATATTGAACATGGCAGGAGGAGGGTGGAGTTTCCAAAACAAATGAACGATGAATAGGAGCGGTCCCCGAGTTTAGGCTCAGGTCCTGCTGTTCTTTTGTACAATGATTTGTGGCAAATTTGTTTTGTCACTGAGGCATAGTTCCCCCGGGTCTTAAAGTGATTTTTGTAATCACAAAAAGAATTTTTTTTTTTCCTTTAAATGTCCTTTTCCTAATCAAAACTGGACATCAATTTATTACTTTAAAAAATACATTTGAACAGCTGTGTTTTATCTTCGTCGGAGATGTACAAAGATGTGATCCTGTATGAAAAACTAGAAGGCAGACGTAGTCAGGAGGGAAGGAATAATTCAATTAAAAATTTTTTTTTATAGAAATCAGGCCTTTTTTTTTTACTTTTTTTTTAAAGATTAAAAACATCATTTTGTCCAGCAATTTGCAGATTTTACTGTTTTTCCATTTTATTGGATAAGGATATCATTTTCGACCTAAGACGCCTACAATGAGGAAAATGTGGGAAACCTAAGATGCAAAATGCTTCCATAGTTAATTATGTATTTCTATCTGTGTTACCATCATAAATCATTCTTAGAGAAACAAAACCAAGTAGCAGAAGAACCACAATGGCGTTCTGTTTAAGTAATTTCATTTGATTCCTGAAATACTTCTGGCTATTGTTTTTTTGAAACCACCCACATGTAGTAAAATTATATCATTGAGCGGACCCGCCCTGCTCTCTCTCTCCTCTGACTTCTGGCAAGTACTAGACCGTGGAATACCAAAGGCAAACCAGCAAAAAAGGAAATTGGGATTGCATTGATTTAAATCAGCCAAGGCTGTGACCAAATTATTTAGTTCTCTTTTGACCTTTGGAGGTCAGATTTGACTATTTATGCTATCTGCTAATGCTTTACTATTTTTCATTGCTCTGCCTGTTAACAATTCTGACCTACAGCCTTTCAGCCTGCGGGGTGGTTATATTAAACAATCACTAATTACTTCTGGAAACATATGCTCCCGTTTTAAAATGTCATTGAAATAAAAGCCCAGCCAGAAGCCCTATGTTCATTTCATGAACGAAAGCAAAATGTAAGCACTGAATATTTCTGGGAAGTCAAACATTGCCAAATTTGAAGAATAATGGGAAAATAACGTACCTTCCTCTCATTATTAACTTGGAAATTGTTTAAAGACTACTTTTTAAAAATAAATATCAAAGGCAGCAAATATTCTTCTCCAATCACATTGTCAAATATGCCAGCATTCCTGCAGAGAATGTACTTTTATCTTTGCTAAAGGTCTTTAGTGTAAAAATATTATGTCATTTTTCCTCTCTTCCTTCATCCACTATGTGCCAGACACCATGTTAGGTCTTGGGATATATGAGGAGAAAGAAGTCAGAATTCTCTGAAAATCGGCCTTTTTCTTCTCTGACTTGAAAATGCTTCATTCCTTAGAGAACAAACAAAAGGCAAACATACATTCACATTTTCAAATTTTATCATGGAAAGAAGTGAATAGGAAGTTATGGGCTGGGAAACCTGGTTTATTTTCCAGAATTCCTCTCTGATTTTATTTAAGATGAAAGAAAAGGTTTTCACTGTCCACAAAATAAAAGATAAGTAATTTATTCTAAGTCAAAACAGGCAGAGACAAAGAACACATATAATTCAACTAAAATTTTTATCATTATTTTTGTTATTCAGCTATCCCATGAAGCTGAAATTCCACGCAGGAATTTCGAGGGTTCTGGTTGAGCTGGCAGTGTGTATCCACATGCGCTTGCCTTCAGAACTCAAGAGACATGTCATGAAGGAAAAATCTAGCAAACTTTCCTCTTGGTGACGCTGCTCCACGAAAACGAATGAAATATGGCAGGAAAGGGGTATCCCGTCCACTTCCTGATTTCCTGTGCTTTACATTCTTACACATAAACCTCTGATTCATTTCAGAACACAAAGGTCACCACAAAAAAATCTGAGGCTAAATATACCCTTTTGTCCAGCAGAAGGATAACAGCGATTTTTTTTTTTCCTTTTTACCAAAATGTAGCCGTACCCAGGCGTTTCCCGTGTCTGACAGCCCACATCACGAGTGTCTTTACAGATCTGAAAAAAATAGCATTAAACGCTCTTCTAAAAACTTTTTATTTGGAATAATGTTAAATTGACAGAGAAGTTACAAAGTTGATATAAAGAGTGCCTGTCACCCCCACTTCCTCTGTTGGTGACATCTTACATACCCATATACACTTGTCAAAACTAAGAAATTAACAATACTGGTAACTAGACTATGTGGATTTCACCAGTTTTCCCACTGATCCTTTTTGGTGACCCAATCAAAAAGTCACATTGCACTGAGGTACTTATCAACTTGTAGATTCAAATATTTTTTTGTGGTTTACCTCTCAAAAATAATTTATTTGGAAATTAATTAAATTTAAAAGACATTTTAGGAGTAAAAAGAGTCTGGATTTGTTTTAATCAGTCAGATCAGGCAAAAGAACTCATGTTTCATAGACATTTATTATTAAACAGGATATGTGTTTTCTCAATTGAGAAATCCTCTTACCCTAGTAGTAAAATATATTGTTACCAAATTTTAAAAACAGAAGAGATACTCTGAAAAGTTAAAACCACAAGGTAGGGTTTCTCACCCATCACATTTGCAACAACTAAAAAGATTAAAAGACTTCCCCTGTAGCCCGGTTGGTAAAGAATCTGCCTACAATGTAGGAGACCCAGGTTCAATTCCTGGGTCAGGAAGATCCCTTGGAGAAAGAAATGGCAACTCAACCCAGTTCTTGCCTAGAGAATCCCATGGACAGAGGAGCCTGGCAGGCCACAATCCATGGGGTCCCGAGAGTTGGACACGACTTAGCAACTAAACCACCACCAGCAGAAAGATTAATGATACTTTTGGTTAGGTTTTTTAGCTTCTGTGCATCTCAGTTTCCCTCCATGTAAAATGGGACGATCATTGTTCTGCCATGGAGAAGCAGGATAGCAGAGTAGCTTAGAGTGTGGACCCTGGGACTGGACTTTCTGGATCCGTCTGGGCTATCCCCCTTTCTGACTGTCTGATCCTGGAGAAATTTCCTGAGTTTGATGCCTCAGTTTCTCATCTGTAAAACGATTATAACAATAGTACCTACCCAAGAGAGTTGCTGCAGGATCAAAATGAGATATTTTGTAAAACACTTAAAACTGGGGGCAGCATACAAATCCTATATAAATACTATTATTTGGAACGGTTTTTCTAAGGATTAACTCAGCACATGTAAAAGCCTTAGAACAGAGTGTCAAATTAATGTGAGTTCTAATTATCCAGTGTTGATGAAGAGGGCATTCTGCCTTTGGAGTTCAAATTTATAGCAACTCCAATCTAAAGTTTACATTTGATCACACAATTCCACTTCTGGGAATCTAGCCTATAGAAATGCCTACCCAAGTGCACACAGATATATGAATAAGATGCTCATTATGGCATGCTTCACTCAGCTCCACCCACACACACAGCAAAATGAAAAACTAGAGGCACCTTAAGTTTCTGTCACCTTGGGAACAGTGAGATGACCTATCCTCCAGCCACTGAAGAGAACAAAACACAGCTTTATTTGCATGTACAGACTTTGAAGGATAAACATGATAAATTCATTGTCCTTTCCTCCATTTATTGATTATACTAAATATTTGTTGGGTGAATGTTGTGTGTTGGGCTGTGCTCTGGGCTGGGATACAGTACTATGAAAGACACACAGTCTCTGCCACCATCTAACCAGTATTCTGGGGAGGAACAACCAGTGAACAAATTAAGAAGTGAATGTCCAGCCAGACATCAGAGATGAGAAGTAAAGCAAACGGCGTCAAGGAGGTGAAGAAGAGATGGAGGAGGGAACTAGTTTCATAGGGAAGCCAAGGACCACCCGTCTACGGAGGTGAGCTCTGATCTTAGTATCCGTTGGATACAGGCCAACAGATACCTACCTGGAGGAAGAACGTTCCATCGAACAGCAGATGCAGAGGCTTGTGGTCTGGAGTTCTGAGTAAAAGACAGGCAAGAAAAGAATATGCAGAGAGGTATGCATACCGATGGCTTCTATTTTTGACCAAGGGTGGGGGGAAGAGATAAGTAGATAAGAAGATAGACTGAAAGATGTTATGAGTAGGAAAAGATGAGAATATAAACTGTTAGTAATGTTTATCCTGGGCCACCGGACTGAGGAGAAAATCTCACTTATAAACTTTTCTCTATAATCATCTTTTCCTTTATGAATGTCTGTTTTGTTTTTCCAATGAGCACAATTATTATCCAATTGTTATTTGTAATGTAGAAGACGTGCAAAGTAAGTTTCAAGAGTTCTAGAAGAATAATGGTCTTATCTTTTCTTGAAAGAGTATAAAATGGGGTTCCGTAGCCATACCATTGACATTTGTGTGTGTGAGCTCACTCGCTCAGTCGTATCCGACTCTTTGGGACCCCATGGACTTAGCCTGCCAGGTTCCTTCTGCCCATAGAATTTTCCAGGGAATAATACTGGAGTGGGTAGCCATTCCCTTCTCCAGGGGATCTTCCCGACTCAGGGATTGAACTTGTGTCTCTAGAGCCTCCTGCACTGGTAGGCGGGTTCTTACCACTGCGCCGCCTGGGAAGGCCCACCACTGGCATTTGAGGCTGAATAATTCAAGGCAGGAACCTGTGTGGTGCTGGGTAGGAGGTTAACAGCATCCTTGGCTTCTCCCTTCTAGAATCCTATAGCACTCCTCAAGCTGTGACAACTGAAAATGCCTGCAAATATTGCCAGGTGTCCTCTGGGGGTAGAAATACCCACAGACCCTCCGTCACCTTGGAGACCTACTGTTCCGGGGATGTGTTGGTTCTGGAGGCAGTCTGCTGAGCTTCCAATCCAAATGCTGCCACCTGCAACCTGCAGAACCTGTTATGTCTCCCCTCTGTGCCTCAGCGTCCTCATCTGCAAAATGGGCGTAATCAGGTTGTCTTCCTGGGCTTTCCATGTAGAAGGAAGGAGCCTGTTCATATAATGAGCTTAGGACAAGGCGTGACACTCGAAAACACAGGGTAAATGTTATTACTGATGTCTCCGGGCCCCCCCTACCGTCCGAGACTCCTTCAGCAAGACAGAGCAAAGCCTTCTTCACGTCCACCCTCAGCCTCCCTGGCCCAGCAGCTGTTTTCATCGAGTCTGGCACTGTCCCAGTGAGAGAGAACTCAAACTGGAACAAGGGCAGGAAAAGAGTGGCTCAGACTCATTGTTCAGTCTGGGGAATCACCGTTGTTAAATGTTTCCTGCGTCTTCTGCTTTAAAGGGGAAAGTGAGATTTATTTTAACCGAAAGTGGGTTGTGTAGCTGCAAGTGTGGTTTTCTTCCCAGAAGTGCTTCCAAACCTGCCTGTCTGTGTCTTTACCAAGAGGTTGTTGACCAAGAAATCATGCTGACCACCCTTCCCCCTCCCCGTACTCGGGACACACACACAAACACACTCACTCAGACACACACGCAACAGCTTATTTTCCCCAAAGCAAACTGCATTCCTCTAATGAGCCCGACTCATCCCCTGCCTCCATCTGGTCCACATTAAACCACCTTTGCTCATGTTTTGGACTGCCCTTTATTTCTTCAGATTTTTCTTTTCTTTATTCGCGAGTTTTTGTTTGTTTTTCAAACTTTCAACTGTTCTCATCCATACTTTCCTTAATTAAAAAATAAATTTAAGTATATTTTTACATATGTTTATATATATTATTTTAAAATTATTTGTTTATTTGGCTGGGCCAGGTCTTAGTTACGGCACACAGAATCTTCAATCTTTGTTGCGGCGTGCACGTTTTTTTTTTAGTTGCGGCATACACATTCTTAGTTGTGCCCTGTGGGATCTAGTTCCCTGACCAGGGATCAAACAGAGGCCCTCTGCATTGGGAGCTCGGAGCCTTAGCTACTGAACTACCAGGGAAGTGAAGTGAAAGTTGCTCAGTCATGTCCAACTCTTTGTGACCCCATGGACTATACAGTCCATGGAATTCTCCAGCCCAGAATACTGGAATGGGTAGCCTATTCCTTCTCCAGTGGATCTTCCCAACCCAGGAATCGAACCAGGGTCTCCTGCATTTCAGGCGGGTTCTTTACCAATTGAGCTATCAGGGAAGCCCCCGTTTATATATATTTTAGATTTCACTTGTATTTATATATCACATATGCATACTTATATGTATGTTATTTATAAACAGATGTATTTATAGTAAATACTATTTTATTTTAATAATGTTATTATTAAGTAATGATTTATAATAAATAATATATTACACATCCTACACTACATATATATTGCATATTCTATACTATATGTGTGTGTGGATATGTAAATTTTTTAAGTTAAGCGTGTATATAAAGCAGTGGTTCTCAGTCAGGGGCAATTTTTGTCCTCTCCACCCCCAGAGACATTTGTCAACATCTGAGGACATTTCTGATGGTGATGACTAGGGTCCCGCTACTGGAATCTAGTGGGAAAAAGACCAATTATTCTGCTAAATATTCTCAACACAGCCTCCACCACAAAGAAGTATCTGACCCCGAATGCCAAAACTGAGAAATCCTGATTTAAACAGATGAAAACCATGCAGCCATCAAACTAATACCTGGCATTTGCTGAGTGCTGAGAGTTTTACATGCATCATCTGCTTTTTCAGTCCTTTTAACAGTCCTTCCATCCTTGCCATCTTGTAGATTAAGACACTGGGGCAGACCGAGTTACGCATCCTGCCCAAGTGCACACAGTTAGTGAAAGGCAGAGCCAGGATCTGAACCCAGGAGCCAGGGTCTTACCTAGTGTGGTATGTGACCTTGAAAAGTTGCCTTGAGTACACTGTTGGACAAAAAGAGGCAAATTAACAAGCATGGGTCCATTTCTAGAAAAGAAAAAAATTGCGATGTGCATTGTGTAAAAATCAAACTGAAAGAGAATGCATTTAACTTTGGCTGATAGTTCTCTTGGGCAGTACTGGCTCTAGGGAGGCATTCTCTTTCTCTCTCTCTCTCTGTCTCTCTCACACACACACACACACACACACACACACACACACACTTGGCCTCCAGTGGTAGCCTCTAGTTGCAACCTGCACATTTCCTACCTGTTGTTCAGTCACTAAGTCCTATCCGATTCATTGCGACCTTAAAGACTGCAGCACACCAGGCTTCCCTGTCCTTCACTGTCTCCCAGAGTTTGCTCAAATTCTTATCCATTGAGTCAATGATGCCATCCAACCATCTCATCCTCTGTTGCCCCCTTCTCCTCCTGCCCTCACTCTTCCCCAGCATCATGAAAGTGAAAGTTGCTCAGTCGTGTTTGACTCTTTGCGATCCCATGAATTATACAGTCCATGGAATTCTCCAGGCCAGAATACTGGAATGGGTAGCCTCTCCCTCCTCCAGGGGATCATTCCCAACACCGGGATCGAACCCAGGTCTCCCACATTGCAGGTGGATTCCTTACCAGCTGAGCCACCAGGGAAGCCCTCCCCAGCATCATAGCAGTCACTATACCCTGTAATTTCCTATTGCCCTGTGAGCTGACTTGATTGACATCTCTCCCTCACTGCAGCGTCACTTTCTTGAGAGCATCTTCAGTGCCTGGTTTTACCCTCTGTTAAATCCCAGGATTTGCCAGATGGCTGGTTAGGGTGAGATTATGGGAAGCTCTTCCTTCGTACGTGACAGAACCTTGTAATGTCTGAAGTTATTTACTTCAAATGTATCCTTTAGAGAAGAAAAAATATTGCTTATGTTTTTAAACGAAAACATGGTCCATCTATGCAATGGAATATGGTGCAATATCTACTAATAGTAAAGCTGTAGATAAAGATTTAATGAATGGGATGCATTTTGTTGCATTTGAAGAGGGAGAGGACTAGAAAAGTGATGTTGACTGATATGTGTGTAGTTGTGTGTGTGGCTGATGTATGTATGGTTGTGTGTGTGTGTGTAAAGGCAGAGGAAACAAGTTAGGAGATGTGATTTCTTTTGCCAGGGAGGAACTACAGGCGATTTTTGCTCTCTTTTCTCTCTTTTTCCTTCTTATTAACCTTTTCCTAGATATTCTGCAATGAGCATGCAATTCATTTGGTAACACAGCCATGTCTGTGGCACTTGCATTCCTAAAAAATCACCATGCTCAATTACGCAATAGAGACCACAGGGCTGATGGAAAAAAGCGCGTGGGTACAGCACTGAAAAACCTCATCGGTGACAGTTTTTTTTTTAAAGGACAGGAGCCTAATTATAAATGTATCATCATTAAATTGTTAAGAAGTATATAAATACTGTAATAAACAACGCTTTACTTTGAAAAAGACCTCAACCCTGCTTGCAGAAGTGGCATTGGACGTTGCATCTGTGAGGTACTGTGATGTGAGGGGAGAAGAGTTACCTGATTTTTTTTGGCTGCACCAGGTCTGGGCTGCTGCTCTTGGGATCCTCAGCCTTCACTGTGCCATGTGGGATTTTTAGTTGCAAC
Organism: Cervus elaphus; assembly: GCF_910594005.1. NCBI lineage: Eukaryota > Metazoa > Chordata > Mammalia > Artiodactyla > Cervidae > Cervus > Cervus elaphus. The sequence goes on along the minus strand of NC_057837.1, from coordinate 78,857,558 downwards.
ATGTGACACTTTCAGTTGAGGCATGTAGGATCTAGCTCCCTGACCAGGAATATAACCCAAGCCCCCTGTGTTTTCAAAACAGGGGTTAGAGCAGAACTGACTGTGTGAGGAGGGAAAGTATTTCAAGTCACTGAAGTACAAGAACTTCTGGATTATCCCTTGACTTTTGTACTTTTCTGAGAGTGATTACTCAGGCTTTACAGGTAAACAGTGGACAGGTTACAAAACTTCCAGAGTGGTAATAACAAATGTGGACGGGGCCCCTATTACTCACGTTTTACTTGCATGATCTTATTTAACCCTCCCGCAAGCCCTTGAGGTGGGGACCACCGGGAAGAACCTGAGTCACAGAGAGGTTAAGCGGTTGCCCAAGGTCACACAGCTGTCACGGGCCCGTGCTGAAGTTCAAACCCAGGCCCTCCCTGACGCGTGGCCACGGCCTTACCCAGTGCGCTGTATTCCATCTGAGAGGGACGTGATGCTGGCAGCAGTGTTTACATCATAAAAGATAAAGACTGACGTCGCTTCCGGAGGCTTGGCTTGAATGCCACGGACAGTGTGGCAGAAACACCAGCTGACCCGAGGCATCATCATGACCCTGCAGCCCTGGCCCCAAACTGTGCCAGTCCCGCACACAGACTCTCAGGTGGTAGATCAGCAAAGCATCAAGATTTACAGGCCTGGAAAGGCAGGGAGCCCACGCTGCTCTTCAGAGCAGTACTTTGTCCTACAGGACACACCAGGTCTCTATCGACCCGGCGGCACGGTGGGGTATCGTGTTAAGGGTCGGGGCTCTGCACGAGCCTGGGGTCCAGTCTCAGCTTTATGACCTGATATCTGTGTGACCTTGGACAAGTCACTTGACTTCTCTGTTTCCTCACCTATAAAATAAGGGACAATAGCAGACTGGCTGTGAGGATGTAACAGGGTACCCTGGATACAGGACTTAGCTCAGTGCCAGCACAGTGAGTTCTGAGTAACTGTTCTTGCCGTTCAGTCGCTCAGTCGTGTCCGACGCTTTGCGACCCCACGGACTGCAGCACGCCAGGCTTCCCTGTCCTTCACTGTCTCCTGGAGCTTGCTCAAACTAATGTCCATTGAATCGGTTAGGCCATCCAACCATCTCGTCCTGTTAGTGGATGATTGTTACCACCCATGATGGCCCAGTATTGCTCATGAATAAAATTTTCTGATCAGAAATTTAACCTGGTAGAAAACCATTGTGTCTCAGCTTTTCTTACACAGGTGCAGAAAATAGGTTTCACCAGGGATCTCCAGTTTAACTCATGCACCCCAGTAGTGATGACATTTTTAGTCAACACCCTGAATATGGGTGCATCTATTTATTTATAAACTCTGTGTATGTAGAACTCCACCAGTTCAAACACTGTATAGCTCTCATTTCACTCTGAGGAAAAGTCAAAGTACTTGTAACAGTTGTAAGTTCGTGCTCAGCTGCTTTGGTCGTTCTGACTCTTTGTGACCCTATAGACTGTAGCCCTTCGGGCTTCTTTGTCCATGGGATTCTCCAGACAAGAATACTGGAGTGGGTTGCCATGGCCTCCTCCAGGGGATCTCCTTGACCTGATAATCAAACCCACAGCTCCTGCATCTCCTGCGTTGCAGGCAGGGTCTTTACCCACTGAGCCAGCTGGGAAGCCCAGCAGTTGTAACAGCCCACCCCAAATGAATTAGCATCCTATTATTTCTCTACTTTCATCTTAAAATTCATTCTGCTCCAGCCCACTCTGGTCTCCTGCTTCTTTGCACACAGCACTCAATCACGCTTACTCCCAACTTTGAATGTTTGCATTGGCTGTTTCCAGTGCCTGGAAGTCTTTTCCCCCCAGTTTCTGTAAGACTCACTCCCTCACCTCCTTCAAGTCTTTGCACAAAGGTCACCTTCTCAAGGAGACCCATCCCTGACCACCTACTCATAGCCACCTACTCGTGGCCACCTAATGTAGCCACTCCCACTGACTTCAGCACCCGCTATTATTTTCTGCTATAATTATTTTTTAAATATTTATTTTTATTTTCTTATTTATTTGACTGTGCCGGCTCTTGGTTGTGGCTCTCGGGGTCTTTAGTTGCAGCACGTGGGGTCTAGTTCGGTCCCTGGAAGAGAGATCAGATCTTGAAGGTCAAAAGTTTATACCAAGACAATTTTTGTTTTTGCTTTATACAATTTTAGGCTAAATCTTTAGTTTTAAACAATTTTAGGCTAAATCTTTCTGGTTTTAGCCTAACGATTCATATGCATAAAGAAAACCACTCATTAATTCATTCAGTTGCTTAACAAATATTGATTGAGCACATACTATGTGCTCCGCAGTTTTATGGGTTAAGTTTTGCTGGTGAATAAAACACAATTCCTTGCCCTCAGGGAGCTTACATCCTAGCAGGGAGGTTAGCTGTTCTATTATTTATTTATAAATAAATCCCTGTTTATAAATGAATTCTATTTATAAATAAATAGAACAGGGATTGAACTCCAGCCCCCTGCATTGGGAGCGGAATGTTAGCCACTGGACGACCAGGGAAGTCCCTCTTTTCTGCTATAATAATCTGTATCTTTTAAGATAGGATGTAGTTTAATTACTTATGTTTATTATTTTTTATCTTTCTCTCCCTGCTAGGATGTATGCTCCCTGAGGGCAGGGAATTATGTTTTACTCGCCAGTATAACTCAGTTCATAAAACAGTGCCTAGCACATAGTATATGCTCCATCAACATTTGTTGAGTTAAGCAGTTGAATGAATAAATGAATGGTTTTCTTTATGCCTGTGAACCTTTAGGCTAAATCCAGAAAGATAATTTTGTTCTGGTAGAAACTTTTAAGTTGTTCCTCAAGATCTTATCTCTCTTTCTTCCACATAATAGAATTTTCAGCTGGGATGAAAATTTTCACCAAGAAACAAAAAAGAGACTAGATTTCCAGGCCTCGTGTCCCATTTGTGTGTATGTTGCTCGGTTGCCCAGCTGTGTCCGGTTCTTTGCGACCCCGTGGACTGTAGCCCGCCAGACTCCTCTGTCTGTGGGATTTTCCAGGCAAGAATACAGGAGTGGGTTGCCATTTCCTCCTCCAGGGGATCTTCCCGACCCAGGGATCGAATCGAATCTACGTCGCCTGCATTGGCAGGCAGGGTCTTCACCGCTGAGCCACCTGGGAAGGGCCCCCTTTCTAGTTCAGCTGAGGTCCTGTGACTACATTCTGACCAACAGGATGTGTAAAGAAATGTCAGCAGAGTGACTTTGCTGTCCTCTGGCTCTGTCGCTTCCTCGGTCTTGCTCTCTGGAACATTGCTGCTACCATCTTGGGCCATGAGGTCAGTTGAATCTGTAAAGCAGCAAAGAAGAGAAGCAGCTTGGGTCCAATGTGTTCATAGCAGCCCTAGACCACCTACCGAGCTTTCAGTGGAAAGAAAATAAACTTCTATCTTGTTAAAGACACTTATTTTTTTTTAGGGCTTTCAGTATCCCTCTCAGCTGCAAAGACATAATACACTACTTTTCACTAGGAATAAGAATTAAGTTAGGCTCCTGTTTAACTTCAGCGTGCAATTGGCAAGCTTTTCCCAAACACCTCCTCCAGCAGAGCAGTCCCCACTGGTTGCTTTCTGTTACTGAGCCTCCCATTTCTAACATTTTTGGAATCTGAGTCATGTATACTCCCTGTTATTACACATAATATGTTGTTATGATTTTAATCAAGGAAACATTTTTTCACTTGACATATTAGTCATGTTGCTTCTGGATGGTCAGAAACAGCCAAGAATGCTAGCTAGAATTGCATCATTTTTGTCTGTTCTTTCCTCTGCAAACTGATTTAAAATCAGATCAGCTAGATCAAGGCAGATAGTGGGTCTCGCTTTCATTAGTTCCTGCATTTCATTTTTCAAATGGAATCAGTTTCCAAGACGGAGGAAGGAAATAAATACTGTTTGCTGGGCTTTGCTACTGAAGTGATGTAATTTACATAAGAGCAAAATTACAACCTAGAATCCTGAGTAGCAATTATAATGTTAAAGAACAAGACAAAATTTTATTCTGAAACCAAGAGCAAAAATAAAGAGCGGGAAATGTTGGTAAACTTCACACAAAATTTAAGTATGAATTTAATCTCATTTGCCTAGGAGAGGAAAAAAGAAACAGGCATCTTTGGCCCTATAATTGAACTAGAGGAGAACTCTCACAGACAATTAATTCAATACTAAAAGCCCTAAAGCAGAGACTACATATGGAAGGGACCCAAAAACTTATAAGAATGAGGTTACAAATTAACTTTCTAAGCCTAATGATAGCTATGATCCTCCCCTAAACAAATGAGAAAGCTTATTAGAAATTCTCATTTCTTCATTAAAGACAATACTAGTTTTGTTCTTTGGGACACACTCAGGGAGGTTTTACAACCCTGTCATTTGTTCCAATGCCCACAAACCATGTTTTACTTGTAGGTAAGTTATTAGTAAGCAAGCAAATTTTGGTCCTGAAGAGGGTGAACTTGCCCTTCACTCAGGATATAGTCATTGAAGCAAGTCTTGGACTGGAGAACCAGTTAAATGCCCATCATCATGGAATACGGCTTCCCAGGTGGCTCAGAGGTAAAGAATCGGCCTCTCGATGCAGGAGATGCAGGTTTGATCCCTGAGTCAGGAAGATCTCCTGGAGGAGTAAATGGTAACCCACTCCAGGATTCTTGCCTGGAATATGCCATGGACAGAGGAGCCTGGTGGGCTACAGTCCATGGCGGTGGCGGGGGGGCGGAGAGTCGGACACGACTTAGCGACCGAGCATGTACACACGCGTGCACCATGGAATGTACTTCGGGAAGCTCTGGCGAGGTCGGCTTTCCCAAAGTGAGGAGTGCGCTCCAGGGCGCGGTCCGGTGAGACCCGCACGTGGCATCCAACAATACCGAAAGCGGGCGCCTTCAGTCTGCCTGATCACATCAAGGAGAAAGCCCCTGTTTGGTGCTAATAGATCCTTAGCACCTTTCCACACTCACTGATTTCCTGTTTAACAGAGACAGCGGGGCTCAGGGGCTAAGGCTTTAGTAGATGAGCGTGCCTGACTAAAATTTCATTTTTTAAAATTCACTTGCTCGTTACCTTCTATTACGATAACTGATACTGAGTTTTTCATTCACGACAGTGATCGATAAAAATCTCCTTTTAAAACAGACACAAGGAAGCGAAAAACAGCATGAGTTAAACTGTTTTGTGTGTATTAAGTAAACCATTGGATGCACAGATTTGGCAAGAATTGGATGGTGCTGCCAGAATGATGAATGCTGGGAAATTGGACAGGAGGGCCTTTCTCTCCCTCTGTCTTCTGCCATCCTTTGCTTTTATTTACTTGTGTTTTTATTTGGCTGTGTGGGTCTTGGTTGCAGGGGCATGCGGGATCTCTCATTGTGGAACACGGGCTCCAGGGCACACAGGCTCAGTCCCTGTGGCTTGTGGGGTCTTAGTTCCCCGACCAGGGATTGAACCCTCGTCCCCTGCCTCCCAAGGTGGACTTTTCACCCTCTGGACCACCAGGGAAGTCCCATCCTTTTCATGTCCTTTAGGAGAAAACTCTGCATCATTCTCCACACATGACATCCTGCCATCTTATCTTGAATGGCAAAAAAGAGAAGAGTGGTTTTCCCATTTTTAAGTAACTGGAAAAAATATTTTAAGACCCATGAACGTCATATGAAATGTAATCTTCAGAGTCCATAAATGAATGTGGGCACATAGCCACATCTGTTGTTCATGCATTACAGTGGCTTCCTCAACATCAGGGCAGAGTTGAGACACAGACAGTAAAAAGTAAGACATCCAACTATTGGCAAAGCTGGGTTTCGCACACCTGTTGGAGTTCACCCAAGGAGAAAGAAATGACCTGCTTGGGTGTATACGATCATGAGTGTCTTATTTGAAAAGGTTTTTTTTGTTTTTGGCCATGCTGAGCCCATGTGGAATCATAGTTCCCCGACCAGAGAGACTTAACCACTGGACCCCCAGGGAAGTCCCTGAGAGTCTTTTTCTTTTCTTTTTTTTAAGGCTTTGTACTTTGCAGAATGCTTTTCCCATTTCTGAGTCCGTTTATCCACAGCTCCATACAATGATCGAGGTAAACCATGTTGGCTATGCTGCTTGGCTTTCAGGGAGGGAGTGCCCAGCATGAGCCAGGCTGGGCTGCTGAGTGAATGAAATGATACATTAAGTATTTTATTTGTGTGCTGTTCATTTCACTTATGAATATAGTCCATGGTCATAGAAGGAAACGAGAAAAATATAAAAAAGCGAAGTGGAAAAAAAATCACCTGAAATCCTACCACTCAGCAGTAGCAACGAATGTCTTAGTACAGATGCATTTAAGTGTTTCTTTAAGCGGCAATCTGTGATGATACAGAACAGAGTCATCAGAAAGAGTCCTCTGTGAACACTGAGGAACATGAATCTTTTTACCTTCAGCTTCTAGAGTGTGTAAGCTCAACTCAGCCGCCTGTGGAGGAACACAAAAGGGCAAATTCTTTTATGGTTTAGTTCAGCTCGATGCTAAGGTCTTTAATCATGTCTGATAAACCTACCTAGTTTTAACTTTAACATCACCTGGTGAATGAAACACATGCTCCCGTGGAAAGAAAACATTATGTTCACTTGCATTAATTAGCCAGACGTCCCTCTCCTGACCCATTTCTTTAGGTTGTACTTCTATTTGCATAATTAAAAGGTTACTTATAAGCTGGGAAAACAGGTTTGATTTAGTTTAGAAATGTGACAACTGGTCACTTGGAAAACATTCCTCTTGCTTTCAGTAGGGAGTAATACTTGTCAAACTAGTAACACGAGTTAAATTTTTTTTTTAAATGCATTATAAGTAAGTTTAAGTTGATTGTAATTGTGTAAGAGGAAGAAAATGCATTCTTAAAATAGCGGAAGGTGGTGGAATGTGAGCATAATTTTAAATTTCTGTTGAAAGCTATGTTGTCTTCAACAAACTTTGTATGAATAAGATATACAGAATTATCATTTTACAAAAATAAATGATAAGATGTGGGATCAATAATGATAAAGTTTTCTATTCTTTTTACTTAGAAAGGTAACAACATGCTCTATTGCATTTCACTATGAAACAATTATGGTTTTTTTGGTATTCATTTATAGTCTTTTTTCTTAAGTGTATGTTTTTCTCAATTAGAATCATAGAATCCTGCAATTATGCGTCTGACTTTTTCTCTTAATGTTTTTCCATAATGTAAAAATACCTTATACTCATTATAGAAAAACCAAAAAATACAGAAACCTGTAAACTTATAATGAAGAAAATTAAAGTTACCCCAAAACTGAGAGATAATTTCTACCAACATTTTAGGGCATATTTCTTTGTAATTATATATATATAAATGTTTTATATATATTATATATATGTTTTGTATACACACACAAATTTTTCCGTGTTTCTACAAAATGTATATCATATTGTATCAATTATTATATTATAATCAGTTTCCAATATTGCTGCAAAGTCTTAATTCTCATTTGTACAGACTAGGTGTGACTTTATTGAATAGTAAATGTACCCAAGCTCATTTCATTATTGTTCCATTATTGGACTTTGAGCTCTCCTTTAATTTGAATAAAACGTAAAGTCTGTAGAAATGCTTATGCCAAGAAGAAAGCTGTACTTATTTATAGGCAAGAATAGCTGACAACTGGTATTAAGTAGAGATAATAGACCTTGAGGATATAAGCTATTTGTTCCTGTTTGCTTTCTGTTTAATAAAGTGTTGGGACTTACCTGGCAGTCTAGTGCCTGGGACTTGACCTTCAAATGCAGCAGGTGGGGATTCAATCACTGGTTGGGGAGCTGAGACCTCACATGCCTCAAGGCCAAAAACCCAAAACATGAGCAATGTTGTAACAAATTCAGTAAAGTCTTTACAAACAGTCCACATCAAAAATAATAATAATTAATAAATACATGTTAATTCCCTGTATCTTCCTCTGAGTCCCTCAGTGGACAGAAGATTTTTCTTTTCACTTCAAATAATGACAAAATCAGTATAATTTTGAACATTGACTTCAGATCTACCCCTGGACATTTCAAGTGATACATCATTGTTTTTGTTGTTATTTATAGTAATAGTTATTGAGTACCTAGCATGGATTTTCTATTTGTCACCTAATCCAGAGGTCAGCCAACTTTGTGAAAGGACAGAGAGTCAATATTTTCGGTTTTGCAACCCATGCCGTCTCTGTGGCTGCTACTCAACATGCTGAGTGTAAGAGGCAGTGAAGGGGTGGGCATGGCTATGAGCCAGGAAGATGGTGAGGACACTGAAATTTGGATTTCATGTCATTTCCACGTGTTACAAAATACTATTCTCCTTTTGATTTTTTTGTAGTCATTTAAAGATGTAAAAAGCATTCTTAGGTCACAGCTGTACCAAACGGATGGTGGAACGTGCCTGGCCCATGGGCCAGCTTGTGCAGTCTTGTTCTAGCCTAATCATCTCAACAACCTATGAAGAGAAATTACTTTGCTCAGAAAGTTTAAATGACTTGACCAAGGTTATACAGCCAGAAAGTGACAGGGCCAGGATTTTTTTTTAAATTTATTTATTTGACTGTACCAGGTCTTAGTTGCAGCGTGTGGGATCTAATTCCCTCCCCAGGGACTGAGCCCAGACCCCCTGCACTGGGGGCTCAGAGCCTTAGCCACTGGACCACCAGGGAAGTCCCAGGATCAGGATTTACACCCAGCTTGCTTGTGGCAAAGCTCTCATGCCTCTTCATAGCCCGGTGGTTAGACTCAATCGTGTGACCTCTGTAAACCACAGTCTTCTCATGTATAAAATGGGAATCAGGAAAAAGTATCTTTCCATCAAAGTGCAATGAGAGTTTGGTGTAATAAAGCTTATTCTTTGCAGTACTAACAGGAGGGGAAAAAGTAACCAAACCAAGTATTACTTTGTCTTATGATTACTTCTATACAGAGAGGTAATGACTGACAGTAGAATCTGGAATAGAACTGTTTGGGTTCAGATCTTTTTCCTCTACCAAGATCTTAAGCAATGTATGTAAAATCTTATACCTTAGTTTCTTATCTATAAAATGGATGATAACTAGAGTACCTACCTCATAGGTCAATAAGAGATTACATGAGTAAGTGCAGGTAAAGAGCTTGGGAGGTCTGGCACAATCAATTTGAGCTCAATCAGTTTGACCTAGTATCATTCTATCTTCTCTTCCTGCACTTTATGCATAATTCATAATTCATAAAATTGTGGGGGGAATATGTAAACCACCCCTTTTTGCCCAGAGAATGTTCTAGAAGATTGGCCCAGGTTCATCATCTCACGTTTAGAGGCTGGTATTTTCCAAACCTCACCTGTAACAGATGAGGAAACCAAGACCCAGAGGGATCTGCCTGTGGTTACAGCACTAGTTTCTAGGGTTGCCATGACAAAGTACCACAGACTGGCTTAACACAACAGAAACTTCCTTTCTCAGAGTTTTGGAGAACGCAAGTCCTGAATCGAAGTGTCAGCCGGGCCACACTCCCTCGAAAGCTTCTAGGGCCGAATTCTTCCCGCCTCCTCCAATTCCTGGGTGCTCCTTGCATTTCTTGGCTTGCTGCCACACCACTGCAGTCTTTGCCTCTGTCTTCACATGGACTTCCTTTCGGCATCTCTGTCTTCTCCTTTTCTTATGAGAAACTTTGTCACTGAATTTAAGATCTACACAGGTGATCCAGAGTGATCTCATCCCGAGTTCTTCAACTTAATATTATTTGCAAAGACCCTTTTTCCAAATAAGGTCATGTTCAAGGTACCAAGGATTAGGACTTGGGCTTGTATTTTGGAGGGAGCACAGTTCAGCCCTCTACAATTATAAGGCTTGTTGGTGATAGGGCTAGGACTAAGACTAAAGTATCCTTTTTTAAAAATATATGTTCATATATATGGGTGAAGAATTTAATTATAGGGCAGCAATGGAGAAACAGACATAGAGAATAGACTTATGGGCATGGGCAGAGGGGAGGAGAGGTGAGATGTATGGGGAGAGTAATATGGAAACTTACATCACCACATGTAAAATAGATAGCCACCAGGAGTTTGCTATATGGCTCGGGGAACTCAAACAGGGGCTCTGGACCAACCTAGAGGGGCGGGATGGGGAGGGAGATGGGGGGGGAGGGTCAGAAGGGAGGGGGTGTATGTATACCTATGGCTGATTCATGTGGAGGCTTGACGGAAAACAACAAAATTCTGTAAAGCAATTATCCTTCAATAAAAAAAGAAAAAAAAAAAAGAAAAGAATCTGCCTGCAATGCAGGAGACCCAGGTTCGATCCCTGGGTGAGGAAGATCCCCTGGAGAAAGGAATGGCAACCCACTAGAGTATTCTTGCCTGGAGAACCCCATGGACAGAGGAGCCTGGCGGGCTGCAGTCCCTGGGGTCACAAACAAAGAGCTGACACAACGGAGCAGCTAACACTGTCACTCAGACACACTATATATATTCATATATATTTAAGTTTAGCTGGGCCAGGTCTTACTTGCGGCATCCAGACTCTTGGTTGCATCACATGGGATCTAGTTCCCTGACCAGGGGTTGAACCCAGGCCCCTGCACTGGGAGCGTGGAGTCTCAGCCACTGGACCAGCAGGGAGGGCCCTGAACTATTCTGACTCTCAGGATGGTTACTTAACCTCTCCAGGTTTCAATTTCCTTTCTTGTAAAATGGGCCTAACTAAGGGATCCACCTGGAGACGGAACTGGCAACCCACTCCAGTGTTCTTGCCTGGAGAATCCCAGGGACGGGGGAGCCTGGTGGGCTGCCGTCTATGCGGTTGCACAGAGTCGGACACGACTGAAGCGACTCAGCAGCATCAGCAGCAGCAAGGGATCCACCTCCTTCGGAAGTTGGGTTCATAGCAACCCAGCTTGTGATCGTGGTTTTACACATGAAAGTACAGTGTCTGGTTTAGAGCAAGAACTCTGGAGAGGTTTGCGACTGCTATCATGTTCATTATCATCTGTTTTATTATCATTTGGGCTTCCCTTCAATTAAAGCAACAGAATATCTGTAGGGAAAGATGGATTTAAGCTACAACCTAGACGGTGAGACATCAATAATTCTTTATCCTATATTATTATTTCCCCACATGAAAGTTGCTGCAGGATGTAGAACCAGGCATCCACCTTGGAAAGGAAAGAAAAGTAATACATAACGTCAGGAAGGTGCACTGTGTACTTTTCTCTCTCATTCTCTGTAAACTGTCGAGAAAGATGACATTTATTTTTTTCACAGTTAGACTCTTAACTCCTGACGTCATCGTTTGGTTACTTTTAAACTGACAGGATGGTCTTTTTTTTTTTTTAAGGATATTTTTCTGTTCCCTCCTTTAAAAAAAAAAAAGAAATTATCTGGCTGTGCCAAGTCTTAGTTGCCGCATGCAGGATCTAGTTCCCTGACCAGGGATCAAACCCAGGCCCCTTACGCCGGCCGTGTGGAGTCTGAACCACTGGACCACCGGGGACATTCCTGTAGGACTGTCTCGGAAGGATTTTAATCCAGAAGAACATGTGTTCTGCATAACTCTCTTCTTCTGGGACGTTCTAACTGGGAGAAATTTACATACAAATTGATTTCATGCCCTTTTCTTTGTCAAGCTTAAGGCTGTTTAAATTTATCTCTTTCCATCTTTAGTAACCCCAATTGAGTTACTAGTTAAAATATACCCTGCTCCTCTCACTAATCTGACTACCTGTAATTGGAGGATTTAATTACCAGCAGTATTTTTATAATGGAACGATCCTGCCTTGCAGTTTAGTAACTCAGTTTATCTCTGTGGCAGCAGCAAGGTTATCTGAAAGCCTGAAATGTGAAGACAGAAGGCAGTGCAGTAGGGTCCAGGGACTTCTGGAGTGAACCGCACTAACCCAGCTTCGCAAGTGAACTTTGCCTGAAACAAGATCGCAAGCAAAGATCTCAGTCACATACGCAACTGCCACCTTCCTTTTCTTCCTTGCAATCCAGACCTTGAATTTTCTTCAGGTTATCTGGAGGTGGGTGCTCAAGGAAGGTGAGTTCCCAATACCTTTCCACCCACCCCTGAGGCTTTTTGCCAGAGAATGTTCTAGAAGTGGGCATGTAACCCAGTTCAGGCCACAGACAAAAAGGGGGAAACCGAGAAACCTGCTAGAGGACTTTAAAGGAAGATTTCCTCCTCTATAAGATTTCCTCCTCTATAAATCTATAAGATTTCCACCTCCTCTATTTCCTCTGCTCTATATATATTTCCCCCCTTTTCCTGCCTTTGACGTGGTTGTAGGAGGAGGTGCTGGGGCTACAGCAGCCATCCTGTGACTGTGAGGACACTCAGGGACAGAGTGAAAATGACAAGAATGATGGATGGAGGAATGGAGAGGGAGGAATGGAGGGATGGAAGGATGGAGAGGTCTGGTTTCTTTCTTTTTTTTTTTTTTTTTTTTGAAGTAAGAGAAATCATTTTAATATATACATTTTCACTTCAGTCAATTCAACAATGGTTTCTAATAGGCATGCAGACCCATTTAGTTTGCTTCAAATTTGTTTATTTCTCAACATGCAGCAACCTTCCTAATGAGATGGCTGAGTTGAACTATTTATTCTTAAAGAGCACAATGTACCTTGTCCTCAAAGAGTTTTATCAACTTTAACATTTTCAAAGAGCCCTATGAGGGTGCTCAATATGGCAGTTTTCCCCTGAAATTTCCTATTTGGAGGATGGCAAAACAGTCTAGGGTCTTCCCCCAGTCTACTCGTTGCTTGTATTCATATCACAGCTTGGCTGGCTAAGAGGTAGAGACTGAATAATATGTAGATGGCCTTCAAGCCCAGCTGAGTGAGACAGCTTCATTTTTAGGAAGGAAACCAAATCATGAAAACCCTCCTAACAGTATGATTTGTTCCAGGGTTCTTTTAAGAGGGGACGTAATCCTCATGCACAGGACTCTCTATGGCCTTCCAGAGTTTTCTGCTCAGCCACTGTTCTCCAGCCAGGTGACTTACTGCACTTGCTGCAGACCAGGAAGCATGACGCCTCTGTCTACTTGCATCATTAGAGGCGGTGTTAGTCTTCTCATTTCCGGCCAAATGGATCCGACCACGCTTTCAACCCTGGTGGCCGCACATCTTCTTGAACAATACCAGCTCGATTCATGGCTTCTTCCTTCTTGTACTCCTCCAGCCACATTAAGGCCTGGAAGTAGATGGGGTAGCAGGCGGCGCCGCGCAGGGAGATGAAGCCGCGGAAAACGAGAGCAGTGCGCAGGTTCCCGGACCTGGCTCCAGCCGGAGCTACGCGGATTCTCCGAGTGCCCGGGACTCTCCAAACCCAGCTCCCGCCGGCTGGGCCGGGGTCTGGTTTCTTAACGGTGTTGGTCATCTCCTGCACCAGCCTTGGAACCTCTGGGTCAACCTCTGGGTTCTTGTTAAGTGTGAATAAAAGATGGACTTCTCAAAAAAAAAAAAAATTAAAAAAATAAAAAAAATTTAAAAAAAAAGAGATGGACTTCTCGTTTGAGCCAAATTTCATCCGTCTATTGGTGCTTGTGATGAAAAACATCCTGATAAAGGGAAATTAACAGGGTTTCCCTCTCCTGGTCCCTTAATAAAGTGAGAAATGGAACTGCCTCAAACTTTAAATAAAGCGTATTGTAGAGAAATCAGAAAATTATGGGATTCACCTCCCCACCCGCCCACCCCCATGGTGGCAGAGAACACAGCCTTTGGAAGTCATCTGTGCTGGGTTCAAAATCCCACTCAGCTGCATACGTGTGACTTTACCTGCGAAACGGAAATCACACGCAGAGGGAGAGTGGTTCACACGGCTGCCTGGATGGAGGGTGGTCTCTCTCGTGGAGAGCTGTTCTTTGCTTCATTGTGTTGGGCGGCTTGGGCTTCCATCATAGAGAGCCACGCCCGCTTCTGGAGGCTGGAAGCCCCTGACCAAGACTGGTTTCTGGCAGGGGCTCTCCCCTGGACTTGCAGATGGCACCTTCCGGCTGTGTCCTCGCGTGGCCTTTTCACTGTGCGTGGATGTGAAGGAGAGAGAGATCTCCGGTGTCTCTTCCTCTTAAGAGTCAAGCATTTTAGGAGCAAAGACAGTTTCTCTCTCCCCAAACAACAACAATGTGTTCCTTGCCGTGTCCAACTATTTTCGACCCCATGGACGGCAGCCCTAGAGGCTCCTCTGTCCATGGAATTTTCGAGGCAAGAATACTGGAGTGGGTTGCCACTCCCTTCTCCAGGGGATCTTCCTGACCCAGAGGTCAAACCTTCGTCTCCTATGTCTCCTTCATCAACAGGCGGGTTCTTTATCTGCTGAACCATTAGGTAAGCCCCAAAGAGGACCTACTTTAAACAGTTTGTTAAACACCTTTAAAGATTTTGGTATGATGATACAAACTTATATAAGAGGTGTAGGGGTGTGTGTGTGTGTGTGTGTGTGTGTGTGTGTGTACCAACATAAGACAGAAACATATATGGTTTGAGAAAGGTTATTGGCAAAGATCAGGTCCTACATTTTGTTTTTCAATTTGTGATTTTTTTCCTTCCATCATTCAACAAATATTTATTGAGCACTTCCTGTGTGCCAGGAACTGTGTTTTATTTTGTTTTGTTTGTTTGGATGTGCATTTCTTTCTTGTTTTTGTTTTTTAGGAAATGATTTCTGTGATCAAGGAAGTCTGGGAAACTATGAGATGGTCACAGAATCCTGGGTTTAGAATAACCTTCCAGATTTCTTTCCCCCTGTCTCCAGTGCATCTAAGAAATCCAAGTCAGTTTAGTATCTCTTCTTGTTAAAAAGACCTCCAGTGAAAGCGGCTTCACTGCAGTCTTTAGCACCTCTCCCAGAGCTTGCTTAGTTCCGTGTTCTTGGAGGAAGTGATCTCTGTAACAGTAATAACTGATGCGCTAAAGTGCCCCGGTGGCTCAGGGGTAAGGAACCTGCCTGCAATACAGGAGACCCACGTTCGATCCCTGGGTCGGGAAGATCCCCTGGAGAAGGAAATGGCTACTCACTCGAGTATTCTTGCCTGGAGAATTCCACGGATAGAGCGAACCTAGAAAACTACAGTCCATAGGGTTGCAAAAGGGTCAGACACGACTGAGCGACTCACACTTTTACTTTGGGCTTCCCAGGTGGTGCTGGTGGTAAAGAACCCACCTGCCAGTGAAGGAGACAATGAGAAGCAGGTTCGATCCCTGGGTCAGGAAGATCTCCTGGAGGAGGGCATGGCAACCCACTCTGAGATTCTTGCCTGGAGAATCGCTTGGACAGAGGAGCCTGGCGGGCTGCAGTCCATGGGGTCGCAAAGAGTCAGACACGACTGAAGTGACTTAGCACACAGGCAGCGTGCTCATAGCGTGGGCCTGTGCCAAGGACCTAAAACATGGTGACATTAAAGTCAGGAGATGTGCTCAGATCAGAGAAACTGGTCCCTATAGTTGTTGAAACTGCTGTGCAAGCATGTAACTTTGCTATAGAAGACATTCAGCTCTTCTGAGCCTCCATTTGCAAAGGCTTTAGTTCTAAAAGCTAATGTGTAGAGGGGAAGAAATCAAGTATGATCAAAAATTACCCTTGACCATCCTTTCCGTTATAGTAGTAGAGCAGGCAAGGACCAGACAAAACTCAGGACCAGGGACCTCCCACTCCATCTCTTCCTTGAAATAACGCACATGGGTGCCTGGGTAATTTGTTTAGTTATTTCAGTATTTATTTGGCTGCACCAGATTTTAGGTGCAGCCCATGGAATCTTCAGTCTTTGTTGCGGCATGCGGGATCTTTAGTTGTGGAAAGTGAACTCTTAGAGGTTTGATGTACATTCCTTGCTCAGCATGTGGGATCTAGTTCCCTGACCAGGGATGGAACCCAGGCCCCTACATTGACAGCTCGGACTCTTAGCCACTGGACCACCAGGGAAATCCCTGCCCAGGTAAATTTAAATCCTTCTTTTTTCCTCTCTCTCTCCCTCTTTTCTCCCCACACACATCTAGTAGAATTCAGAGAAGTTAAACGGACCCAGAGGTGACTGCACTTTAACAATAACTACCCTGTATGGTTTTTCTGATGATTAAAAATATAATTCATGTAAAGCAGCTAGTTCGGGGCCTCACACATGGTAAACATCCAGAATATTTTAGCTTTCCTTATTGTTCCCACTATTACTTCTCTACTGAAAAAAAGTTCCTTCTTTTGAGAAATTCTTGAAGCCAGATTCCACATGTCACTCTGGCTGGGTCACCCAACCCCTACTTTCAGCAAAATTGCAGATATATAATTCTGTCTTCATCCCATGAGTACTTTCATGGCACAGTCACTGGCAAATAAGTGACCTATCAATCACTTATTGAATGAATTATGAAATCTGTGGTTTAGGAGCAGTAAGGTGAAATAAAAGAGGAAGATTATCTGATAACAGTACTTGCCTAATACTGTTAAGATTAAAAAAAATAAACCTGATGCCTAATAAATGTCTAAAACGGCTTTAGCTTTGTAAAAGGTCGTATACGCTTTCGTTTATTCTATAAGTATCTCTTACATTCTTACCCAGGCTCCGAACAAGGCTCGGAAATCTGGTGATGACAGATAAGAGCCCTTGTAGACACACTGAGGAGAAAGCAATCAAAAAGAACTGCTCAAAAGATTATTTCTGATTCCAGTGCTTCATGCAGGAAATAAACAGAGAGATGGGGCGGAAAGTGACTGAAGGGGAAACCAGCCTCTGTAGGGATTTGGGAACGGCCTCGGGGGAAGGGAGAGGGGGACATTTGAGCTGAGGTCTGGGGTGATAACAGTGTCAAAATCTAGTCACAGTATTTAAAAAAAAACATTTAAAGGTGTGATATATTCTGAAAACAGCTTCATTTGCATTTTCCCTTTCAAGAGAAATCTTTGGCAGAGGATTTAAAAGTCTGATCATACCCAATCCTAGAAAGAATGCAGGCAAGGAACTTCCCTGATGATCTAGTGGTTAAGGCCGAGCTTCCAATGCAGTGGGCTTGGATTCAGTCCCTAGTCAGGGAACTAAGATTCTACATGCCACATGGCATGGCCAAAAAAAAAAAAAGAATGCAGACAAAGGAGACCCCTTATAAACTTCTCTTTGGAGTGGAAGTTGATGCAACCCTTTGGAAAACATTTGGTGACATCTAGTTAAAACTGAAGATGTGAATTTCCTACCACCCAAAACTACAATGTCTAGATATGGTCTTTAGATAGACCCTTAAAAATATCTCCTCTTAGGGAAGGAAGCAAGGGAATTTTCTTTTAAATTCTAAAGTCCAACTATAAGACAAAAGGAATTGACTCCACAAATATTTACAGAGCACCTGTATATGCCAGGTACTAGTTAAGGCTCTAAGAAAACTATGGTCAGTGAAACCATCGAAGACTGTGGCCTCATGGTTGTGACGAAGGAAGACACACCAGAAACAAAAAGTCCCAACACTGACAGCCTGTGCATGCGTGCTAAGTCATTTCAGACATGTCCAACTCTCTGCGACCCCATGGACTGTAGCCCATCAGGCTCCTCTGTCCGTGGGATTCTCCAGGCAAGAACACTGGAGTGGGTTGCCTCGCCCTCCTCCAGGGGATTGTCCCGACCCAAGGATTGAAACTGCGTCTCCTGTGGCTTCTGTAGGACGGTGAATTCTTTACCACTGAGCTACCAGGGAAGCCCGCTGACTGCAGACTTCAAGGATATACCCAGTGTGTAACGCTGGTTTTACATAAGAGGAAACAGCTTCAGTCAGCTGGTCAGATGGAGGACCTACTAGCCCAGCACTTTAGTCCCTGGACTACGCTTGAGGCCATATCTACCCTCCCCACTGGACCCATGGGAAGACAGGTGTGTGTCTACTTACCATGCTGGGTGCCCGCTGCCTGGCTCAGGAGGAGTTGCATAGTTTTGGTGTGACAGAGGCAGGCTGCAGAACCATCCAGAAGTAAACCTGCAGCAAAGGCAGACTTCAGAATGAGCTACCCAGATACGGGAGTAGGCTCCGTGGAGAGAGGAAGAATGAAGGCTCCTTCCTCCACCAAGCTCCACCTCGAGCACCTGCCCCCTCTCCTTTCCTCCTTGAAGAAAATCGCGCAGCTAGTCCTCGGCAGCTCCAGAGTGTGCACCCAGGCCGTCCCCACAGCATGCTCAACCCTTGAGATACCAGAATCAGGCAAAACTCTGAGAGATGCCTTCCGTAAGGGGGCAGTAGGCAGAGAAGCGATGGCAGGCGGAGGAAAATCAGAATCAGTGTCCCCCAGTTTGTTTGTATCCCCCGCTGATGCAGAAGTCCTGGCTTTGGGGGCAGCAGCCCCAGAACAGGGGAGGAACCCTGACATCGTCGCCCCCAGGACGCATGCCTCCTGCTTCTGGGAGAGAGGAGCCCTCAGGGGACACTTTGCTGAATGTGTCTTTTGATGTAGTTTTTTTTCCTAACAAGAAAGTGTAAGAACACAGAAAAGTAGGAAAAAATAACACAGTGAGCATCCCTATCTTCTTCATCCTTAATAAGCAACTAATGTTTCGTATTAGCTTTAAGACATTTCCGTTTTTAAAAATCTCAGATACGTGATTCCTTTTATTTCCATCTTTCTTGGCATTGACCTCGTTTTCTTTCTACTCAACTCCTAAGGTAAACATTAACTTATTGCTTCTTCATCTTTCTCTCCTAAAAAATATGTTCAAAGTTTCTTCCATCATTTCAGGTGTGTCTCACATTTAAAAAAAAAAAAAGGCAATTCTGCTTATCATGCATGCATAATTATATAATTTTTTATAAGTACATGATTTTAATATCAGTTCAGTTCAGTCGTTCAGTTGTGTCTGACTCTTTGTGACCCCATGAACTGTAGCACACCAGGCCTCCCTGTCCATCACCAACTGCCAGAGTCTACCCAAACCCATGTCCATCGAGTCGGTGATGCCATCCAACCATCTCATCCTCTGTCATCCCCTTCTCCTCCTGCCCTCTAATTTTCTTCCTCTTTTTTCCTTGATTTCTGCCAACATCTCCCTTCTTCTCCATAATCTTCTCCCCTCTTCTCCCACTCAGGCCCTGCACACCAGCGGTCTTCACAGTGAAGTTGCTATCATTTCGTATTTTTATCCAGGTTTAAGTAACCCTCGACAAGGATAACTTACCATTGTTTTCCCGAAATGGGGTAGTATGTTACATATTAGTGCATTTTATTCTTGTCACTCCATCATACCTAATGGAAATTCACTTGACACAATTCATACAGATTTATTCATTAATTTTACTCATTGTCATACAATCAGTAGCCATCACTTGGTAACCTTAGCAGGACTGGTTTCAGGACTACTACTGCCCAAGCTGAAATCCACAGATGGCTCAAGTCCCTGATATAAAATAACGTAGTATATGGTTGCACTTCTGTGCGCATGGGTTCCGCATCCAAGGGCCGACTATATGATATTCCATATGTGACTGTGCCAGCATTTATTCCTTTTGTTTCCAGTTTTTTGCTACTAGGATGCTGTAGCAAAGATGCTGCCATACACACCTTCCTGCATCTAAAAAGCCCAGATGTCCTAGGAGCAGGTGATGGCTTCTGCGGCCCTGCGGCAGCTGAGCTGAGAGGCTCACAGGGGAGCTCCACTCAGCCGCCTTCCCGCATCCGTACCAAAGGAGAGCAGGCTCAGGAAGGGCCGGTCCCTGCCTGCTGACGGAATTTTGTGCAGTCAAGCCCTTCGGTCACTCGTGTAATCCCGAGTCCCTGAGCTGTCGGGCACCCTGGGCACTGTGACCGTGAGGAGGGCCAGGCTGCCGTCCTGGTGGGAGAGGCCGACGGCAGCTTACAAGGAAATGACGTCAACTGTGCCCGCTGAGAAGGTTGGGAGCTGCAGAATGATGGAGGGAGGTGGTCTCAGCGCAGGTGGCATCTACAGAGATGGGACTTGGTCCGTAATCAGAATGAGTCTTAAATTAGTGTGTATTTTCCTTTGTCCATGGTTCTTTCTGATGGCTGAGGCTCGAGTGAGGGGACTCTTGCCATCAGAGTCTGCACCTATAAAATAGAAGCCCAGCCTGAGAAATCCTCATTTTTGGAAAACCCAGCAGGTGCTTCAATGCACAGTCAGGTTTGGGAAGGCCAGCAGGTTTGAGGCCCCAGGCACCCAGTGAAATGACTTGGGAGGGAAGAAAGTGGGGGTTTGAATTGAAAAAGCTGACTCACAGAACTTTCTCGCCCCTGACCAGAAAGTTATGCCTTTCAAAATCTTAAACTGCAAAGAGAGAAATCCCCCCGGGACCACCCCCCCTTCCCCAGGAAACACCTTAGGACTAGTTCCAGGGCTTGATTCATTTGATGTGCAGTTAAGAGATGTGAAAAACAGCAGTGGGCTGCCGGAAACCCAGCAGAAAGAAAAATCTAGAATTGCAAATGTAAAACTCCCACCCTCTGACAGAGATTATGCTGATGGCCCTGAAAGCCAAAAAGAGAAGCAGAAATGACCTGATACTGGAATATCTGAGAAGGGAAACACCAGGGGGCGAATCAGCGTGCCAGCCCCCCACCCCATTATTATTCTGGGACTAGTAATACCTACCCTCAAAGGGTCGTGTTGAGGATTAAAAATAAGACCGTTGTCATGTCAAGCATTGAGCCGTCCCAGGTGATTCGCTGGGACTGGTTCCTGGCAGCTCCCTTCCCCCAAGCAAATTCTTCTCCTAGCAGTCCCCGGTGCGTGTGTCCGAGAAATCCCTGTGGTTACTGTGGACATTTTCCGGGGACGTTGCTCATGGCTTAGCCAGGTGGCACATGGTGACTTTACTCTGACAGTTTGGGAAAACAAACAGAGCTGTTCTGGCCTGTTTGATGTCTCTTGCTCCGGCCTCTCCGCCTCCAGCCTGCCTGCTGGTTGTGATCCTTATTAAAAACCCTGAGGATGCTCCAAACCACGCACGCTCGGCGGGCCGGGGCTTCCATCCACAGGTCTTGCTTCACGGCCTTCTTTCGCCCACTTTGCCAATGATTGCTGTGAGTGACGCCAATGATCTTCCTATTGTTGGTGTGCCTCTGACTTTCTCCTATCACTGGGCTTAATCTCACTCTTTCCCCAAATTTCGTCTATTTAAGGATAGCCCCAAAGGAACCCTTAACAGCTGTTTCAAGGCAGTATTGTGAAAACAACCCAAATTGGTCCCTGGCTTGTTCTGTTTACACAACTGTGAGGGGATGGGGAGCAAAATGTTTGAAAGGAGTTTCGTTTAAATTTTCTCACTAAGAAAGTATTAAAATATGAATTATTTTAATAATTATCATTTTAACACATAGCTATATATTATTAAATATTTATTTTGCTTATAAATACAAATGCATTTAAATATGTATTTATGTAAATGGAGAAGAGAATGGCACCCCAGTCCAGTATTCTGCCTGGCGGGCTGCAGTCCACAGGGTTTCGAAGAGTCAGACAGGACTTAAGCAACTTAGCGTGGACGCATGTGTTTATGTAAAACGCAAATGTTACATATTATAAATATGTACATAATACATATGTATTAAACTGTACTATTTATTAAAATATGTGTATTATTATGTATTAAAATGCAGGTGTAAATATGTATTCAAGCATACAAAATATGTATAAGACACATATGCTCACCAAGCACTTGCTTCAGATGGTAACTTTGGATAATGTGGAATTTTTGTATGCGTGTCAGCACTGGCATTCTTCCAGAAACTTACTTCTGTAGCCCCGTTTGAAACACTTACTGGATGTTTTTGCTCGTTACAAGAGTGATACATGCACTTGATTTTAAAAATTTGGAAAAGGGCAGTATAGAGAAGACGATATCCCTCTTGTCCACTCTCTCCCGAATCAGGATTCTGGCGCTGAGAGCACGTCCTTCTGGTTCTTTTCTTGCAACAACCAGTTTAAACCTTTAGCCCAGCACGTCTGTTTGCCATTCCTCATGGTATCCTATCTTCTCTCGGTCGCAAGCTCTGCCTAAATTGCTGTCTTAGAAAAATCCAGAACGCTTAAGAGAAGGGACATGGGGCAAAGAGAGGCACAGATAATTCAGAAAAGCAACTACAAAATGAAGAGCATGATTTTTGCTGTGTAATCCTTCAGTTGTACCCCCCTCTAACCCCACAAGACCCTTCTCCCTACGCTGCACCTTCTTAGGGCGCGTCACACGCTCTACCTGGGATGAAAAGGAAGGGAACTGATCACCCTCGGTGGAAATGCTCAGGGTCAAATTATATACTCTTATGGTAAAGAGAGGGGAGTGGGCAGTGGCGGGGCTGTGGCTTTAACAATTCCTAGGCAGGCTTTCGTGCTGGCCAACTAGCTTGCATCATGATAATACAATTTTGTATGTTAAACAGCAGATGTCAGATAGAAGAAAGAGACGGGTCTTTGCTTTTCTTCTCCTGTGGACCCTGCTCCCCCAAAGCAGCCATTTTTTCAGTTGCCATGACAGTGGTAATAGGAGTTTATCATTTTCCCATGCCTGCTGCATGCTAATGCAGAATCAACTCGCAAACGTTATCTGGTTAGGGAAGAAAGAGTCCAGACCGCAGTTTGCCGTTGTGCTGAGAGGTAGACGCTGCCACTGCCTTTTCATTCTCCCCACAGTCCTCAGCTCCTGTTTCGGGGGGCAGTTTCTGTAAAGCAGAAGTTTTAATTTGCCCGACTATTAATATATCATTCGCAATCAGCCTCAGAACTCCTGATGCTGTGTGCACCCACTGACAAAACAGATTAGTCACTGCTTTTTGTGAAAAGAAGCCATAAAGGACAAAGATCATCTAGATAGTAACCATAAGTAATATCTATAAATCAAATATGTATATTCAACAGATAACAGTTCTACTCTTTCTTCCTGAATACTAATCTCACTTTCAAAGCATCAGGCCCATTCACACACTAGGTAGGAGACAGCTCTTTTGAGACCCAGCAAAATGGAGAAAATCATAATATTTTTATAAGGAGAGCACCTTCCTTCAATAAACAAAGATGGTGTTGAAATTAAGAAATAGTCACATTCGGAATGACTCCTTCTGAGAATGAAGGAAATTTATTCTGATAAAATGAACAGAAAGAAAAAAAAAAATGAAAAAGTGGTCTTTAAGCCCAGATGATGGGTACACAGATGTCCCTTATATTATTCTTGGTACTTCTCTGTGTTTGAAATGTTCTGTAGTTCCTGAAAATTTTATGAATCAGCCTTTCTGTTTGGCTTTTAATTGTGTTAATTAACTGTGTTTAAGTCGCAGCCCAATGGGGGAAAAGAGAGAAAAAAGAAGCAACAAAGTAACGTGGCAGAAGCAAAATTAAAGCCCAAAGTGATTTACAGCATACTTACATTTCCCCCTTAATTTCTAACAGAATGTGGTGGTGGCTGTCAGCTAATGTTTGCTTTTTTTTTCCCCTTCCTAATCCCTTAAAAAAAAAAATTCTTGCATCAATTGACCACTAAAATGATTGCTTCAATTGTTGGTTAGAGTTTATTCTCCGGAATTGAAAAACCAGTTGCTTTTATATGCATTGTCCGCCTTATTTTTTAGGCATCTGGCACATTTTATTCCTTTTTTGTTATTTTGAGTTGTTCTTTTATCATTATCTGCAGGAAGCAGCATTAGCATGCCCGAGATAAGACGAGGGATCCAGATGTGCATATCAAAGGATGAACAGCTACTTATTAAGAAAAACTTTTCTTTTTAAGCCCAGCTTCTGTTCAAAGGCATAATAAAGCCTATGGCGTTAGTGACAAACTGGAAATTCAATGCCTTGTCACCGCCATGCATCCGAATGGGGGGAAGAAAAAAGGTCAAAGAAATTGGTAAGGTCCTCACTTTAGAATTCTGAAAAGACAGAACTGGTAAAAGTTCATCTTCTCCAGACGTATGCATTTATACCCTGCTGTGTTTATTCACTGTTTTCTGGGGGAAATGAATGAGCCACACATGGGCTGGCTGGCTGTTTCGATTAAGGATGAATTTTAAATCACCAGGTTATTTTTTAGAAGAGTGAAATATGTTGATGGTGAAAGCATATCATTTTAATGTCATCAGCCGGCATGTGCTTCTGTGGCAGTGAAAACACGCGCACAGGAGGCGTGCATTTAGGTGGAAGAGCCCAGTGTTGTAATAGTTTATAAAGTAAATCTTCCGCTGCTCCTGTGCTTCTAACATTAGGTCACTCCCTCCTCCCTCGGGAGGGTTTCTCTGTGTCCCTTGTGGGAACATAGATGTCCATAGGCAGGCATAAAGGCACAGATCTATATACTTATTTAAGGAAACGGCAACCCACTCCAGTATTCTTGCCTGGGAAATTCCACGGACAGAGGAGCCTGGTGGATGGGCTACAGTCATGGGGTTGCAAACAGTGGGACATGACTTAGTGACTAAACAATAACAATACATATATTTAGTGGTGGTGTTTTTAAAACTAATTGTGCCAAAACTTGTGTATACTTCCTTGATCTTGGCAGTTTCATTTGCCAATCATTCCACTGGCACGCATAAGCCAACCTCACTCTTTTTCATTTATGCATCAGTGGTCTGTGAGTTGGCTATGCCATAATGTCTACAACCAATTCATTTTTGGCAGCCACTTAAGTTTCTTCCAGGGTTTCCCAATTGCGAAAAAATGATGCAAAAAATATCCTCACATGTAAATTTTTGTGTGCTCATCCTCTGTTCTTTCTGCCATTACTTTTCTTTCTCGATTGTCCAAAAAATATTTTAATTGCTAAGAAAAGTCATGCATCTATATGCTTGAGTCTGAAGTAAATTAGAAATAAGTTAATCTCTTATTTTCTCTTTTGACTTAAGATTTCAGAGAACTGTAATATATTACAGTATCTGTACAGAACTGTACATCCGATCTGAAGGTATCTGATTTCACTTTTGTTCTTCGGTTCCTAAACCAGGTTCTATAGTTGACTCAACAATTGACCTTCACTAGTCATTTTGGTCGGAGAAGGCAATGGCACCCCACTCCAGTACTCTTGCCTGGAAAATCCCATGGACAAAGGAGCCTGGTAGGCTGCAGTCCATGTGGTCGCTAAGAGTTGGATAAGACTGAGCGACTTCACTTTTACTTTTCACTTTCATGCGCTGGAGAAGGAAATGGCAACCCACTCCAGAGTTCTTGCCTGGAGAATCCCATGGACGGAGGAGCCTGGTGGGCTGCCGTCTGTGGGGTCAGACAGAGTCGGACACGACTGAAGCGACTTAGCAGCAGCAGCAGCAGTCATTTTGGTACATGGATCATTTTTTAAAGTTAGCTGAGTCTTAAATTTGTCAGTGAGGCTATCACTAGAGTTTTAAAAATATATAACTAACCCTCTTTGGTAAATACACAATAAAGTAAAGAAACTTTGCCCAGGGTATGTGGTGGTGGCTTGGTCACTAAGTCGTGTCTGACTCTTGTGACCCGGTGGTCTCTGTAGCCCGCCAGGCTCCTCTGTCCATGGGATTCTCCAAGTAAGGGATTGCCATGCCCTCCTCCGGGTATATGCATATTACTAGATACAACTTAAGCATACTCAAGGAAGTGCGTCTGTGTGTATATATATAATATGAACATATATCATAAGTTTATGTAAGATGAAGTATAAAAGCATTGTTTTCCCACCAATGGTAGCCTACTATTCAAATTGGTCTGTATTCATTGGGTTTTTTTTCCACTTAAGTAATGTAGAAAGAGAATTATTTTTATTTATTCATTTGCTTATTTATTTTTAATTTTGCCTGTGCTGGGTCTTTCTTGTGGCACGCGGACTCTCCAGTTGAAAAAATACTACCTAGGCATATTCTAATGCCATAAAACTTGAATATGAGCAGTCAGCATCAACTAAACACAGCCGTTAGACCGGAAAGAGAGAAATCAAAATTCCTTTCATGGACAGAGGACTCAGGCACATGTCTGGGCGTGGCTGTGGGTGGGGTCTTCCAGCCCCAGCTGCTTGGAAGCAGCGTCAAACGTGCACGTGAGCCTGGAGCCCTGAGCCCTCCCAGCTGACCTTCCAGCTTCCTGCGGAGCCTCCGGACCCAGCGGATACCCTGATGCCGCAGGAACAGACGCTCCGCTGGGGAAGGGCTGGAGCTTGAGCTGGAGGCTGGCCAGTACCTGCGTGAAGCGGTGGTTCCGCTTCCGCAGCTCGTGGAGCGCCGTCTCGGTGTACAGCGCCTCCGCCCACCGTTCCCGGGCTCTTTTCTCCTGCGAGGAGCTTGCTTCGGCAGGAGAACGTGGCTGTCTCCAGTTCTCTGTGTCCTCTGCCATCTTCTCGTAGAGGCTGCACTTCTGACTGGCGTAGGCCAGTCTTCGGTACCCTTGGGGACATCTCTCCATCTCCAGGCGGCATGTTGCCGCCTCCGTTGACTTTCTCAGTAGCTGCTGGACCTGCTCCTGATGTCATTCAGGCAGCATTTCAAGTTTCGGCGGAAGGTTCTGAGTCTCCCTCTCCAGCTGTGCGTTTTCGGACCGCAAGGAGGCTTGCTCAGTTTTGAGACGTTTTATTTGTCCCACTCGCTCTTCATTGGTTTGATTTTTTTCATACAGTTTTCTGGATATTTCTTCTTTTTCTTTCTTCTTCCTTTTAAAGGACACTTTTAACAGCATGAATGAGACCCTTCAGGTCAGCTTCCGACAGGCCCCCTGGGGGACGCGCACTTTCTGCCTCTCTGTTCTCTCCCACTTCCAAGTTGCTCCTCTCAACGGGACCCTCTCTCTGGAGAGGTCAGGCGGATATCTGGCCTTCAGCGTGGTTTCGACGAGTGACTTCAGCTGACTCCTTTTATCACCCGGCAGCCGCTGCATTTGCGCGTTGGAGTGTTCCAGCACATCTTTTCCTCCCTCTAGGCCCTGTGTCCTGCGCCTCCATCCCTCCATTTCTCGGGAGAGCAGTTTGAGACTTTGCTTAAGATGACTATTTTCATTCAAACCATCCCTTAGTTGGTCCTGGAGATGCCACACCTTGTCCTGAGAGGCTTTCAAGATGTTTTTTGCCTCGGTCACCTGGAATTGGTGGGAGTCCGCCAGGTCTCCAAGGGACCGTATCTGTCCTTGGAGACGAGCCATCATCAGCCCATGAAACGAAAGTTGGGAGGAGGGCTCACTTTTCTGTACTTTTTCAAGGAGGTCTTTCATGTCCTCAAGAGATGATCCGCTTGGGTTTTTGTTGAGGGCCTCCAAGCACAGGATTTGTAAGGTGGGAGCACTGGCCACCACCACGGGCGTCTCGAGGGCTTCATAGGCTTGTGCCATGAGTCCAATCTTCTCCCTGACTTTCCTGTAGACCTCAGCGCGGGCAGAACACCTCTCGGCCAGCTCTGCCTCTCTTCTTAGAGTGCTTCGGCTCTTGACTATGAAAAGCGCCATCGCTGCACACAGCAGAATCTCCCAAGGAAACCCCCAGGGACCTGGGACTCCTCTCAAGGCTGCAGAGACCAGCAGGAGAGCATCCCACAGACCTAGTGGTGAAGACATTCTGCAGACAGGCAGCAGGCCCTCGCTGATCCCACGGGCACCCCAGCTCTGCCTCTGATCTCCAGTGTCCCATGGGCCGTAACTGACCACACGGAACCCTGTGGGTACTCTGTCTCTGTGACAACCAGGTGCCTGGCAACGAGGGCGAACCACCCTTAGGGCTGAGACTGGGGAGGTCCTGCAGGTTCTAGAAAGTCGTGCTCCCTGACTGCTCTGCTCCCTGCACAGATCGTGGTATCACCTGCACAAGACATTCAGGGAGTGGACGTGGTTAGAGAGCAAAGCCAGGGGGTCACGCGGTGCCACGCCCTACCCCCTTCTCTGCACACATGAGCGTGTCAGAGCGCAGTGAGCCCTAGATGAGGTCTCCTGATCTCAACTTCCCTCTGCCTCAGGGAAGCCCAGGTTTGACTACAAAAGTCCCAGGGATGTCTTTCCTCTAAGACTCACTCACTCACTCTGGCATGTGGTCAGTGCTTGGGCAAGGACAGAGGATGGAAGGGTGTCTCCAGCTGGACTGTCGGTTTGGGATTTCAATCGTGAGAACTCAGGAGGAATGAATCCCAAAAGGCAAGTTCGTACAAGTTCATGGATTTTCTGGGGAGCCTGTCTACCTCCAATCCAGGTGTTCTGTACAAGTTCGTGGATTTTCTGGGGGTCCATCTAGTCAAGGCTATGGTTTTTCCAGTGGTCATGTGTGGATGTGAGAGTTAGACTATAAAGAAAGCTGGGCACCAAAGAATTGATGCTTTTGAACTGTGGTGTTGGAGAAGATTCTTGAGAGTCCCTTGGACTGCAAGGAGATCCAGCCAGTCCATCCTAAAGGAAATCAGTCCTGAATGTTCATTGGAAGGACTGATGCTGAAGCTGAAACTCTAATACTTTGGCCACCTGATGCGAAGAGCTGACTCATTGGAAAAGACCCTGATGCTGGGAAAGATTGGGGACAGGAGGAGAAGGGGACGACAGAGGATGAGATGGTTGGATGGCATCACCAACTCAATGGACATGAGTTTGAGTAAACTCTGGGAGTTGGTGATGGACAGGGAGGCCTGGCATCCTGCGGTTCATGGGGTCGCAAAGAGTCGGACACAACTGAGCGACTGAACTGAACTGTCTACCTCCAGGTGTTCTGTATGGGTTCGACTCAGGGACCCAGGCTCCTTCACAGCATGGCCCTGCCATCTCAGCTCAGGGCCCCCTGGGCTGCCCAGGGGACAGTCTCCAGTCCACCGAGGCATCAGCAGCCTGTGCCTCTGCAGACGGAGCGGGTTCGTTTCACCCCCTTCTACTTCTTGCAGCCCCATCTCCCTCTGCCAGTGCCTCTCCGTAGTCAGACTCAGAGCCTCATGGTCCATCACCCAGGACTCTGCCACGAGCAGCCCGTGGAGGGTGCAAGCAGGAGGGTGACACGGTCTGACCGATGTTTGAGGAGGGCTGGGTGGGGGAACTTCCCTGGTGGCTCAGTGGAAAGAATCCACCTGCCAAGGCAGGAGACATGGGTTTGATCCCTGGGTCGGGAAGATCCCCTGGAGAAGGAAATGGCCACCCACTCCAGTATTCTTCCTGGAGAATCCCATGGACAGAGGAGCCTGGTGGGCTACAGACCATGGGGGTCACAAAGAGTTGAACATGACTTAGCAGTGAAACAACAACAGCAAAAAGGTGGGGGGCAGAGTTGGAGAAGGCATGGAACCCGGGCCCCCCGCACTGAGAGTGCAGAGTCTCAGCCACTGGACTGCCAGCGAAGCCCCTTTCCTGTTGATGGGTAGGCAATTTGGCAATATTTGCCGAAGTTAATCAGGTATCTTTGATCTTTGATCCAGTTATTCCATTTCTGGAAACTAAGCCAGCAGATAGTCTCATTGTTGTGAAAAATTCATGATGTACCAGTTTATAATCTGCAGTAATATTTATTATATAATTAAAAACATGGTAGTTTTTTTTTTTAACATTTCCAAAAAAAAAAAGAGTCTGAAAGATGAAAAGCAGAGGAGTGCCCTGTTCAAGAAAGAAATTTCAGGATTTCCCTGGGGGTCCAGTGGTTAAGACTCTGATTCCCCAGTACAGGGAGCCCTGGTTTGACCCCTGGTCAAGGATTGGATCCTGTGTGCCGTTAAGACCTGGCACAGCCAAATAAATAAATAGTTTAAAAGAAAGAAAGAGAGAGAGAGAGGAAGTAGTTTCCCAAATGATCCAGATTTTAAAAACACTTCCTGA
This sequence comes from Cervus elaphus, assembly GCF_910594005.1. Classification (NCBI taxonomy): domain Eukaryota; kingdom Metazoa; phylum Chordata; class Mammalia; order Artiodactyla; family Cervidae; genus Cervus; species Cervus elaphus. The sequence continues at coordinate 78,827,821 of NC_057837.1, read as the reverse complement.
AGAAGCTACTTTCCTTCTCTGAGCCTCAGTTTGTTCATCTATAGAATGGGCGTAATAGTCATGCCCTCCTTACAGGGTCATGGTGGGGTTAAACACATTCAGGAAATGGTAGCTGCTGTGATGCTCACTGTTACGACGCTGATCATTATTTGTTACTTACTTATATCTTGGTTTTGGATAAAGCATAATTGGTGGGTTCTTTGGTATGGCACAGAGTCAGAAGCCTGAAATGAGGAAACCGCTATTGCACAACTTCCTTGGACGTCAGAAATCCTCATCATTTCCTCTGGAAATACGAGTGTGGATGACCTGTCACATACTAACAGCTGCAACATCTAGCTCCCTGTTTCCTAAGCGGTCCAGTGACCTCCAGATTTCATTTAAGTAATTTTCTATTCTTCTCTTCCGAAAGGGACAGTGGGGCTCTTGTTTGAGCAGCTTTGGTGAGCCCAGAGGAGGAACTGGTCTTTATGAGGAGCACGAAAGAGTTGTTTTCCGTACATTAGTCTGTCGATTGTTTTCTTAATGCAAAGTTGGGTAGGGGAGTATAGACAGTGGGGGGAGAAAAAAAGATAACTTGTATCTACGGCTGGATGTCCACATTTGATATGGATAAGTGGGATTTAATGTCACAGCTTTGCAAAGATAAAGCCTGTGTGAGTAAGAAGCCCTAAGTTGCCCAATCTCAGTTTGCACTGGCTTTTAACCATCACTCTGTCGGGTTTGGTTGTTTATTGGGTCACAGGAAGACAGAAGTGAGAGACAGCATGAGGAACGGACTTTGTTGAGATGTTGGCTATTACTTCTGTCCCTTCAAAATAACACAAACACAATGAAACAAAGACCCTTGTGGGTTAAATCTGGAAAGCACAGTAAGAAGCGGCACCGCTGTAAATGGGGCGTTCTCAAATGGGCTCAGGCATGTTGTTTTAGGCTTTATTAACTTTTATGTCAAAAAGAGCAAGCCATCAAAAGTTGTGGTTTTGTTCTTAGATTGCGAATTTTTATTTCAAACAAAACAGAAGAAAAAAATTTAAAAGCTGCCAGATAGATGCCTTGATTCTCTTCTGGGAAATAATTGTTCAAATTAATCCACTTCGGTTTTGTCGTTGTTTTTAAGCACTAGCCACATAATAGCCAAGGGAACCTTTTAATTAATTTATTTATCTTGGCTGTGCTGGGTCTTCACGGCAGCTCGGGCTTCTCTAGTTGTGGCAGTCGGCGTAATTGCTCTGGATATTTGGGATCTTGACAAGGATTCTGTCCCTGGGTGAGGGAGATCTCCTGGAGAAGGAAGTGACAACCCACTCCAGAATTCTTGCCTGGAGAAGCCCACGGACAGAGGAGCCTGGCGGGCTACAGTCCATGGGGTCGCAAAGAGTCAGACAGGACTGAGGTGACTGAGCACGCACGCACGCACGTGATCCAAAGTACAGTTCCAAATTCACATTTTTTTCTAGATAGCCACCTTTTATTTTAGTAACTCATCTTTGCCTCTACGGATCTGAAAGGCAGTCTTTATCAAACACTAAATTCCCACTTGGACTTATTACCGAGGACTCCTGAGAAGCATATGTTGTGTGTATTTTAACTCACTAATTGCAAAGGGAAACTGTTTCCAAATCAGAATACACTAGAATTAAAGTCTTTTGGGGAATTCCCTGGCGGTCCCGTGGTTAGAGATCAGTGCTCTCACTGCCAGGCCCAGGCTCAATCGCTGGTCAGGGAGCTGATTCCAGAAGCTGTGAGGTGTGCCAAAAAAAGAAAAAAAGTCTTTTATATTCACTTTAGATGCTTGGGCATGTGTGTGTGTGTGTGTGTGTGTGTACACACGGTGTTCTTATGACTGTGAGCCCACTATGGTGTCTCATTTGTCTCGCCACGTCGATGGTACATGACACCATTTTGAACAAAAAGATGAAGGGCAATCAGCCGAGAGGCCTTCGGGGAGGGTTTTCCTCACCCTTGAAGAGGGCTGAAAGGCAGGGGCTTTTCCTCTTGCCTCTGGGAATCACGGTCTCCCTGGGTTAAGAACTCTGCAGCCGTCTGGGGCCGTGGTGGGAACAGCCCAGGAAGACAAGCTGTGGTTGGACCTGGAAAGGAGAAAGGGGAAACCTGGCTCCCGCACTAAGTCAGCACCGCTAGAAACTGCCGGAGACAGACTCCTTGACAGACAGTGAATCAAGACTGCCCGAGCCCTGCTGAGCTGGGTGTTCCATTATTTGCAGCTAAGGCTGTCCTAACAGTCCAGCTTCCCCAGTATATTGAAAGATCTAGAACTTTCTCTTCTCGCCTGTGGAGCTGAACTGACCCTATCCCCTCTTTGAAGTCACCAAGTGTGGAACAGGGTGAGAAGGGAACTTTATCAAACTCAATAGTTCAAATAAAATTATAAAAACACAGGGTACCTTCAGTATTCTGCAAGCCAAGTATGTGTCAGCATTGTATGGCTTCTCAGAGAATATGCTATTTGTTTCCTGAAAGCAAACAATACTTCCCTGCTCCTAGTATATAATTTTATGTTTTTCATTTCTTTAAAGATTATTTAGAAAATCAGCTAGAAATTACTCTGGGTGGTTTGGAGCTATTTTGCCAACATAGGAAATTAAAAGATTAGAGAAAGTTGAAGCAAAAAAGGATTCTTTGAGACTCTCTAGAGCAGTGGTTTCAACCTTGCTGTATGTTGACATCATCTGGGAATTTTTTAAAAAATATATTAAAGGCTACTGCCTCCCCAGAGATTTCAATTTTATTGTTCCAGGATGTAACCTAAGCACCAGAATTTTTTTTTAAGCCTCTCAAGTGTTTATCACTGTATTTTAATTTCATAATAATTTCCCTCAAACTTCTATTGAAAAATGATTTTTTAATTCCATGAATAGTTAAATAAACTGTGTATGCTGGAAAAGATTGACGGCAGGAGGAGAAAGGAAGGAGAGAGGATGAGATGGTTAGATGGCATGATCAACTCAGTGGACGTGAGCTTGAGTAAACTCCGGGAGTTGGCAATAGACAGGGAGGCCTGGCGTGCTGCAGTCCATGGGGTTGCAAAAAATTGGACACGACTGAGCAACTGAACCGAACTGACCATTCCTTCACCTGGATTCCTTCGCAGTTGACATTTCGCTATATTTGCTTTGAATAATCCAATTTTAAGATTCATTATAGTAAGTTTTATCCATCTTCATACATTTATAACAGTGAAAATGAGTCACTGAAAATAAAACTCTTGCTTTTCTTCTTCCCAAGACATTTATATTTTACATGTGATACATTTGCATCTTTCAAAAATTTTAAGTATAAAAAGATGCCCAGTGAAAGGCCTTCTTGCTTTTCTGTCCCCCTCCCTGGTAGGAACCAGCCTTCTCACCTGTTGTGTGTCCTTCTGGAAATATTTTATCAATATGTTCTCTTGCCTTCACGTTGGAGTAAAATTTGGCTAGGTCTCCTGATCTTCTCTAATGCAAGATTACCTATTACCATTGTTAGCATCCAGAAATACCTATTTGTTTAAAAAAAAATTTTTTTTTTTTTGTTTTGAATGGAAGAATTCATTGCCGGGGGTTAAAAATTAATCAGCAACAGAAGGGCTAATGAAAGGCCAGACTGCCCTGCCCTGCCCCAGGCCCATTCCTCAGAGGAAACTGTTTTTAACTCTTTCTGGTTGAAGTTTTTTTCATTCTCATTCCAAATTCCAAATATTAGATTTATACCACTGGTTGTGGAGTATCAGCTGGAGAATTTCATCTCCTGACTTCTTGCATAAAGTAACTTTTTTAAAAAAGAGATGCAAGATGACTCCTTTCTGACTGTTTATGAGCGGAGGATACTTAGATGTTAGGAGCCCTTTTTCAAATGTTTCTAATATGCCAGAATGCTTTGGAAATGTTCTTGTTATGCTTAAATAATTTGCATAAGCATATTGTTTTGGTTGAGCTATCGTGATAACAAACCAGATCTTAGCAGAGTCTCTATTTCTCTGGGACTTGAGAGATGACCCTCTTGGATTATCACTGAGCGTGGATCTATATCGCGGGCTTTTGTCTTCTTGTAAATAGGTAGCCTTGCAGATCAAAGTCTTAAGAGTTGTTATTATAGTCTTAAACCCTATCTTTATTTATTCATTCAACAAATACCAGAAAGAACCAGGAAGCTCCTGATGCCAGGATAAGGAAGGTTCAGTTGTTTCGTGAGTACAGGGTTTTATTTTGGAGTGATGAAGACGTTTTGGAACTTGAGAGAGATGGTGGTCGCACACATCGTGAATGCACTACATACCACTGGATGGTTCACCTCAAAATGGTTAACTTATGTACATTTATTCTCAACTTTAAAAGATGTTGAGGCGGGGATGGACGGTCCCATGGTAAGATAGATTGGAAAAATGTCCTATTGTGTAGCCCTTTGAGACCTGTGCATTGTTACTGTCATATCAAAGTATCTGAGAAATGTTCCCCAAATTCCTCTCACCCAGACTTGCCAGGTCATCTCCCTCTGGAACGTCTCCCAATACCTCTTAACATTCTTTGGAAGCCAGCTTTAAGGAAATTTATTTATTGACATGGAAAGATGTTCATGTTGATTTAGTGCACCAAGCTGTCACAAAGTGGTTTGTGCTGTGTGATCACTTTTTGGTGAATCTATGTAAGTATATTTAGGCATACAAAATACACTGACATCATTTTTGCCAACAGAAATGATCTGTTTTATATGCTCACAAGTGAATTTCTTTTTCTTCTTTTTATCTGTATTTTATAATGTGTCTACAAGAGTATGTACCTTTTTACGTAAAGTTTTTTTTTTTGTTGTTGTTGTTTTAAAGAAAATAACCCTCCCTTCATATTTTACCTTTGCCCTCCCCTACCTGCAAAAATGGGCTTCCCAGATGGCGCTAGTGATAAAGAACCCACCAGTCAATGGTGGGTTCTCTACGTCAAGAGATGTGAGTTCAGTCCCTGGGTCAAGAAGATCCCCTGGAGGATGGCATGGCAACCCATTCCAGTATTCTTTCCTGGGGAATCCCACGGACAGAGGAACCTGGAGGGCTAAATGTAGTCCGTAGTGTCGCAAAGAGTCAGACAGAACTGAAGCAACTCAGTACGCACCCGCAAAAATGCCTGATTTTTGCCCTTGTATCCTTATAGACTTAACATATTGGACTCTGTATCCATTAACATAGTGGGGAGGGTGAAATTTTGCAATGTGCATGCAGCTTCCAACTCTGAAGTTGAGTCTGACTGTGCCATGGTTTTCCATTCTGTGAAGTAGATTCAGCTCTTGGGTTTTTATCACTAACGTTTAATTCAGTTCAGTTCAGTCACATCCGACTCTTTGTGACCCCATGGACTGCAGCACACCAGGCCTCCCTGTCCATCACCAATTCCCAAAGTTTGCTCAAATTGATGTCCATCGAGTCGGTGATACCATCCAACCATCTCATCCTCTGTCATCCCCTTCTTCTCCCGCCTTCAATCTTTCCCAGCATCAGGGTTTTTTCCAGTGAGTCAGTTCTTTGCATCAGGTGGCCAAAGTATTGGAGCTTCAGCTTCAGCATCAGTCCTTCCAATGAATATTCAGGACTGATCTCCTTTAGGATGGACTGGTTGGATCTCCTTGCTGTCCAAGGGACTCTCAAGAGTCTTCTCCAACACCACAGTTCAAAGGCATCAATTCTTCGGCCCTCAGCTTTCTTTATGATCCAACTCTCACATCCATACATGACTACTGGAAGAACCATAGCTTTGACTAAGCGGACCTTTGTTGGCAAAGTAATGTCTCTGCTTTTTAACATGCTGTCTAGGTTGGTCATAGCTTTTCTTCCATGGAGCAAGTGTCTTTTAATTTCATGGCTGCAGTCACCATCTGCAGTAATTTTGGAGCCCCAAAACTAAGGTCTGTCACTTTTTCCACTGTTTTTCCATCTATTTCCCATGAAATGATGAGACCAGATGCCATGATCTTAGTTTTCTGAATGTTGAGTTTTAAGCCAATTTTTTCACTCTCCTCTTTCACTTTTATCAAGAGGCTCTTTAGTTCTTCTTCACTTTCTGCCATAAGGGTGGTGTCATCTGCATATCTGAGGTTATTGATATTTCTCCCGGCAATCTTGATTCCAGCTTGATTTCTGTGGCAATCTTGATTCCAACACTTAATCCAAATAAAATCAAGGACTCCATGCAGCTCAGTCAACACACAAAGACACACTTAAAGAAGCACAATAAGGCAACAAAAATTAATTAGTTTACAAAGAATTCTTATCTTTTTTTTTTTCTATCTAAAAGCAATTACCTGGAGGAGAAAATGGCAACCCACTCCAGTATTCTTGCCTGGAAAATCCTATGGACAGAGGAGCCTAGCAGGCTATAGTATATGGGGTTGCAAAGGTCAGACACAACAGAACACATGCACACACATATAATAAAATGGACCTTTAAAAATAAATAAATAACAACAATTGAAGAGGGGTCCATTTAAAGCCAGTAGCACTCATTATTGTTGTTGTCTAGTCACTCAGTCCTGTCTGACTCTGCGACCCCATAGACTGCAGCACGCCAGACTTCCTTGTCCTTCACTATCTCCCAGAGTTTGCTCAAACTCATGTGCACTGAATCATTAATGCCATCCAATCATCTCATCCTCTGTCACCCTCTTCTCCTCCTGCCCTCAATCTTTCCCAGCATCAGGGTCTTTTCCAATGAGTCAACTTTTTTCATCAGGTAGCCAACGCATTGGAGCTTCAGCTTCAGCATCAGTCCTTGCAATGAATACCCAAAAAATTTTCAATTTCCTTTGGGATTGAGTAGCACTCATATTCCCTGTGTTAATTTCCTATTGCTGCTCTAACTAATTACTACAACTTCAGTGATTTGAAACAACAGAAGTCTGTTATCTCACAGTTCTGAAGACCAGAAGTCAACATTCTTCTCCCTGGACTGAAGTCAAGGCCATGTAGCAAGGCTGGCTCCCTCTGGAGGCTCCAGTAGAAACACTTGGCCTTTGCCTTATCTTGTTTCTGCGGGGCGCCTGCATCCCTTGGCTCCTGGAGGCTTCCTTACATCACCCAACCCCTTGCATCTGTTGTTACATCTTTTACCTCTTTATTTGACTTGCTGCTGCCCTCTTATAAGGACCCTTGCAGTTGTACTGGTCCACCTGGATAATCTGGGATCATCTTTGATTTTCTAAAGATTCTTAATTTAAGCATATGCGCAAAGTCCCTTTTGCCACATGAGGTAACATACCCACAGGCCTCAGGGTTTAGGGTGTGGCATCTTTGGGGGGTGGTATTATTCAGTCCATCACAGCCCCCACCATTTCTTTGGAGCCTCCTGGTCAGTCCAGGGCTTCCCTGGCAGCTCAGCTGGTAAAGAATCGGCCTGCAACGCAGGAGACCCTGGTTCGAAGCCTGCAGACACCTTCCCCAGATGCTGCTCCTCTTTCTTCCCAAAGGACCCCTGAGACTCCTGCTCTTGCCCCGCTGTGATGTCTGGAGCTCTGTTTACAGCAAAGAATCTGGCAGCTTCAAGTCCGTCCTTCCATCCTGATGTACCCCCTTCCCATCCTGTATACAACCCAGTGAGGGGCAGCACCGTCTTCTTGAGCCATAGGAAATTCTGATTACAACACTGATTCAGTTGTCTGGTGCTAAGTCATTCATTACATTCTCCGTCTGTGATGCCGAGCCCTTTATTATGTGTTGGTTATAGTACTGGCTAAGAATCCAAAAGCAGAAGTACATTTATTATGTGTTAGTCATTGTGATGACGGTGATGTCCTAAGTCTCCATCCAGAGGTTGAATAAAGTACTGGTTGAGAGTGCAGACACCCAAGCTACACTTTCTGGGTTCCAATCCCAGCCCCTCCACTTAGCAGCTGTGTGAGCTCTGCTTCCTGTTTCCTTACCTGCTGAAAGACTATCCAAAAACATACCTACCCCATTTGCTTGCATTGAGGAGTAACTAAGAGAAAGGATGCAAGGAGTCTGACACACAGTAGGTCCCCAGCATTTTCTAATTCCCTTCTCCTTAGAGGTCAGTGTAACATATCAGGCCAAGCTTTCCCCTTATCATACTGACAGTTGGATCCAAAATATGAGATAATAGTCTTTTTTCCATTTTCACACATGAAAAGATTTTCCCAGAAGAGTAAGCAGTGAAGAAGAACTTGCCTAGGCCAAAAATTAAATGCATGTACATACACATATGTTGAGCTTTAAGCCAACTTTTTCACTCTCCTCTTTCACTTTCATCAAGTGGCTCTTTAGTTCTTCTTCACTTTCTGCCATAAGGGTGGTGTCATCTGCATATCTGAGGTTATTGATATTTCTCCCGGCAGTCTTTATTCCAGCTAACCCTAACCCATCACTTCATCGCAAATACATGGGGAAACAGTGGAAACAGTGGCTGACTTTATTTTTTGGGGCTCCAAAATCACTGTAGACGGTGATTGCAGCCATGAAATTAAAAGACGCTTGCTCCTTGGAAGGAAAGTTATGACCAACCTAGACAGCGTATTAAAAAGTAGAGACATTACTTTGCCAACAAAGGTCCGTCTAGTCAAGGCTATGGTTTTTCCAGTGGTCATGTATGGATGTGAGAGTTGGACTGTGAAGAAAGCTGAGCGCCGAAGAATTGATGCTTTTGAACTGTGGTGTTGGAGAAGACTCTTGAGAGTCCCTTGGACTGCAAGGAGAGCCAACCAGTCCATCCTAAAGGAGATCAGTTCTGGGTGTTCATTGGAAGGACTGATGTTGAAACTGAAACTCCAATACTTTGGCTACCTGATGCAAAGAGCTGACTCATTTGAAAAGACCCTGATGCTGGGGAAAGATTGAAGGCAGGAGGAGAAGGGGAGGACAGAGGATGAGATGGTTGGATGGCATCATCAACTCGATAGACATGAGTTTGGGTAGGCTCCGGGAGTCGGTGATGGACAGGGAGGCCTGGCGTGCTGCAGTTCATGGGGCTGCAAAGAGTTGGATACGACTGAGTGACTGAACTGAACTGAACTGAACATACACATATATGTATGCTTGTGTGTGTGTGTGTGTTTAAGTTTGGGGAAAAAAATCAACCTCAGAAAAGTACGTGACAAAAAGAAAGGAAAAAAGAGAAAAAGCAACAATCACTGTTAAAAGTGATGTATAGTCATAATTTTTTTTTTTTTTAATTAAGGACTGGGAGTTCCCAGGTAGTCTAGTGGTTAGGATTCCAGGCTTTCACTGCGGTGACCCAGGTTAAATTCTTGGCCAGAAAACTGAGATCCTGCAAGCTGTACTGCTCGGCCAAAAAAACAAAAAACAAAAAATTAAGTAACAAGAAGTACCCGCCAACTGAAAAGCTTCCGTCTAAGGTAACCACTCTTGGTGCTTTGGCAGCCTCTAACTATTCCTCTGAGCAGATGTGAGCCATTTCGCTGGATCTGTTCTGTGTATTCATTCTGCTCTGCCATCCGTATCTGTAAATTTCAACAATACGCAGTGAGCAGTTTTATGAATCACTTTGTCTTTTCATTATGTTTTTCATTTACAAACTAATAGCTGGCCTGTTTCAACTTTTTATTCTGAAATAATTATAGATCACAGAAAGTGTGAAAATAGTCCAGAAGGGTGTCTGGTACCTGTCCGTTGCCTTCCCTCAGCTTTCCGCAGGGATGACCCCCCCGTAACTACAGTGCATTATCAAAACCAAGAAATGGACAGTGGCACAGTCAATTCAGAAGACTGCAGACCTTCCTCAGACTCACCAGTGTTTACATGCATTTTGTTCTTTAATTTGTCTCTAGATGTAGATCTATGACATTTTATCTCTCAGTTCAGTTCAGTCGCTCAGTCGTGTCCGACTCTTTGCAACCTCATGGACTGCAGCACGCCAGGCCTCACAGTCCATCACTACCTCCCGGAGCCTGCTCAAACTCATGTCCATCAAGTCAGTGATCCCATCCAACCAGCTCATCCTCTGTCATCCCCTTCTCCTCCTCCCTTCAGTCTTTCCCAGCATCAGGGTCTTTTCCAATGAGTCAGCTCTTCGCATCAGGTGGCCAAAGTATTGGAGCTTCAGCATCAGTCCTTCCAATGAATATTCAGGACTGATTTCCTTTAGGATGGACTGGTTGGATCTCCTTGCAGTTCAAAAGCATCAGTTCTTTTCGATTTTATCTCTACTTGCTCTTTTTAAAAACGGACTTCCAAAGGACTTCCCTGGTGGTCTGGTGGCTAAGGCTCTGTGTTCCCAATACCGGGGGCCCTGAGTTCAAACACTGGTCAGGGAACTAGATCCCACATGCTGCAACTAAAACCCAGCACAACTAAATAAATAAAATGTTTAAATGCAATCAATACAGAAATACGGTGTGCAGAATATTCAAACCCACCGTGAGGTTTGGGATGTTTTCTCCAGGTTAGTCTCAGTGTGTATGCTGTGTTTTTTTTTTTAAACAACAACTAAAAGGATGTTCTGAGCTATATATATATATTTTTTAATTTGCCTTTGGAAAACAATCATGGACATCTTTCCATAATCGGAACAAATTTAGATCTGCTGCAGTGTGAATGTTTTTAGGGTGAAACATCTGCACGGTGGCTGTTGACTTCCCGTGGGAGTAGGAACTCAGTTTATGCCCAGCCTCTAAATTTCTTTGGAACACACAAGTCCCACCTGTCAGAATTTCAGAACCTGAGCCGTGACGTTTCCTGAGCTAGATCCCTGCCCTGCCCTGGCACAAAGCCCCCAGGGGGTACATCTTCCAGACCTCCTGGCAGAGTATGCCGCTCCCACACCTGTCTATGCATGAATTACTATCACCTTTTAGGAAACATTTTTATGAGACCTCCACTGTAACCGCGTCCAGTGAAATCATTCTAGATACCCCCCTCCCTCCCCCCACCCCCCACACCAGGACAGCTCTTCCCAGGATGGATGTGAACAGTTCCATTTCTGCTTTTATGCATTTGGCATAAAGATTTCTTGCGGCTCATAAACACCTTGGCCATTTTACCAGTGTCAGGAAGGATGTTTATGACCCAAATATGAAAACTTGGTGAGAATTAACACTTCGGCAAACAGGCTGTGTTATTCTTGGCAAGAAATACCTTCTAAAGACAACCCAAAGCCGGCAGGGCTCCGGGTGTGAAAACACTCGTGATAGTGACACACTCATGCTTAAAACTCTAAAAATCGTCTGGGATTCAAACTCTTGACTGCTGTTCAGTAACGGGGTGGCTGGGCAGCCTAATGGTTTGCTAGCTTCCTGTTTGGGTGTTTTTGTGGCATTATGAGTCTGCCAAGTGAATGAGGCAAAATAAAATAGGAAAAGAGATGTTGGATCAGGAGGTTAGTAAAAATCCATTTTGTCCCTGGAAGCCTCCCCCAGAGTGGCTTCCTCTTCCAGGCCCCGCAGGCCTCTGTATTGACAGATGCCATTTGCTCATTTACGACGTGATAATAAAAACCTTCAGCCTTATTCAGTGTGATCCTTCTCCCCTGACAGGAGGGCACCAAATGGCTTGGAATAAGCAGGCACCGTTTTTCATTAAAGATGATGACTTCACATGAACTGCTGTCAAAGGATGCTTCGGAAAAGTCACAGAATTTGGTCAGGGAAAGAGAAGTCTAATGAGAACAGGCTAACACTCTGGGGGGACCCAGAAATACGTGTGTTTGTAAAATGACCCAGATTTTACACCGATAAAGACTATCTAACAAGCATGGGTGAATGCTGAATTACACAATACAAAATCGTGGATGGTTCTTTTGAAACCAGAAACTCCGCCCATTTTTGCAGTTGTGTTATTGGTATAAAATAAAGACATTTAAGCAATAGGTACCTAACTAATATCAAAGTGTAGCCCAGCTTCTAGTGTCTTATATAAAGGCATTTTCTTTGATTTTCTATCATTAATGCATACCTAGTATTTGGCACAGAAGATAATTGAAAATGTAGATCGAAGGGTGCATAGGTTTTTTATCCCACAAATTTATATTTCATGAACTTTCATTGATCTCAGTCATTTTCAAGCTAATGTTTTTTAGCTCTGGCAGAGCTGTACAGAGTTTTTTGCTGAACACAGATTATCATTGGTGCTTTTCACTGATTCAGACTATAAATTGATTAAAACCACTAGTTTCAAACTCGGCCACACGAGACAGTTGGGACTGTCACACCCTGTGATGGTGGTGGTGTGAGCCGTGTCCGACTCTGCGGCCCCGGGGACTGTGGCCGCCAGGCTCCTCTGTCCATGGATTTCCCAGGCAAGCGTACGAGCGAGTTACCATTTCCTGCTCCAGGAGATCTTCCCAACCCAGGGATCGAACCCAGGTCTCTTGCGTCTCCTACGCTGGCAGGCAGAGTCTTTACTTCTCTGACACCTGGGAAGCCCATGTTCTATCCTATATGTGTCGTAAGCTATAAATGAGAATTGTTGGTTTAGACGACAGATGTCTTTTGAAGAACATCGACAGATTTCTCCTCCGTGTTTTAAAATTAACCCTCTAGAGACTAAGCAGATATTTTTATAGACCACCAATGTTTGTGGATCCTTCCTGAAATGTTCCACCTACAAATAAACCTGTATGTTAAATATGAAACATGGCCTTGGTTGAAAAGCACATTTGTTGATGTATCATATTCTCGATATTCTGTCATTTGTGGTTATATTTTCCCTAACCATAAGTGTGAATCAGTAATTTGGATCAGCTTCAGCCTTTTTAAAAAATAAATATATGTTAGTTTCTATTATTTGGAATATAAGAAAGGCTAAAATTATTGAGCATGTACTGCGTTCCCAGCCTAGTTCTAAACCCTATCAGGGCATTCACTCATCTCATCCTCACCACACAACAAGAAGTATTCTGAGTATTCTCATTCTACAAACGGGGGAATTAAGAAACGAAACAGTCAAGCGGCTGAGAAATAATTAACGATGGTCCTATTAATGGAAAGGTTGTTGCCAGTTTTTTATATCACAATGCAGTGAAGAGGGTCCTTGTACATCAGTTTTTACACACGCCTGTCATGATTGTTGGAGGCTTATGTGCTAGGCATGAAGTTGCTGCATCTAAGGCCAGATGTCTTTTTCATACTGAAAAGCATTACTGCCAAATTATTTAGGCTTAGTATTCCTTCTTCCTGTGTGAGGCAGACTGTTTTTAGCTCATATCGTCACTTCTTTAGATAGATGACGGAAGGATGGCGGGATGGAGAGGTGGAGGGATGATGGTCAGAGGGAGCTCATTTTCTAAGAGTTTTGAATTAACAACATTTTATACTGGTTCTTCCCCTGACCCGCCTCCATCACCAGTGTAGGGAGTGGCCTAAAGGACTGGGATAGTTTACTTCAATTTATGAGGAAACTATCTGTAGGGTACAAACATTTTCATCTCATCTCCCTTCTGTTAGCAAGTTCCAGAAACTTAAAAAAAAAAAATCCGTTACTGTCATAAATTTGTTCTGAGAGGCAACTGACAAGCCAAATGGTGAGTCCCAGCAGTGACCCACCCTGCAAACAAGAGACTCCCCAAGTCTGAAGCAGGAGAGGTTCTCTGGAAAAACACTTGGTCATCAACACTCCTGGTCCCACCACCCCTTCTGCAGTGAACACAGAGCAGAGTCAAATCGCTTTAACTTCAAAAAAAAGAAAAGCAGATTGATCTGAAATGAAACGAGGCCTTCAAAATTCACAGTTTAACGCTCATAAACTCTGATAGTGAGCAAGGCGGCTCAGCGCATCCGTACACCTCCATCCTCAGCGAGACAGAAACTCACGGAGCGGTCCCCCTGGACTTGTCATCTGTGAGCTGGAAGATCAGAGGCCCGACGCCAGGACGGGAAGTGGGGAGGATTAGTGTCCGCCAGGAGCCAATCGCCCCCACAGCAAGCCTGGTGGTTCTTCTTAGGGTCATGTGCTCTTTGGCTCCTAATTTGGGGTTTCATTAAGGGCATATCCACCCTTGAATGAAGGCGATGGAAGGCTGCTGTTTCTTTTGAAGTCCAGCTGTTAGAATTGTGATTCAGATTTGCAAAGCCCGTGGCTTCTCACCTGGCACACAGCAAATGCTTAGTAACTTCAGCAGTTATCATTAACATGTTCTTCTTCTTGTTTAGTTGCTCAGTCAGGTCCGACTCTTTGAGACCCCATGGGCCGTAGCCCACCAGGCTCCTCTGTCCATGGGATTTCCCAGGCAAGATTACTGGAGTGGGTTGACATTTCCTATTCCAGGAGATCTTCCCAACCCAGGGATCGAACCTGCATCTCCTGCTTAGCAGGCAGATTCTTGACCACTGAGCCCCCTGGGAAGCCATTATTAACATGACTCATTGGCAAAATGATCTACATGACTCAAATAAAGTGATCTTATCCTACTTTGATGAAGTGATTTAGCAATTTCTAGACTGGATTCTGGCATGTAGAGAAGCTTAACAAACTTTTGCTACAGAAGCAGAGCTGGTTCACTACAGCCCCCACGCCCAAGCCCTGCCCTGAGTAGCTGAGTGAGACCCCGGGAGCTGACATCCTTTGCCGAGGTGGGGTCTGAGCCTCGGTCTTCAGAAGCCTGTTCTGTCTTTCTTCTCCACTCTGAAATCTGCATGGCTGAGCAACTGATTAGCTGAGGTTTCTGTACCCTTCCTGGTGCAGCCATCAAGTGAAGAGACTGTTCTGCGCATGTCAGCGATGACAAGGCCGACTGCAGAAAAACCACAGGCTTTGGAGCCCCACATCCTTGGGCTCAGTCTTCAACCCTGACGCTGTAGCTGGGTGATCCCGGGCAGATCACCTTACCCTCGGGGCCTCAGTCACCTCATATGCAAAATGGAGGTAATGGTATGCACATTTGGGGATCCTTGGCGGATTAGATAAAATAATACCACTTATTACATACTGCCTAACAAGATCTAAGAATCAGTATAAAAATAACGCTAAGTCGCTTCAGTCGCGTCTGACTCTTTGCGACCCTGTGGACTGTAGCCCTCCAGGCTCCCCTGTTCATGGGATTTCTCAGGCAAGAATACTGGAGTGGGTTGTCATTTCCTTCTCCAAGGGATCTTCCCAACTCAGGAATCAAACCTGCGTCTCTTATATCTCCTGCATTGGCAGACGGGTTCTTTACCTCTAGCACCATCTGAGAAGCCCATAATAATAATACCTGATAATAATGTCTGAGAATCTCTATCCTGTTGGATGTGGAGATCCAGCTCTCTCTCTAAGCCATCAGGCTTCCCAAAGATGTGCTTGTCTAAGCCTCAGAGGAGAAGGCAATGGCACCCCACTCCAGTATTCTTGCCTGGGAAATCCCATGGACAGAGGAGCCTGGTGGGCTGCAGTCCATGGGGTCGCTAAAAGTTGGACACGACTGAGTGACTTCCCTTTCACTTTTCACTTTCATGCATCGGAGAAGGAAATGGCAACCCACTCCAGTGTTCTTGCCTGGAGAATCCCAGGGATGGGGGAGCCAGGTGGGCTGCCATCTATGGGGTCACACAGAGTTGGACACAACTGAAGTGACTTAGTAGCAGCAGCAGTAGCAAGCCTCAGAAGCTCTGACTGTGCTGTTACCTGACAAAGAGGAGTTAAGACAGCAGATAGATTTCAGGTCGGCTGACCTTGGGATGGAGAGAGGATGCTGCGTTGATCCAGCGGGTCTGAAGGCACCGCAAGAGTTTGTTGGTCTCTTTGGTGTTACCAGGAGTCGGCAATTTTTCTGTAACGGGTCAGACAGTAAATACTTTAGACTTTGTGATCCAAGGGGCAATGTCCTCAATGCTTCAAGTAACCATTCCTGCCGAAAGACTGAAGTTGTTTCTTATCCTTTACATTTTAAAATGTAAAAACCATTCTCAATTCACAAGCTAAACCAAAACCAAAGGCGGTGGGTGGGCGGGGGGGTCTGATTTGGCCACTGAAGTCTGCTAATTCCTGGTATCTGTGCATATATCTATTTTACTTCCAAAAAAGCATAATGCTAGATATATAGATTTTTTATCATTTTTTTAAAAACATCATCTACAATGAATATCTTCTTAGGATAAGTTATTCATCAATTCCGTTTTTATGACTGCGAGCACAGGCGGTATCTGGGGGGAGAGTTTATTGCGGTGGACACGAGCATGGTTTAGAATTCTGCCTCCATCACTTCCTGGGTGTGATCTTGGGGAGGTCACTTCTCTCTACGCTTTCATTTTTTCATCCGTAAAATAGGTAATCAGTGATTCAACTAAAACATACTACGGGCTAACTACGTGCCGGGAACTCTTCCAGATGCTGAGGACTTAGAACCTGACAAAAACCCCTGTCCTAGTTGGAATAGGTGTGAGAGGAGGTAACAGGCGATAAACAAGCAAATAAATTCGATAGTATGGTAGGCACCTCATCCTTCCCTGGTGGTACAGTGGATAAGAATCTGCCTGCTAATGCAGGGGACAGGAGTTTGATCCCTGGTCCAGGAAGATTCCAGGGCTTCCCAGGTGGCGCTAGTGGTAAAGATGCAAGAGACAAGGGATTGATCCTTGGGTTGGCTACAGCCCATGGGGCTGCAAAGGGTCAGACTCAATGAGCACACACAGACTGGGCAGATTCCACATGCATTTCATGTGCATTTTAAAAAACTTGTCTTGGTCTGAAAAAGTCCTGTAGTAACTATCCTCCAGATGGCCTCTGATAGTCTTCACCTCTTCATCCATGTCACCAGTAGAAGACTGAGGAAATGACAATGTACACATTCCCAGAGAAGCTCATAGAAGACCTTGTAGCTTCTGCATTGCTCTCCCTTGGATCACCTGCCAACTGCCCTGCCGTGAGGACACATAAGAGCCCCCTGGAGATGCCCACATGATGAAGAGCTGAGGCCTCCCACCCGCACTCAGGACCTGCCTGCAGGTCATGTGAGCGCACCATCTTGGAAACAGGTTTGCCAGCCCCAGTCAAGTCTGCATTGGACCCCAACCCTGGCCAGAAACTTGTCTGCCAGTTCACCCAGCTAAGCTACTTGTGAATTCATAGGAGACCCACAACATTTTTAAAAGAAGTGTATTGGCATAAGTACAATGAGGTTTGGACTAAAGTGAGCACAGACAGTATAAAGGGAAAAGAGGCCTTGAACCCTAACTTCTGTTGACTAGAAGAAGGCTGCAAAACCACTCAGCTGTGAACAGGGTCTGCATTTCATGGGGAAATGAGGCTGACTCAGAGGAGAGACTCCCTGAGTGTGGGGGGCAGTTCCACGAGATGTAATCGGTCATTGAACGCCACAGAGCTAGTGATGGTAGAGCCAGGCTTCAGACTGAAGCAGTCTGGCTCTGGAGTCCATGCTCCTCTCCTCTGCATTGTACCATGGCTCTAATGGATGGTTGGAGGGGTAGATAGGTAGATAGTAGTAAAATTTTAGTTCTCTGAATTATCTGTGCTCATGTAAGTACACACACAGTCAGAATTCCAGACACCAATGGCCTGGAGTGTATTGATCTGATAGATTGATGATCTCCATGACATTCACCTAAAGAATGGCACAGCCTCTGATCTTGAATCTTTTCTTTTTACACAAAGAAAAATGTTAGGGAAGGAGTTAAAGATAAGGAGGGACACTGACCTTCCTACACCACATGTGGAGATTTGTACTCCATCTTATTTTTAACACCCTGCTTCTAAGGATGTGGGTCTACCTTCTCAGCCTTCATTTTGTGTATCATTCTTATTTTCTGGGTTTTTTTTCTTTGTTTGTTTTCTTATACAAGTAGTTATAGCCTACATGATCAATGCAGGAAAATCAGAACTGACCAGGAAGCAAAAAGAAAACAAAGATTGCTCATATTCCCACTAATGAGAAATGGCTCCTGCCTGCATTGTAATAGGTTTTATTTGTTTGTTAAATGCAATATATTTGTATGACTTGTTATAAGGAGCCAATTTGGTTGTGACTAAATATTTTGTTGAAAAGGCTTCAGCAATTTCCCCCCCCCAAAGAGATTCCTACACCCATAATTAGTTAATTTCTTCTTCCAATAATCGTGAACTAAGATAAATACACAACAGTGTGTTTTCACCCCTGTGTGGGTTCCAAAGAGGATTTAATAGAAATATCTCCTTAAAAATCTTCACAGCCTTTTGTTTTGCTACTAAAACCCTTGCCTGACACAGTGACTATGCAATATAAGTGTAACTAATTAAAAAGTAGATTTACTTAGTCAACCATTTGTTTGGATTAAATGACAAATGGTTGACTGATAATTTTTCCCTGAGTCAACTAGATGGTTAGTACTGGGAATTTTTTTGTCCCTACCACATTGACAAGTTGTTTTGAAATTGTGTGGACACAGACTAACCACTCCACCTCATGGGGGAAAACTCAGTTAATGATGGATCTTTCCAAATATTCAAAGACTGTGTATAGGTCTGTGCCGGCTACTCTGCTTTCCAAAGAGAGAGATTTGGAACTGATATGGGTGCTTTTAATGCTGATTTCACTGTAAGCTTTCATTTTTTAACTTAAAAACTGATCCTTGGTGGATTTTTCCTCACCTTAAAAAAGAGATTCTGGCTTGGTGGAAAAAAAGGTAGAAGAGTACAGAAATATACAACGTAGAAAGTGGAAAACTTCTCTCACCTCCCTGCCCCTCCCAACGCCCCCACCCCCCCACCAAACCACTGTTAATGATGGTTTATTTAAATGTTTTACACTATGACTTATTGCAACAATTTCAGCAGCAGCAGGGGGAGAAAAAAAAAAACTATATCAAAACTAAACTAGAAAACAGTATCCACCCCCGCCCCCCCCAATCCTTGGTTTCACTTTCCAAGGTTTCAGTAACCCAGGGTAAACTGTGAGCCGAGAATATTAAATGGAAAGTTCCAGAAATACACAGAAGTTTTCAGTCCTGTGCCACTCTGGCATGGGGATGAAACTTCCCACCCTCTGCTCTGTCCCACCCAGGACGTGAGTCACCACTTTGTTTGGCATATTTATATTGTACTGTATAGGATACCCTCCTGCTAGCATAGGAGAACCGTCATCTACATACAGGATTCAGTACGATCCGATGTGGGTTTCCCAGCTGGCGTTAGTGGTGAAGAACCCACCCGCCAATGCAGGAGGCACAGGAGACCCCAGTTCCATCCCTGGGTTGGGAGGATCCCCTGGAGGAGGGCACGGCAACCCACTCCAGTTATCCTTGCCTGGAGAATCCCACGGACACACGAGCCTGGTCGGCTACAGTCCACAGGGTCGCAGAGAGTTGGACACGACTGAAGTGACTTGGCAGGAAGCATCCAGTGTGTATCCTGGAACATATGCCTTGCCGATGAGGAAGGACCATTGTATCAGCAGGTTACACCTGGTCATTACAAGCTGATGGGTGATTGGTTTTCTATTTCCTAGTGTTTATCTGCATTTTCTACAACAAATATGTGACTTGGGTAGTTTTTTAAGTTTTAAAGAAAGTAAATAGTTTCTAAAAGCCAGTTAAATTCATTTTATGCATGAATTTATGCACAAACCATTGTTGTGGTTTGTGTGTGAATTAACTGAGGACAACTGGCCAGCCCAGTTCTGCTGTGGACGGTCTACATGGAGCTACTGGGCCTCATGAAATTTCTGCTTCTTCATCCCCTTTGTCTTCATCTCGTCTTCTTTCGCCCCTTCCCACCCCCCTTCTCCTCCCCCTCCTTCTTTTCAATGGCGTTTCTAGTTGCTGTAGGGCTTCCCTAGAGGCTCATGCGTGCATGTGTGCTCCTCACGTCTAACTCTTTGCAAACCCATGGACTTGTAGCCCTCCAGGCTCCTCCATCCATGGGATTTCCCAGGCAAGAATACTGGAGTGGGTTGCCATTACCTCCTCCGGGGGATCTTCCTGACCCAGGGATCGAACCCATGTCTCTTGCATTGGCCACCTGGGAAGGATCAGTGGTAAAGAATCCACCCGCCAATGCAAGAGATGCAGGAGGCACGGGTTCAGTCCCCGGAGGGATGGAAGAAGATCCCCTGGAGAAGGGAATGGCAACCCACTCCAGAATTCTTGCCTGGGAAATCCCACGGACAGAGGAGCCTGGCGGGCTACAGTCCATAAGTCCCGAAACAGTCAGACTCACACAACTTAGTGACTGCACAGTAGCAAGATATGCATTCTATAGATTTTCATTAAAGTGTGTGTTTAAAAACAGCATTGCTATAAGTTAGGCAATGCTGTCTTGACTGACAGGGTTAACCCTACAGCCTCCTAAAACCAGATAAACAGAGATAGGCCAGGTATTTAGATTTTTCATCAGTAAGACCTCCTCTCGTAATGCTTAATTCCATTCAGCTACATCAGCATCTAAAGTTCCTTGAGAATCAAAATTGCCAGCATTAAGTTTCTTTGTCAAGATCTGTAACATCAGATTTTTTTTTTTTTTTTTTGAGTTTTGACGAGCATGAGAATAGGGTCAATCTCAGAAGTTTTGGGGAATTTTTTGGTGTTTCAAGATACTAAGTTTGTATTTTGAAATTTGAGTGTGTTCCACATAACCATGAACCCCAGATCTGAGTAACCAGAATGTTTGATTCTGTGCTAAGGTGTTTCATTGTATAGAAGCTTGTAAATGTTCCATCTATGGCCTTTGGTTCTTCAGAAATTCCTTAATCACAAAGGAAATTAATTTTATGTTCATTTTAGCAATATTAAGGTATCGCTTCAAATCTGAAGTTTAGGAGATTAATTAGGAAAGTTTTAAAAAAGGCAAGGAGGGAAAAAAATCCACTATTGTTATGCTTTTACCTTCTTAATTTATCTCCTCTAAAGAAGATTCCACCTGGAAAGTTAACTATTCACATTATAGATAATACAGTGAAATGTGATCTCTTGAACTAACAGAAATGGTTTAACTGGTTAATCAACCTCATTCCTTATCTCCAAACTAACCTTCCCTCTCCTATTCTGAAAAATAAACAGAGGACTTATGAGACGCTGGGTGGGTCCCTGGGGCGTTCTAATATCTGTGTTCTGGCAGAATCATTGTTGGGATAAAAAGGAGGGCAGAGACAAAGCTACCGGTGTCCTCACAAGGAGATCAAGGAAGCCATCAGGCCCCCTCTTCTCATTCACAAGGGTCCACACTCTGGACTTTCACCATGACCTTCACGTGAGGTTACACTCACACAGGTTACAGTCGCACAGAAGCACTGGTAAGGCTGAAGCAGGATCCTGTTCCTCCTTCACTTTCTTCTCTCAAAATATTCCAGTGCTCTTTAACCCTCGTTTACAATACCCTGGAATATATTAAGTACAAACATATTATTCACATTCCTCACAGACTCCTGAGCTTTCGCTGCGCTACTTTTACTTCTGTGAAAATTTTCAATCACGCAGAAAATCAACTTTTATCACTACATGGACACCCACCATCTAAATAGAGCCATTGTTGACGTTTTGCCATAGTTGCTTCATGAATCATTTCTTTCCTCCTCAAGTATTTCAGATGATAGACGCCATGAATTTTTGTCCCTAAATTCCCTCAGGTTGTAGCTGTAAAAGTACAGAGAGGATTTTTTTAAAAAAATACAGTCCTAATTTGGGAGTCCTAATTTTCCCCAAAACACTCTTCCCAGCTGGTATGTTCAAGCTAGGATGCAATCAAGGACCATGCATTTCACATGGTTGTTACATGTCCCGTGTCCCTTGTAAAGTCCAGAACGGCCACCCTCCAAGCCCATCCTTTTGCTTTTCTTACGACATGAACTCTCTGAAGCGCCAGTTTGACCTCCTTCAGGAATACCTTGTCTAACTTTAGTGTCTCATCACTGGACCACAATATACAGTCCAGATGAGTCAATGTTTTATAAATTATCTTCTGACAAGCACAGTTATATCACATTGCTTTTTAGATTTCTTTCCTCTTGCGTTTTTTTTTACTCTATTAAAAGTTATAATTTAAAACAGCACACATTTAGCATAGCATGCAGATTTGACAGTATATCATACTGTTGAGTTAAAATACCCTATTTTTAAGTTTTCTGTATATGTGTGTCCGTGTCTGTGTGTGTGCGTGCACTCAATTGCTCAATTGTGTCCAACTCTTTGCAACCCCATGGATATAGAGTATATATTATATATTACCTGTAACTATATATATCATTATGGTTTTAATTATATACACACAATATATTCTGTATATATACAGAATATATTATATATAATATACGTACACAGAATATGTAATAGATATTCTACATACAATTTGTACAGAATGTATACAGAATAATTATATGCATATTTGGAGTATATATATATATATATATATATATATATATATACACACAGAGAATCTCAAAAAACTAGATGGGACTTGTGGCTCTGATGGCCACTAACCATATACTCAGTAACTGTGAGCTCATCCTAATTTGGGGATTCTTTTTTATTGAAGCAGTTGATTTACAATGTTTCAAGTGCACAGCAAACAGATTCAGTTTTATATTTTTATATATGTATATAGATATATATCGCCACACTTTTTCAGATTATTTTCATCATAGGTTATTACAAGATATGGAATATAGTTTCCTGTGCTTTACAGTAAGTCCTTGTTGGTTATCTATTAATATTTTATATATAGTGATGTATATCTTTAATCCCAAATTCCCAATTTATCTCTCCTCTGTCTCCCCTCTTTGACAACCATAAATTATGCAGTTTCTCCTAACTTGGGGTTCTTATTCCCTCCATTCATCATTCGATGTCCCTCACACCTAAATCAATTCTTTATTCCGTGTCATATAACGCAGTCATCGTCGTGTCTAGCGCTGGCTACCCCGGGGCGTGTGACCTGTAATGTGAATTTGTTTCCAACACCGGCGGGCGGTTTCAGCCCGGCTTCCCTGTGTCTGCAGAGACACCTTCTAACGCTTTGACAATCACTTCCTGGAGATTAAGCTGAATTATGTGGCCAGCAGCTCATGCCTCCTTTCTTCCCTTGCCACCTTGATTTCATGCCGACTTTTCCGGGATGGCAGAGTTTCCCTCCTTCCGTACAAAGGCTCTCTGCTCGCCAGCGGTCTGGAGTCTAGTCTGTGTCGCCGGGCAGGACTGTTTCATCTGGGGGGTCAGTTGTGCTGCCCAAGACAGAGAAAGTGAGCCGCATGCAGCCACTCGGCGCTGGGCTGGTTTGCCATGAAGGAAACAGCTGTGTTTTGAACATGTTAGAGTAACTGCTACCATTTAAAACCTTAAGGGCCCTCACATAAGAATTCAGATCATATCCTTTTGACAAATGGGAAGTTCTGGTTACATGGGCCTGCCTTCCTAAGGGGCTCTGGGTACCTGGCTGGGCCCAAGGACAGCCTGCTCTGTGGGCAGGCCTGAACTTTCCAGAGGCCAGGCCCACTCTTCACACTGCAGCGAGGGGAGCCAAGACCTTTGGGGGGCCATGGTGAGAGATGCATTGAACCACCACTGTGCGTCAGATACAGGCGTAGCAGAAGGAGACACAGGAGCTTCCTCTGAGTAACGAGGAAGATGAAACAGGCAGAGCTCAAGTGGGTAGACATTAATCATAACCATTCAGTAGAAAATGATCGAGCCCCACCGTGTGCCAGCCACTGTTCCAGCAGGAGACGGGGCAGTGAATGAAGCCAAGTCCCTAATCTCACGGCGCTCGCATGGGGGTGAGGGAAGGCAGACAGACAATAAACAAAATAATCTGAGCGAAAGACATAATCAGTTAGATAGCTGTAAGCACTGTGGATAAAAGTAGTGCAGGGGAAGCCAGGACTGATTGGTAGGCATTGCCATTTTATAGAAGTCACAAAAAACTAACCAATCTGATCACATGGACCACAGCCTTGTCTAACTCAGTGAGACTATGAGCCATGCCGTGTGGGGCCACCCAAGACGGACGGGTCATGGTGGAGAGGTCTGACAGAATGTGGTCCACTGGAGAAGGGAATGGCAAACCACTTCAGTATTCTTGCCTTGAGAACCCCATGAACAGTATGGAAAGGCAAAAAGATAGGATACTGAAAGAGGAACTCCCCAGGTTGGTAGGTGCCCAGTATGCTACTGGAGATCAGTGGAGAAATAACTCCAGAAAGAATGAAGGGATGGAGCCAAAGCATAAACAACACCCAGTTGTGGATGTGACTGGTGATAGAAGTAAGGTCCAATGCTGTAAAGAGCAATATAGGATAGGAACCAGGAATATTAGTTCCATGAATCAAGGCAAATTGGAAGTGGTCAAAGAAGAGATGGCAAGAGTGAATATTGACATTTTAAGAATCAGTGAACTAAAATGGACTGGAATGGGTGAATTTAACTCAGATGAACATTATATCTACTACTGTGGGCAAGAATCCCTTAGAAGAAATGGAGTAGCCATCATCGTCAACAAGAGTCCAATATTCAGTACTTGGATGCAATCTCAAAGATGACAGAATGATCTCTGTTTGTTTCCAAGGCAAACCATTCAATATCACAGTAATCTAAGTCTAGGCCCTGACCAGTAACGCTGAAGAAGCTGAAGTTGAATGGTTCTATGAAGACCTACAAGACCTTCTAGAACTAATGCCCAAAACAGATGTCCTTTTCATTATAGGGGACTGGAATGCAAAAGTAGGAAGTCAAGAGACACCTGGAGTAACAGGCAAATTTGGCCTTGGAGTACAGAATGAAGCAGGGAAAAGGCTAATGGAGTTTTGCCAAGAGAACGCACTGGTCATAGCAAACCCCTCTTCCAACAACACAAGAGAAGACTCTACACATGGACATCACCAGATGGTCAATATCAAAATCAAATTGATTATATTCTTTGCAGCCAAAGATGGAGAAGCTCTATACAGTCAGCAAAAACAAGACTGGGAGCTGACTGTGGCTCAAATCATGAACTCCTAATTGCCAAATTCAGACTTAAATTGAAGAAAGTAGGGAAAACCACTAGACCATTCAGATATGACCTAAATCAAATCCCTTATGATTATACAGTGGAAGTGACAAATAGACTCAAGGGATTAGATCTGATAGACACAGAGTGCCTGAAGAACTATGGACAGAGGTTCGTGACATTGTACAGGAGGCGGTGATCAAGACCATCCCCAAGAAAAAGAAATGCAAAAAGGCAAAATGGCTGTCTGAGGAGGCCTTACAAATAGCTGAGACAAGAAAAGCTAAAGGCAAAGGAGAAAAGGAAAGATATACCCATTTGAATGCAGAGTTCCAAAGAATAGCAAGCAGAGATAAGAAAGCTTCCTCAGAGATCAATGCAAAGAAACAGAGGAAGACAATAGAATGGGAAAGACTAGAAATCTCTTCAAGAAAATTAGAGATACCAAGGGAACACTTCATGCAAAGATGGGCTCAATAAAGGACAGAAATGGTAGGGACCTAACAGAGGAAGAAGATATTAAGAAGAGGTGGCAAGAATACATGGAAGAACTGTATAAAAAAGATCTTCATGACCCAGATAATCACGATGGTGTGATCACTCACCTAGAGCCAGACATCCTAAAATGTGAAGTCAAGTGGGCCTTAGGAAGCTTCACTACAAACAAAGCTAGTGGAGGTGATGGAATTCCAGTTGAGCTATTTCAAATCCTGTAAGATGATGCCGTGAAAGTGCTGCACTCAATATGCCAGCAAAGTTGGAAAACTCAGCAGTGGTCACAGGACTGAAAAAGGTCAGTTTTCATTCCAATCCCAAAGAAAGACAATGCCAAAGAATGCTCAAACTACTGCACAATTGCACTCATCTCACACGCTAGTAAAGTGATGCTCAAAATTCTCCAAGCCAGGCTTCAGCAGTACGTGAACCGAGAACTTCCAGATGTTCAAGGTGGATTTAGAAAAGGTAGAGGAACCAGAGATCAAATTAC
This sequence comes from Cervus elaphus, assembly GCF_910594005.1. NCBI lineage: Eukaryota > Metazoa > Chordata > Mammalia > Artiodactyla > Cervidae > Cervus > Cervus elaphus. Next base: position 78,802,001 of record NC_057837.1, on the reverse strand, counting down.
CAACATCTGCTGGATCATCAAAAAAGCAAGAGAGTTCCAGAAAAATATCTATTTCTGCTTTATTGACTATGCTAAAACCTTTGACTCTGTGGATCACAACAAACTGTGGAAAATTCTTAAAGAGATGGGAACACCAGACCACCTGACCTGCCTCCTGAGAAATCTGTATGCAGGTCAAGAAGCAACAGTTAGAACTGCACATGGAATAACAGACTGGTTCCAAACAGGGAAAGGAGTAAGTCAAGGCTATATATTGTCACCCTGCTTATTTAACTTATATGCAGATTACATCATGAGAAACTCTGGGGTGGATAAAGCACAAGCTGGAATCAAGATTGCTGGGAAAAATATCAGTAACTTCAGATATACAGATGACACCATCCTTATGGCAGAAAGTGAAGAAGAACTGAAGAGCCTCTTGATGAAAGTGAAAGAGGAAAGTGAAAAAGCTGGCTTAAAACTCAACATTCAGTAAACTAAGATCATGGCATCTGGGCCCATCACTTCATGGCAAATAGATGGGGAAACAATGGAAACAGTGACAGACTTTATTTTGGGGGGTTCCAAAATCACTGCAGATGGTGACTGCAGCCATGAAATTAAAAGATGCTTGCTCCTTGGAAGAAAAGTTATGACCAGCCTAGACAGCATGTTAAAAAACAGAGACATTACTTTGCCAACAAAGGTCCATCTAGTCAAAGCTATGGTTTTTCCAGTAATCATGTATGGATGTGAGAGTTGGACTATAAAGAAAGCTGAGCACCAAAGAATTGATGCTTTTGAACTGTGGTGTTGGAGAAGACTCTTGAGAGTCCCTTGAACTGCAAAGAGATCCAACCAGTCCATCCTAAAGGAGATCAGTCCTGGGTGTTCATTGGAAGGACTGATGCTGAAGCTGAAACTCCAATACTTTGGCCACCTGATGCAAAGAGCTGACTCATTGGAAAAGACCCTGATGCTGGGAAAGACTGAGGGCAGGAGAAGAAGGGGATGACAGAGGATGAGATGGTTGGATGGCATCACTGACTCAATGGACATGAGTTTGGGTCAACTCTGGGAGTTGGTGATGGACAGGGAGGCCTGGCATGCTGCAGTCCATGGGATCACAAAGAGTCGGACATGACTGAGCGACTGAACTGAACTGCCATTTTATATCCAAAGGTCAGTGAAGGTGACTTGAAGCAAAGCAGAACAAGGAGGGAGAGAGACATGGAAATGACTAGGGGGAGTGTTCCAGGCCGAGGGAACAGCCGGTGCAAAGGCCCAGAGGTGGGATCACACCTGGTTCCTCCTGGACCATGAGGCGGAGCTAGCAACAGGGAGAGTGGGAAGAGCCATGGTCGGCGGGGCCATGGGATCCAGGCTTTGGACTCAAGCAGATGAGCCTTGTCATCTGATGTCCGTGTTCACGGATCCCTCTGCCTGTTCGGTGTAGAACAAGGCAGGGCAGAAGGCTCCAAGGAGAGCAGCCTGGAAGCCATCCCTATCCCCAGACTCGGAGCAGGAGAGAATGGTCAGATTCAAAGCACACTTCAGAGGTGGAGATGGATGCTTGGCTGGCTTGGGGAAAGCAGAGAAAAAAAGGATCAAGGGGTCCTCTGTTTCTTTTAACCAAGAGGCAGGATCAAGTGACTGTGGGCCAAGCTGAAGAATTCTCTAAGAAGCGCAGGCCTGGGCTTCCCTGGTGGTCCAGCAGCTAAGTGTCTGCTCTTCTGCTGCAGGAGGCGCGGGTTTGATCCCCGGCCGGGCAACTGTGCTTAGTCACTCTGTCGTGTCCGACTCTGCGACCCCAGGGACTGCAGCCCCCAAGCTTCTCTGTCCATGGGATTCTCCAGGCAAGAATGCTGGAGTGGGTTGCCATGCCCTCCTCCAGGGGATCTTCCCAACCCAGGGATCGAACCTGGGGTCTCCTGCATTACAGGCAGATTCTTTACCATCTGAACCACCAAGAAAGCCCAAGAATACTGGAGTCGGTAGCCTATCCCTTCCTCCAGGGGAACTTCCCAACCCAGGAATCGAACTGGGGTCCCCTGCACTGTAGGCAGATTCTTTACCAGCTGAGTGAGCTACCAGGGAAGCCCAAGCTGCACACTGCACCCCCCTCCCCCCAAGAAAAAACTTATCTTATGAGGTTCCCACGCAGCTGGGCATTGCCATGTGAATCTTCATTGGTCATTGAGGTTCCTAGGAAGGACATCCCTTTATGAATTAAAAAAAGAAACCACCACAAAGAGAAGGCTTTTGTCTCTGCCTCCTTCTACCAGCCTGGAGCAGGTGCAGTCATCTTGTAACCATGAGGACAAATGCCTTGTGCTGAAGATAGCAGAGAAGAAATGTGGAAACCCTTCCCTAAAGGCATTCTTGGCAATAGAACTGACCCCAGATTTCCTCTCCCAAATACGTGGTGGCATGCAACACATAAATCTTTATCTGGAGAAACCGTGGAGTTTTCTGTTACCTATAGACAAACACATTCCTGAATGATCTATCATGGCATACAAAAGATAAAAAGAATCTTAGAAAAGATCTAGCACATAGTCGAAGTGTGTTCCTCAGAAGACTAGTGTTATGGAATGTTAGTGGTCATATGTATTAAGCATGGACAGGGTGTTTGTCAAAGAGCATGGGAAGTTCTCAGTCAACAACGCAAACTGGGTTTATTTCTGTAGGACTTGTCAGGGCCTTCAGGATGCCAATGGACCTATGAATTTCCTAAGGAAGATATACCCTAAGCTACTTGACTATAAATTGTCCTTTAACAGGGGAGCATTTCTTTGAATTGTTGTTTTTGTTCAGTCACTAAGTCCTGTCTCTTTGTAACCCCATGAACTGCAGCACGCCAGACTTCCCTGTCCTTCACAATCTCCTGGAGCTCACTCAAACTCATGTCCGTTGAGCCGGTGATGCCATCCAACCATCTCACCCTCTGTCATCCCCTTCTTCTCCCACCTTCAATCTTTCCCAGCATCAGGGTCTTTTCCAATGAGTCAATTCTTCGCATCAGGTGGCCAGAGGGGGTTCAAAACACCCCAAAACATGTCAATTTGGCATATTGATGGTTATAAGCTCAGGCACTCAAAAAACAGCAAATGCCAAAAAGTCTCTCCAACATCTCCTGATCTTCCTGAAAGCCGGAGATGAACTCCCCCAGGAAAGATGCTCCACCACACCTGGAGGAGGAGAACATTCTAGTCACCGGAGTCCTGGGGGTGGGGGCTGCTTTGAGCCCAAGAAAAACCAGAAGGTTCTGCATAAGCTTTTTTTTTTTGGCCACAAGGCTTGCAGGATCTTAGTACCCCAACCAGGGATTAAACCTGGGCCCTGGCAGCAAAAGCTCCAAATCCTAACCCCTGGACCACCAGGGAATTCCCAAGAATTTGCACAAACTTTGTTGAGAAACTCTCATCTGCCTTTAGCGTCCCTATATATTTTACTTTTTCATAATCTGTTAAACTGAGTATATAAGCACTTCGACCCAACTGCTTTCTTTCTTCTTTGTTTAGATATATACCTTTTTAAAATTTATTTTTATTTAGAGTAAAATTGCTTTACAACGGTGTGTTACTTTCTGCTGTGTGTGTGAGCCGCTCAGACGTTTCTGCTGTAGACAGTGTGAATCAGCTATGAGCATACACGTACCCCTCCGTCTCGAGTCTCCTTCCCATGCCCCCTCCCCAGCTGCTTTCTAGGTCGTCATGCTCCTGAAGAGCTCCCATGTCCATGTAATAAAACTGTTAAATTACTAAATAAAATTTACAGTTGACCCTTGAACAATGCAGGAATTAAGGGTGCCAACCCCTGGGCAATTCAAAACCCAGATGTAACATTACCGTCAGCCCTCTCTTTCTGGGGTTCCACATCTGTGGATTCAACCAACTGTGGATCACGCAGTACGTATTTAGTGAAAAAAATGTGCACATAAGTGGACCCACGCAGTTCAGTCCCGTGTAGTGCAGAGCTCAAGGGTACACACTTTTCCCCTGTTCATCTGTCTTGTGTCAACTTAATTCTCAGGCTTAGTCAGAGACACTAAAAGCAGAGGAAAAGTTTGCCTCTCCTACAATAGTATTTTTTTTTTTAGGAAGCTGGAATGATACCTTGTTTATTTTTTATTTTCAAATCTGAGTGCAAAACAAACAAGGACACAGTAAACAGCTTTTAAGTGACCTTGTCTCTTTGCAATGATCTATAAATATTAAATAGTCCAACAAAAAAAAGGTTCTGTATAATCTAATCAAATCTTCCCCCAAACCAAGAACTAAAGCCCATGAACTATATAAAAGTGACAAACTCTCCTCATCTCAGTTCTCTCAATTTTGTTGTTGTTGTTATTGTGTCTGACCCTTTGTGACACCCCTCCCCACCTCCCATGGACTCTAGCCCGCCAGGCTCCTCTGTCCGTGGGACTGCCCAGGCAAGAATACTGGAGTGGGTTGCCATTTCCTTCTCCAGCCTCTCCTACAATATTACCTGTCTTAATTCACAGCCATGTTTTCTTTAAAGTGAAATATCATTAACTTTGCCTTCTATGCCTTGTCCTTAGATGTTGCCCCACCCACAAGAACACCATAGTCAGGGATCAAGCTTCATCAGAGAGGCTGGCCTTAGTCTTCCCAGGCAGGATCAGGTCAGGAGAAGGTCATGATTACAAAAATTTATCTTAGGAAATGGAGAATGGATCAGTCCTGGAGAACAAGAGGCAGAGCTGACAGACTAGCCTGGGGCAAGGGTTTCCAGGTCCCAGGAGGTGGGTGAGGCACCCCACCCTCCCTTTCTCTTTCCACCACACCCCTCCATTTCCCTGGGTCTCCCTCCCATCAGCCGCTACCCCACTCTGTTCCAAGACAATTCTAGGGGAGCTGTTCCAAGACCAGTTCTAGGGGAAACAGTTGAGTCTCACTAATCACAGGATGAGAAAAATCTAAATCAACCACAGCTTCCATTTATTGAAACTCTTCCTCAGTGAGCTATAAACGCAAGCAGACCAAGTCTTGTCGTATCACACTTCACTTTATTGTGTTCGGGAGATACAGCATTTTTTTAAAAATTGAAGGTTTGTGGAAACCCTGCGTTGAGCAAATCTATCAGCGCCATTTTTCCAACAGCATTATTTTTTTTTTAATACTTATTTGTTTGGCTGCGCTGAGTCTTAGTTGTGGCATGTGAGATCTAGTTCCCTGACTAGGGATCAAACCCAGGCCCCCTACACTGGATGCATGGAGTCCCAACCACTGGACCACCAGGGAAGTCCCAGGAAATTTTTTTTTTTTTTAGGAAATTTTTTAAACAGGTACACATTTGATTCGAAATATCTATGCACCTGGGAATATTTCAAGGCACCCATTCCTCTGATTTCATGTTTTTTATTTCATATTTTTTGATACTAAAATATTACACCAGCAAAACTCTCAGTATTGCAGTTCCTAAAAACCCTATACAAGGATATTAAAATCTTCCAAAGTGGCTTTGCAATGAGTAACTGCTAATTGCAAATAAAATTTAAAAGGAAGGGAGAGTGGCTGAGTAAATACAGCCCCAGACACGGGGTATGTGGGGTGAAGGGTTGGAATTCCACAGAAGGCTTTTCGGCGTGGCTGTGCCAGTAAAGAGCACCCTTCACTTGTTAGGTTATGTTTGATCATGTGCTCCTGTTAATAAACTTGCAGGACTCCAATTGGGCAAACACCCAGCCGTGCTGCAAAAAGGCTTTGTCCCCAGAACGTATTTAAATTTCAAATGCATGCCTAAAATAATAAGCCCAAGCCTAGCGCGAGTTAAATTCTCTGTGTAACTCGAGGGGTGGTTTCATTTCACTCCAGCTCTTTGGAGCTCTGCAATTGGGTTTTGTCCACTACCCACCCCCCACCCCTCCCATCCCCCCACTCTACCTCCAAGCCTGTCTTCCTTTCTCTCTGCAATCTCTAGTGGCAATTAGCCTAAAAGATATACCTCTCTGCTCTGGTTTGGTTTAAAAAGGCATTAATCTTGGTTATGGGGAATACTCTATGCTAATGTGTGTTTTATTTTCAGCAAGTCTTATTGATCTGCACTTTCCATTCTTCCTTATTAGTGTCCAGCAGCCCAACTTTTAAAGGGTCCAATTTCAAAGAGAGGACACCCTCTCCTTGGGAAGTACTCCCCCTCATGTTTCTGGAAACACAAGTAGACTCTTCCCGCCCCCTCCATCCATATGCATGGATGGGTTAACATGAGCATCCTGGGTTAGAGGGCTCTAGATGCAGGCCTGGAAGCTAAGGGTACCTTAGGAACATTTCTCACTGCACAGCTAAGTGTGTGTGTGTGTGTGTGTGTGTGTGTGTGTGTGGTGGGGGGCACTGGGGAGGGGGTGGGAATTGAAATCACCTCTTTTGAATTTGAGAATCACTATCTTCTGTTTGGGGCTTCCCTGGTAGCTCAGCTGGTAAAAAAAAAAAAAAAAAAATCTGCCTGCAATGCAGAAGACCCTGGTTCAATTCCTGGGTCGGGAAGTCTCCCCTGAAGAAGGAATCGGCTACCCGCTCCAGTATCCTTGGGCTTCTGTGGTGACTCAGACAATAAAGAATCCTCCTGGAATGTGGGAGACCTGGGTTCGATCCCCAGGTTGGGAAGATCCCCTGGAGGAGGGCATGGTGACCCACTCCAATATTCTTTCCTGGAGAATCCCATGGACAGAGGAGCCTGGTGGGGTACAGTCCGTGGGGTCACAAAAGACTGATCAACTAAGCACATGGACATATCTTCTGTTTAGGGACCATCTAAACTTACCACTTACTCCTGCTTTTTATGGCAATTAATGTCACTTTAATGGCTGCTGTTAGTGACAGCAATAGAAACTTAAAAGCAGAGAGATGAGATCGTTCCAACTGCTGGACCTATCTTTTTCAAGTAAATATCTTATTTGGGGATCATTTTAACTTTACAGAAAAATTGTGAAGATGATATTGAGAGCTCTTACATGCTCTCTTTACCTGCTGCTGCTGCTACTGCTAAGTCGCTTCAGTCGTGTCTGACTCTGTGTGACCCCATAGACGGCAGCCCACCAGGCTGCCCCGTCCCTGGGATTCTCCAGGCAAGAACACTGCAGTGGGTTGCCATTTCCTTCTCCAATGCATGAAAGTGAAAAGTGAAAGTGAAGTCGCTCTGTCGTGTCCGACTCTTAGCCCACCAGGCTTCTCCGTCCATGGGATTTTCCAGGCAAGAGTACTGGGGTGGGGTGCCACTGCCTTCTCCGTCTCTTTACCTCGGCCCCCCTGATTTTAACACCCAGCATCCTGGTTCGTGTTGCTCACTCAGTCGTGTCCCCTTCGGACTGCAGCCCGCCAGGCTCTGTCTGTGGGATTTCCCAGGCCAAGAACACTGGAGTGGGGTGCCTTGCCCTCCTCCAGGGGATCTTCCCAACCCAGGAATTGAACTCATATCTCCTGTGTCTCCTGCATTGCAAGCAGATTCTTTACTGTCTGAGCCATCAGGGGAGGCCCGCATATCATGGTACCCTTGTCAAAACTGAGAAATTAACATTGATAAGATACTATTAACCAAACTCCAGATTTTATTATGATTTCATCAGTTTTTCCACTGACTGTTACCCTGTTTCTGCTCCAGAATCTAATCCAAGATACCACTTTGCATTTTTAGTGGCTTTTTAAAAAAAATCTTGTTTTGTTTTCATCTCATCGACCTCCCCACAGCATTTTTGTTTTGTGGTGTTTCAGGTGTTTTGTGGTGATTTAGCTGTTTTTCTGTTTTTGTCATTAATAATAAGTCACAGGGGAATTCCCTGGTGGTCCAGTGGTTGTGTTGTTCAATCGCTCAGTTATGTTTGACTTTGTGACTCTGTGGTCTGCCGCATGCCAGGCTTCCCTGTCCGTCCCCGTCCCCCGGAGCTTGCTCAAACTCATGTCCTTTGATCCAGTGGTTGGGAATCCGCAGTCTCACTGCTGAGGACCTGGGTTCTATCCCTGATTGGGGAACTAAAATCCCACAAACTGTGCAGCACAGTCAAAAAAAAAGTCACAGGAGAATACAATCATCTGAAGGGAACCCTAGAATCTATATTTCCTAAGTGACGGTATTCATCCCACAGATGGTACACATGAGATACTTTAGGTGTTATGCCAAGAGACATTTTTTATTTCAAAAATTATGTATATATTTTAATGGCTTTTAGAAAAAAAATATAATAAGCCAGTAAGATCATTTTACAAACATCATTTGCCGGGATGAGGTTGAATGTAAAAAAGTGAGTCAATATCAAGAAGACTTAAAGTAAGATGTTAAGTAAATAATTGTGTAATTCACAGATAAGTCAAGGAGAGTGCTTAAAGGCCTCAATTTTGGAAACATTAGGAAAGCTATGACAAACCTAGACAGTGTATTAAAAAGCAGAGATATCACTTTGCCAACCAAAAGCCACATAGTTACAGCTATGGTTTTTCCAGTAGTCATGAATGGATGTGAGAGTTGGACCATCAAGAAGGCTGAGGGCCAAAGAAATGATGCTTTCGACTTGTGGTGTTGGAGAAGACTCTTGAGAGTCCATTGGAAAGCAAGGAGATCAAACAAGTCAATCCTAAAGGAAATAAACCCTGAATATTCATTGGGAGGACTGATGCTGAAGCTGAAGCTCCCATACTTTGGCCACCTGATGTGAAGAACTGACTCATTAGAAAAGACCCTGATGCTGGGAAAGACTGAAGGCAGGAGGAGAAGGGGAGGACAGAGGATGAGATGTTTGGATGGCATCACCGACTCAATAGACCTGAACCTGAGCGAACTTCAGGCGATAGGACAGGGAAGACTGGCATGCTGCAGTCCTTGGGGTTGAAAAGAGTCAGACATGACTTAGTGACTGAACAAGAACAATTGGAAGCACTTGGTCTTGTTTAAATCCTTTCTTATGCGCTCGAGGAAACTGAGGCCTGTGCCCCCACTGCCAGGCCCACTTCTTTCCAGGTGGCCCCATCCCCATGGAGGTTCCCTCTGCAGAGCCGGGCACAGTTCCCAGGTGACCTGTGTGTCCTGGCGGGTGATGGCCACAATTACAGGCTTGAGATCATTCCAGTCCAGCAGACTTGAGAGTGGAACCTGCCAGAGGCTTCGGGAAAGTTGTCTTTCACCTTAAAAAGGGATGCACTCAAGAACTTCCCTGATGGTCCAGTAGTTAATACTCAGTGCTTCCACTGCAGGGGCCCAGGTTCAATCCGTGGTCGAGGATTTATGATCCCACATGCCAGGGGGCAACTAAGCCCATGCGTCACAACTAGAGAAGCCAGCACCCAGCAACAAAGATCCTGAGTGCCGCCGCTAAGACCCAGTGCAGTACAAAGTGAATACATTTTAAAAATTAAGAAAAGAACTAAAGATAGGAGGGTCTGGCACGTGAAGGGTGCTCAGTAAACAGCTGTAGAATGACTGGACTCTTGTGCGGCTGGGCCTCCACGAGTGTACACCCAACCTTTGTACACTGTGTGGAGATGTATAATTGGAGTAGGTGATTTGAAGGAAAATTTATCATTTGACCATAGGCTGGCACCTGCCAAGAAGTCACATTCAGACTGAAGCAGAGGAAGGCACATCACCCAGAGATACTGGAACGGAGACAGAGGCAGCCCCTTGGATGTTGAGATGCCGCTCTCAGGGCTGGGTAAGTCTGTTTTACTACATTAACACTTGGTAGCAGAGGCAACATTATGGACAGTTCAGGCAAGGAAGAAGGATATGTATGTCTGTGTGATCTTATGAGAATGGTGGCCCTGCAGTTGTACCATAGATTGCTCTCATCATCCCAGCAAGACTGTCCTTCCTTGACCACCCTGCCTCCTTCAGGAAAGTTTCTCTGCACTCCATCGGATCCTGCAGATCCTATGTATTCCACCCTGCCCCTGCTCATAGATCAGCCAATCAGAGATCTCTATTCCACTCTGGCTACCAACACTGCCTCCTTGATTGGTTCAGAGATGAATAAGGGATCACACTGAGCCGATCAGAGCCCTCCCTGGGACTCCTATGCCAGAGTTAGCTTGGAGAATAAATTCACTGTTAAGGAAAATTTCCCAAATCAAGTGCCTTTGTTGTTGTTTAGTTGCTAAGCTGTGCCCAACTCTTCTGCGACCCCAATCCTCTGTCTTCACCTGAGAAGAATACTGGAGTGGGTTGCCATTTCCTCCTCCAGGGGATCTTCCCAACCTAGAGATCAAACCCCCATCTCCTGTATTGGCAGGCAGATTCTTTACTACTGAGACACCAGGGAAGCCCCCAAGTGCCTCGAGGACCTTGTTGGCCTCACCTCCAACTCTAAGCCAAATAGAATCAATCTACTTGATTGCATCATCCTGAAGGCGGAACAGGTTTCTGTCCCTCCCTCAGCGTTTTGTGTCCCATCCTCACAATGTTGGTCCACAGATACCAGATATTAGATTTCAGGAGGGAAAGGGGTTGGCAGTTATAAGGGAAAAGAAAGTGTTGGCCTCCTTCCTTTATTTAGAGTGTTCTTTAAAAAACAAACAAAACCACCTGGTTGCATATCAGGTGCATATCAACAAAGACGAGGTTTTAGTCTGGATCTGAATTCCTGGCCGTGCTGGGTTTGGGTCGTTCTCGTCCTTGTAGTGATGTCTGTTGCACAGCAAGTCTATGCCAGCCGTTGTGATGAGCACTGGAGTGAGGAGGCACGCTGTCCCGAGGCTTCCAACCCGCTGGAAGGCAGAGGTTGGAGTTCTGCTCTCCTTCCTCATTAGGCATAAAAACTGTTTGCTAAATCCATCTCCCAAGAGCCCCAGGGCAGCCTGCCGGCCCCTCCTGACTGTCTTCACAGTTGCCAGCCCCATCCTCTTCCTCAGGGTGGTGAGATTCTGATAATTCCTCAGATTCTCTCAGATTTGTCCTCCAACTATGTTACCTGTTCATTCAACTCGATGTGATCTGAAATTTCAGAATTTGGTTTTATTTTATGGGATTTACTTATTTTTTAAATTCAAAAAAATTCTTTTCATGACTTGAAAGTTCAAATATGGTATGGATATACAATACTAAAGTGAAAGTCTACAACATGTCTCAAAGAAAGCCACTATTACGAGTTTGGTGTATTTTCCATCAGACTTCTTTTAATGGATAAATTAACATATGTTATTGATTGCCTTTTTTTTTTTTTTTTTTTTCCTCAAGACCCTTACCTGGCTTGCAGGGTATTGATTGCCTTTTAAGGGAATTATTCTCTTCTTACTATTTTTCCACCAGCTTTTTCTCTAAGGAATGCATTACAGAACAATACATTCTAGGCATGTGCTGCTCAGTACAGTACTGTGAGCCTCATGTGGGTTCCGTGTGGTTCAGTCACTAAATCACGTCCGGCTCTTTGCGACCCTGTGGACTGCAGCACACCAGGCTTTCCTGTCCTTCACTGTCTGCCGGAGTTTGCTCAAACTCATGTCCATTGAATCACTGATGCCATCTAACCGTCTCATCCTCTGCCACCCCCTTCTCCTTTTGCCTTCAATCTTTCCCAGCATCAGGGTCTTTTTTCAGGAAGTCTACTCTTTGCATCAGATTGCCAAAGTACTGGAGCTTCAGCTTCAGCATCAGTCCTTCCAATGAATATTCAGGGTTGATTTCCTTCAGGATTGACTGGTTTGATCTCTTTGCAGTCCAAGGGACCGTCAAGAGTCTTCTCCAACACCACAATTTGAAGACATCAGTTCTTTAGTGCTCAGTCTTTCTTGATGGTCCAACTCTCACATCTGTACATTATGTGGGTATTCAAGCTTAAATAAATACATAATCAAATAAAATTAAACCTTCATTTCTTCAGTTACAATTGCCACATTTCAAGGGCTACATGTGGCGAGTGGCTACTATACAGGGCAGACATAGAACATTTCTATCTTCACAGAAAGTCCTATTAGCGCTGCTCTAGATAACTTTCTATGTTCCTCTATAGACTTTCTACTTCATTCTTTTTTTTACCTCATCATTTTTCTTTGCATAAATATACATCAATATATTTCATTTCTACTAATGGACATTGAGTTTGTTTCCAGTTTTTCACAGTTGCAGCAACACTGAAAAATATATCTCCATACATAAAACAAGCCTCACTTGTGCCCTGACTCTGCAGAATGAAATCTCAGAAGTGAAAATGCCCAGTCAAGAGTTATAAAACTTAAAAAAAAAAAAAAAAAGTTATAAAACTTGATTCAAGTTTTCAGTTTTTAAAATAAAATCTTTGTCCTCCAGGAGCTGAGGCTGAGAACAGATATTCCTATTGATTAATTTGTCTGATAGATGATCTATTCCCAGTCTGTATGGGGCTGCCCTGGTGGCTTAGCTGGTAACAAATCCGCCCACAATGCGGGAGACCTGGGTTCGATCCCGGTGTTGGGAGGATCCCCTGGGGAAGGGAAAGGATACCCACTCCAGTATTCTGGCCTGGAGAATTCCATGGACTATATAGTCCATAGGGTCACAAAGAAAGAGTCGGACACAACTGAGCGACTTGCCCTGCACTGCCCTGCATGTCTGCATAGGGTAGAAAAGAGAAGTGTTCGTAGCTCTGGGTAATTTTACTGTCCACAGATTATAGCAGGACCGTTGTGAAGTTGCATCTTACGTGGAAATTTGGTTTGGAAGCCAGTATGGAAAGTGAAAAACAGATATGGTCATAAAACTGCCCTCAAAAAAAAAATCCCTTAATTTGTAAAGAAAATGCAGTCTGCATTTGTATGCCATGCCATCGCTTAGTAAGTCTGATATAACCTGTCATTCCTCTATGGTAAGAAGCCCTGAATGTTTAAGGGGCCAAAAGCCAGGTAAAGAAATGCTCACGGAACTTCCCTGGTGGTCCGGTGATTAAGGATCCACCTTGAACTGCAGGGGACGTGGGTTCAGTCCCGGGTCGGGGAACCGAGAGTCCACATGCCACAGAGCATCTAAGCCCGGGCACGGGGACTGCTGGGCCCGCACACCACACCTGGAGCGTCCTCACACGCGACAGAAGAGCCCACGGCCAGCTGGGAGCTGACGCAGCCAAATGAGTAAATAAGTGTCCTTTTAGAAAAAAAGAAGTGGCCCCACGTTAGTTATCAATTTTTCCATCCAGTCCATTCCTACCTGAAATGGGTAGGTTGAAAGTCCCAAACTCTTTTCCAGGCAGAATGGTCTATGACACCCAAAAACACTCTGGCCGGACAATATCCATTTAGCGACTGCCTGTAAGAAGCAAACACTGCACCATAAAAGCCGGACATACAAGGAACAGAAAGAGCCGCCATTCATGAAATGTTTATGGATCCAGTGTTATAACACAATGCTTCTCAAGCCACTCACTATTTGAGGATATTCAAATAGGTTGTATATATATAGATTTCCCCTTCTGGTCATGATGGGGTAACAGAGACTAGATCTATCCTCATTTATTATATAATTAGAAAACAAAACTGCACTGAATTTTCAAAGTCTACCTTTTCAGACACTGGCCAATAGGAAGATCATGACAGGTTGTCTGAGAAGAAGGAGATACATCAGTGAGCCTCGTCGTTGCTGGGTTCTGCCTAGAGGCACAGTCAGCAGTACAGAACACTTCTCCAAAGAAGACCCAGGTGGCCATCAGGCACATGGAAAGATGTTCTACACCTCTGGTTATTAGAGAAATGCAAGTCAAAGATACTCAGAATGGCCTTCATCACAGAGTCTGCGAATAGCAAATGTTGGAAGGAGCATGAAGAAAAGGGAACCCTCCTACACTGTTGGTGGGAATGTAAATTGGTGCAGCCACTATGGAGAACAGAATGGACGTTCCTTAAAAAAGCTAAAAATAGGACTTCTCTCGTGGTCCAGGGGTTAAGAATCCACCTGCCGATGCAGGAGACATGGGTTCAATACCTGGTTGGGGAACTAAGCCAAATAGTATAGCACCCCACCCCGCCAAAACAGACCAAAAAAAGTGATGATAAATGGGACATTTCAAAATGAAAATGGGGTCAATCCACCAAATGACATAATGCTAAATCTATATATTATTAATAACACAGAATTGAAAGTAAAATACAAGCACATAGTATGGAACTCAAGACAAACAAAAATGTGAATTGTTTGACATACAGACTGGGAGTTTGTGAGATAAATGTCTATAAATTGAAATCCTGGGTCAAAGCAGATATTGAATAAAAATGTGATGGATACTGCCTGATTACTGTCAACGGGATGGTGGAATAAAGGAACAGTTGCCATTAACAATAACCTATTAAGAATAACAGCCAAGATTGTTCTGAGTACCTACCGCATGCCAGGCAGTTCTCACTTATTAACTTTTTACTCTCAGGGAGGCGCTCTGCTGCTCTCCGTTTTATAGAAGACTTCCGGGGCAGAGGATTCTAAAAAGGACTGTGAATGTAGGGAGCACAGATATGCAAGCCATGCTCCTCACAAATGCTGAAAATCTTCATTAATGCGCATGTTTAATTTTTCCTGTGTTCCTGGGTAGCTAAAAATGGAGAAGGATGTAGCCATTTCATCTTCGTGACTTTTTTCGCTATCTTATTTTGCTCTAGAGGCTGGAAGCTGCCTTCCAACACAGTTTTCTTAATGGACATTGAAAACATGAATTTCAAAGCTTTCACACATCATAAAATAATCTTCTCTGGATTGCTTCCCAACTATTTAGCCAGAGTAAAGTGCTTCACCGAAATTGAACACCATGCTTCTCTCTTTCCGAGATTTTCACCTCGGTACCCCTACCCTGCCCCCACCCAGCTTAACATGCTTCCTTCTATTGTGAAAAGAAAATTCCATGAATGCAGAAGCAAGAGACTCATGAATTTTCCTTTTTTCCCTCCTCAAGGTGCTTACCTAAGATGAGCTTTGTGATTGGAATGCAAAGGGGCATCAAACGGACTCCCAATCGCATTAGAGAAGATAAGCAGTTATCAGATGGTTTGACTGATTGGGTGGTTAAGTATTTTCCCGAGGAAGCCACTTTCAATATTGCCTTCCGAGGGGTTTAACAAACTGGCTGTAGCCTCCTAAAGTCATGGTTGCTAACTTTTGCTTTTGGTACACTAACTTTTTTTTTTTTTTCCTGATCAGTTGCAGCCAATACAGGTTTTTATTTTACAAATTTTACGAAAGGGCTGGAGAATCTCCCAATGTTTTTGCCCACCAAGTCACCCTCTAGATTACTGAATGTTATTCACTGTAATCACAGGATCATCCATCTCTTTTCTAAAATGGAAGGTGTAGGACAAAATATGTTTCTTAGGATTTTCTTTCAAGATGCCACCTTTCGTTTCTAAAAGTAAAATTCCAAGCTGAATTAAGAGCCAGTGGCAATGCCTCCTAATGTGAAAATTCTCATAGATTTAAAAAAAAAAGATATCCCCACTGCTCCCAAAATATACTAATCATTTTTAATTAACCTGTTTTTTGTGGGTTGTTTTTTTTTTCTTCCCTTTCTGACTAAAGACATTCTCAGCATTTGGAAAGACCCATTCACCGACAAGTTGTAACAGTCATTATAATCATAAAAATGACAAGGATTTTAAAAGCCAGATGCTAACCTGGTGACAAAGAGCTTAACAGGACTTGTGGGCTGAGAAGCCCAGGGAGATTTTGAGTCTGCCGCGAGTGACTTGAAGGGAAATCCTGACTCCAATTATAAAGCAAAGACGAAATCCCTCAGTCCTTTCAATCCATCCAACTTCTCTGACCAAATTGTATTCTTTCTCCTCCCCACACCCTGCCCCCTCCAGCATCTCCATAAACAATATAACCATCAGACCAAACCCCTCGGTCAGCAAATAAAGGCAGAGAGCTAAGTAAATTTGCTCCCCAGCAATTATTTTTGTGAGGTCACGGAGTTAAGCATTAAAAGCGTACTACTGCGAACGTCGGCGTTCAGTAACTGTGATTTGTGCTGCGGAGCTGACAAAAGCACTCAGACTCTCTCCTACTTTCCTACCCACAGAACTCACTGGCCACGGGGGTCTTTGTTCCCTAAATTCATCTAAGAGGAATCTTTCACATGAACGCCCCTGCATTCCTGTTAATCCCCTCCTGCACTCTGCTTCCCAAAGAAAACCCATTTGGTCATTTGGTCTGAGTCTCCACCTGCAAATTATCAGGATAATTATGATCGGGGGGTGGGGGGGAGAAAAGAAAGTAGAAGCAGGCAAGAAAAAAGAAAAAAAAAAGTTCATCAAGATGTTTAGTATCCAGAGCAGGGATGAGCAAACTTTTTCTGTAAAGGGACAGAGAGTGAGTGTTTGCAGCTTTGTGACTTTTACAGTTTCTGCACGAGCCTGCCCACCGATGTATGTGAAATGAAAACAGCCACAAGCATCGCTTAATGTATATGATAGTGTCAGCCGGGTTCCAATAAAACTTATGGACACCGAAATTGCAATCTCTATAATTCCTACATGTCATAAAAGCAGTATTATTTTGGTGGTTAATCTACCATCTCAAAATGTAAAAAGCATTCTCACCTCATGGGCGGATTTGGTCCAGGGACTGTAGTTTACAGACCCTTGATCTAGAACGATCTGTCCTTGGAACACGCTTCTGGTCTGAATGATGTGGATCGGATTTGACGGGTCTTGCTACTTGCACAGGCAAATGTGTACATTTGACAACACAACTGGATGATGATTTCTGGATTTTAATATCCTATTCAAAGATGTAGTGAGGAATTCCAGGAACTTAAGCCAGGAAACTACACTTCATGCCACACACACCCGAAAGTACTCCCCAGGCTTTTAATTACAAATTAAACCATCCAAATCCTAGGACACTTAGCATTCTGGTCAAACAGAAAACTGTCATCCAAGAGCCTCCCTGGAAGCCGTGTGTCCACCTCAGCGCTCTGGGCACGAGGGCCCGGTGATCCTTGCTGAGGGGCCACTCCCTGCACAGTGGGGCGCTGGCAACATGCCTGGCTTCTACCCCCACTGGACGCTAGGTGCATCTCCCAAGTCGTGGCCACCCAAAACGTCTCCAGATACGGCCAGGCACCCCCGGGCAGACAGTCAGCCTCAGTGGAGAATCACTGATCTAAGCCAGCTCTGCCAGCAGAACTTTCTATGATGAGGGAATTATTCTATATCTGGACCGTCTCCTAGCTGTGAGGCAGTTGTCCATGCTGAGAACTTAAAATTTGCTAGTGTGCCTGAGGAGCTGAGTTTTTAAATGTATTTAAGTTTAATCACTTTGAAGTTAAATTTAAGTAGCTGTCTGTGGCTATTAGCTATTGTGTTAGATGTGGTATTCTAACTCGGACCATCCCTGCGCCAACCCCAGTGCTCAGACATGGTTGACTATCATTCCCTTCCTCCGTCAGTATGGATTTGTTGAGCATCTGCTACGTGTCTGGCACTGTGCTGAGGATACAAGATGAACAAGAGGAATGCAGTCCCTGTCTCGATGGAGCTTTCAGTCTAGTGATGAGGAGAGAGAAAATATAACTTTACATAGAGTAATTGAAACTTATGATCAGGGCTCTCTGCAATAGAAAAAGCAGGTTGGGGGAGGTTGTCTTTCAGATCACATGTTCTAGAGATAGCTCTCCAAGTGATATTTAAATTAAAATTGCCAGGATTTCCCCAACAATCGAGTGGTTAAGATAAGAGCGTCCAATTCAGGAGGCACAAGTTCGATCCCTGGTCGGGGAACTACAGAACCCACGTGCTGTGCAGCCAAATAAATAAATAGATACAGTTTTTAAAATTAAAATTGCAATGTGATTTGCTTGACACGGTGCGCAATGGAATGGAACAAAGGCTTGATGACTGTTAGCTGCTTTTCTTAAGGGTCAGCATTTCTTGAATGTCTGTGACATATCCTCCTTGCTGGGAACTCTTCTAAGTCTCACAATGTTATGCCTATTATCCCATTTTATAGATGAGGAAAACTGAGGCATGCTAGCTTGTTCAACAGTGCATATCTAGGATGTGACAGAGTTGGGATTAGAACCCAAGCAGCCAGAGGGTATCTGGGCCTGCTGTTATATGAACCGTAGCAACTCATGTGGATCTTCCAGAGCACCCTGGAACCAAAATATCACGTGTCAGTTTTTAAAAAGCCAGGCCTTACAAACTAGAGGTAGGGAAATAATAACAAGATGTGCTTTCCTGTTCTGAGGGAGACGGACCTCCGCATTCCTCATCTCTTGATTGAAATCTCCCAGCCACGGAGAACTCTAGGTAATAAATTGTAGCTCGTCTTGGCTGTGTGAAATCTCTTGTTTCCGGGTGCTAGGAAAAACACTGCCAATGCTTCATAATTTCTGGTGAAATATGAGGCAGAGTCAGCTAGGAGTCTCTCAGCTGCACATACGTGAGAAATTTCAGCTCACATGTCTCCACTAACAGCCCTGAAAGCTCGACCATCAGAACGAGGCGACTGCCTCTCCTGACTACACTCCCACCAGGGTAGTCCTCCAAAGACGGTCAGTCCTCATCTCTGCAGAGGTGCGTGTTTCAGCCTCCCGGCTGAAGTGCATCTGTAACCCCACGCCAGCACTCTCGGCTCTTGCCCAGTCTCTTGCAGACAGGCGCAGAGCGGGCGGACAGCCCTCTGCCTGCCGGGCTCAGCTCTCACCCTGGAAACACTGTCTTTTCTCTGTCCATTTATTGCCGTATTTCTTCCATCGTTGCGCCTTGTGTTGATTTCTTTGTTTCAAATGGTCCCTAAGCGCAGGGCTGAAGTTCTGGCGACAGTTTCTAAATGCAGGAGGCTGTGTGTGCCCTACAGGGAAATACACGTTAGATAAGCTCCCCCGAAGTCAGTCCCCATCCGCAGTCACTCCCCTCCGCCCCTCCTTCCAGCCCCTGGCATCTGCTCCTCTAATTCTGTCTCTGTGGATCACGGGAGTGAAGTCACACGGAGCCGTGGTCCTTTGTGTCTGGCTCCTTTCACTCGGCAAAACACATTTTCAAGGTCCACCCAGGTTGCGGCGTGAATCAGTACTTCATACCCCTTTGTTTCTGTCAGTTTTCTTTGTTGTTGTTGTTGTTGTTTTCAATTTATCCTCGTAACAATTTTTAAGTGTATGTTAATGGTGTTGCTAACTATAGGCCCATCCTTATACAGCTGATCTCCGGGTTTTCCCCTCCTCCCAGCTCCTGGTAACCCTATCCCTGGCCACCATCCTTCTGCCCTTTATTTCTACGGATTTTATTTTATTTTTTTTTTCGGATTTGATTTTAGATAATTTATCTAAATGGGATTATGTAGTAATTGTCTTCTATGATTGATTTATTTCACTTGGTATGATGTTCTCTAGGTTCATCCACCTTGTAGCATATGACAAGATTTTCCTTTTTTAAGGCTAAGTAATATTCCACTGTATTATATATGTATGCCACATTTTATTCATCCGTTCATCTGTTGATGGACACTTAGGCTGACTTCACATCTTAGCTATTGTGAATAATATGACAAAGAGCATGGCCATACAAGTGTCTGTTTTAGATCCTGTTTTCAATTCTTTAGGATACACCCAGAGGTGGGATAACTGGGTCATATGGTAGTTCTATTTTTAATTTTTTGAAGAACCTCTATATGGGCTTCCCACGTAGCTCAGTCGGTAAAGAATCTGCCTGCAATGCTGTAGACCTGGGTTCGATTCCTGTGTTGGGAAGATTCCCTAGAGAAGGAAATGGCAGTCCACTCCAGTATTCTTGTCTGGACAGAGGAGCCTGGCAGGGTACAGTCCATGGGGTCACAAAGAGTCGGACATGACTTAGCGCTGTCTTTCTTTCTTTCTTTCTATAGTGTTTTCCATGGTGGCACCATCTTACAGTCACACCAACAGTGTGTGAGGGTTTCAATTTCTCCACATTCTTGCCAACACTTGTCATTTTTTTTAATATGGTATCCATCCTAATGAGTGTGAAGTATATCTCCTTGTAGTTTTTTGGGGTTTTTTTTTTTAATATTTATTTATTTCAGTTGCACTGAGTCTTAGTTCCAGTGTGTGGGATCTAGTCCCCTGATCAGGGGTAGAACCTGGGCCCCCTGCGCTGCAGTCTTAGCCCCTGGACCACCAGGGAAGTCCCTTCTTGTGGTTTTGATGTGCATTTTCCTGATGATTGTTCAGCAGCTTTTCATGCACTTGTTGACCATTTGTGTATCTTCTTTGGAGAAATGTCTATTCAAGTCCTTTGCCCATTTTTTAATGGTTGGTGTTGTTATTCAGTTTCAGGGTTCTTTATATATTCTGGGTATTAACCCTTTTCCAATATATGGTTTGCAAATATTTTGCTAGTTGCCTCTGCACTCTGTTGATGGTCTCCTTTGCTGTGCAGAAGTTTTTAAGCTTGACGTAGTCCCGTTTATCTATGTTTTGCTTTGTTATCTGTGTTTTTGGTGTCATATCCAATAAATTGTTGCCCATTCCAATGTCATGAAGCTTTCCCACTATGGTTTCTTCTGGGAGCTTTATAGTTTCAGGCCTTATGTTTAGATTTTTATTCTCTTTTGAGTTAACTGTGGTATATGGAGTAAGATAAGGGTTTATCTTCATTCTTTTGTGTGTGGATATACAGTTTCCCTGGCACCATTTGTTGAAGACAGTCCTTTCCTCATGGTGTTATCTTGGCACCATTTTTGAAGATCATTTGGCCACATGTATGGGTTTATTTCTGAGCTCTCTATCCCATTTCATTTATATTTCCTTTTTATGACTGAATAATATTCCATCACATGGCTATACCATACTTTATCAATAAGTAGATATTTGGATTTTTCCACTTTTTGGCTATTATGAGTAGCGCTGCTGTAAATATTTGTGTACAAGCTTTTGTATAAGCACATGTTTTCAAATCTCTTGACTACATGCCTAAAAGGAAAATTTCTAGATCAGTGGAAATTCTGTGTCTAATATTTCGAGGAACTTCTGAACAGCTTTCCAAAGTGTCAGCACCATTTACATTCCCACCAGCAGCGTATGAGCGTTCTAGTTTCTCTGTATCCTTGTCAACACTTTCACTGTCCATTTTTTAAGTTGTGGCTACCCTAGAGGGTGTGAAATAGTATCTCATTGTAATTTTGGCTTGTACTTCCCTGATGACTAATGATGCTGAGTATCTTTTTATAAGCTTACTGGCCATTTACATATCTTCTTTGGAGAAATGTATATTCCATCTTTTTGCCCATTTTTCATTGGGTTATTTGTCTTAAAAATAATAAAATTGTTAAGTTGCAAGAGTTCTTTATATATTCCACATATTTGTCCCTTACCAGATATACGATGTGCAAATATTTTATGGCAAAGAGTTAATCAGGCAATAAAACGATCAGACTAGTGGTTTGCAAAGATATCTTGTACCAGCTAATCTGTCCTTAGCTGTTAACCAAGAGACAGAGTTGATAATGGATTTCTTTGTATGCTCAACTCATCAACCAGGAATGGTGTGATTTCATTAGTGGCGGCTAGAATAATGATTTTATCTGTGTATCAGTCACCATGTAGTAGACACTATCTTGAGCATTTTACATGTTTTAGTCCTTCTGTGATTATTCTCATCCAGCCCATTTTGTAGATGCAGAACCCAAGGAGAATCTGTGTCCCTTTCCCAGGGTCACACAGCTAGTGAGTAATGGTGCTCAGATTTGACCCCAGGCTTCAGGATCCCAAGTCTGAGTATTTAACCACAGCACCACGGTGAGACTCGGGACCGCTGGGGATCTTTCTCCTCTGAAATCTCTTTCCTACTTTGTCACCTACGGTGGGCGCTCAGACTCATCATTCTAAAACTGGGTTCTCTAATTAGGTAATTTGCAGTGCCTTTTTCTTCTCAAAAGTCTGTGATGCCTTGGCCACACCTCCCTGAACCAGGCCTCCGTCGCGTCGGACTCCTTGCCACTCCGTGGACTGTAGCCCACCAGACTTCTCTGTCCATGGGGTTCTCCAGGCAAGAATACTGGAGTGGGTAGCCATGCCCTTCTCCAGGGGATCCTCCTGACCCAGGGTTGGACCCCAGTTTCCTGCACTGCAGGCAGATTCTTTACTGCGTGAGCCACCAGCGAAGCCCTATTACCTAAGTGTAAACCGCAATGAAAATAGATATTAGTAATACAACAACTGTCGACATAGTTATTACTGGTTTCACTTTACTAATAAAAATATTTGGGAGGGGGAGTTTCCTGGTCATCCAGCAGTTAGGATTCCATGCTTTCAGGCTGAGGGCATGGGTTCAGTCCTTGGTCTGAGCATTAAGATCCTGCAAACTGAATGACGCAGCCAAGAGAAAAAAATTCCGGTTCAGTGGCCGTGAGTGGTGGGACGGTCCCAAGACCACACTATTGCTAAGTGTCACTTGGAGATTTTCCCTGTAGCCTTCCAGCACCAAATGTTGTAGGGTTTTCCCTCCCGTAATGCTTCCGTAGGGATATTATTTTCCTAGAGGATCAAGGGAGCAAATATATAGACTTCACGTATGAATTAATTGGGCTTCCCTGGTGGCTCAGATGGTGCCCATGCAGGAGACCTGAGTTCACTCCCTGGGTGGGGAAGATCCCCTAGAGAAGGATATGGCTACCCACACACCAGTATTCTTGCCTGGAGAATTCCATGGACAGAGGAGTCTGGTGGGCTATAGTCCATGGGGTGTTCCGTCAGGCTCTGGAAACACCATAAAATCCTGCATGACAAAATAAGTCACACACTTTATATTTCACTCAAGTGAAATGTAGATATATGTTTCCAAGTTAAATATTAATTGTAGTCCATCGAAAGGAACTATGCAAATCCAATAGAGATTGTGTGAAATGCTGATATTACAATTTACTAGCTATGAAAAAAATTCAATTATGAGATTTTTTAATTGAGCTATCACTGACATATAGCACTGTATAAGTTTAAGGTGTACTGATCTGATGCATTTATATACTGTAATGTGATTACCATCACAGCCTGAGCGAATATCACATCACATGCTTATCTTCTTTGCGTGCGGTGAGAAACGTCTCAGATCTAGTATCTCGGCACTTTTTTTGGTTTTTCGTTTTGTTCTTTGGTTGCTCTGTGCAGCATGTGGGATCTTAATTCCTTGACTAGGGGGTTGAACCTGCACCCCTCACACTGGAAGTGTGGAGTCTTAACCACTGGACTGCCAGGGGAGTCCCTCTTTGTACTTTTGAAGTATTTAATACAGTGTTATTGACCAATTCTCGGTTTTAACTGCATAAAGTTAGGAAGGGGCAATATACATGGTGGAATACAGGTTTTTCTTTAATATACATTTATACATATATATATGTATACACACACACACACACACATATATATACACATATATATATTTTCAAATGAGAAGGATATAAAGGGTTGAATCATTTCTTTTTTTGCACAAACTATAGACTCCAAGATTAAACCTGTGGTATCTGGGTATCTCTGCTTCCCAGAGGTTGACTTGTTTTTCATCACTGCTAGGTAGCGTATCTTTTGGGTTAAGGGGGCGGGGAATAAAAACCCTCAGCCTTAAAAGAAGCCTATTTCAGGAAGAATGTTGACTCATTAGTACAATTCCACTGTATTTATTTGCCAAGGCACTCCTCTCCCCGCTGAGGAACAAAAGCTGTCCTTGCTTCTGTTCCCTTTCCAAGCATCGCTGTCCCATTCCTCACCAGTGAGGAGAGAAACAGGAACAGTCAAGTGCTGGGAACCTTCTGTCCAAACTCAATGGAAAATTGCCTCCATGCCGGTGGACCCGGCCGACTTCCTCCTCAGTGAGCAGCCTGGCGAAGAATCCTTGCTGACGTTTAATCAGGTTTAATTCAGCTCGCTGCTGAAGCAGCTTGGGCGTGTGAATTGTCGGAAGCGCCCCAGAACTAAAGATGCGCCCTCGGAAGCTCCGTCAGGAAGGGGTGGTATTAAGGGTCATAAATCGCCCTGTGGCTTTTCAGGAGTCTCTGCTCCCAGGCTTCTTGCACAATAGGCTACAGGATGACTCTTAACACCTCATTAAGGTTGCTTTTTTACCAAATGCTAATAATAAAAAGGAGCCCTAAAAGCCTGGCTCATTTTTATTCAGAATCCTCTCCTCGGAAATATAACAAGATGTCATAAAGTGGAAGTACAATGGTGCGCTCACATCTCGGGGAGACTCATTAAAACGCCCGTGTTGACTGGAATCCGGGGAAGTCAAGGCTGGGCCCGGGGTGGGAAAGCGTCTCACGCTTGGGCCCCGGCGCCTTCAGACTCCCGGAGAACGGCAAGGCCAGTGGGGCCATAAAGCCCTTAAGGCTTCATCTCCCACTGTGAGGGCTCATCTCCAACTTTTCCTTTCTGATCACAGCAGGGCTTTGCAATGGGGCCTTTTCTTCAGCTGTCCCCAGAGTTCTTCTACTTATTATATGGTCTGTGGCACCTCTTAGGGCCAAAACTAATTAAAAAAAAAAAAAACAACTCAGTGCTGCAAGGAGTGATGTATGCGTAAATCCCAGGACAATGAGCAGTGACTAAGCCCCGGAGGCTGTTCTTGTTTCCAGAGACTCTGGTGTGACACAGGGCGGCAGAGCTGGAGATGGACTCCTCTGCCGTCCAGCTGGGTGACCCTGGCCTGGGACCCCTTCTCCCTGCGCCCTGGTCCCTGCTCCGTAACCTAAGCCTGGAGCCCGCAGTGCCTGCCTCTGAGACAGGTTCTGGGAGTGAAGGAACGAGATGGTGCTGGCAGCGTGCTAGGCATGAAGCCTGGCAGGCAGAAAGCCCTCCATGAACGGTACTTCATATCCATCCATTCATCATGCAACAGGTATTTCCTGGGCACCCTTTTTTGTGCCTAGCCCTGTTCCAGCATCAGACAAGCACAAAGTCTGTCCCCTCCTGAGCTGGCCTTTGATTGTTCTCCGAGGTAGAAGGTGAGGCCAAGAAGGAGCTAACAGCTCCTGCGCCCCTGGTGAGGCCTGGGACTCCAGGTGAATCCAAGCTCTGGGGCAAGAAGGCCCCTCAGGAACCAGGGACCTTTTCTTAGTTTATATTTTATTTTATTTTTCCGGCTGTGCTGGGTCTATGTTGCCGGGCTGGCTCTCTCTAGTCGGGGCAAGCAGGGGCTCCTCTGGTTCCAGAGCACGGGCTCCTCATTGCGGGGGCCCCTCTCTGGTTCTGGGGTGTGGGCTCCTCATCACGGGGGCTCCTCATCACAAGGGCTCCTCTCTAGTTCTGGGGCACAGGCTCCTCATTGCGGGTGCTTCTCTCTGGTTCTGGGGTGCAGGCTCCTCATTGCAGGGGCCCCCCTCTGGTTCCGGGGCACGGGCTCCTCATCAAGGGGCCTCCTCTTGCTGCAGAGCGCGGGTCTCTAGGGTGTGCGGGCTTCAGCAGTTGTGACACACGGGCTTGGCTGCTCTGTGGCACGTGGGATCTTCCCCGACCAGGGATTGCACCCGTGTCCCCTGCATTGACAGGTGAATTCTTAACCACTGGACCACCAGGGGGCCCGCAGTGGATAATCCTTAACTGGGGAGAAGGGGGCCGTCTTGTGCATTGCCGAACATTTAGAACATCCCTGGTCTCTACCCACCAGATACCGGCAGTGCACCCCCCCACTCCGCTCCCTGCGAGGTTGTGACCACAAGTGTCTCCAGACATCGCCACGTGTCCCCTGGGGACAACTTCGCTTCGGTTTCCTCAGCCCTGAGCTGGAAGAACAACCTAACCTGTTTCACAGATAGCAGAGGCGTGGGAGAGGAATGAAATCAAGCCCAGCCTGGCACCTCGTAAGCCTCAGACTTTCCCGTTATTTGCAGGTGCTCTGGGCTCCAATACCTGCAGAATGTGGCGGGAATCCTCTGCTCCTGATGTCTCGAGGGCGCTCCGGTGGTAAGGTGAGCAGGATGGGGTCCACCCAGCCATGGCCAGGGCCCATCTGCGAGTGATTTACTGACCATCTTTGGAACTTGGCCTTTCCCGATGAAAAGGTCCAGACAGTTACAGAGAATTAGACTTGGCTTTTGAACACGCAGACACAGTTCAGCCACAAGTCTGACCCTCTCGGGGCCTGCTCCTCCCCTCCTGGTTCATGAGGGCGGTGAGCTTGCTTCCAGATCCTCGTTGGTGGAAAGTTTCTAGAAAGCCCAGAGATCCCCATTTGTGCATACATGCGTGCTGAGTCGCTTCAATCGTGTCTGACTCTTTGTGACCCCGTGGACTGTAGCCCGTCAGATTCCTCCATCCTTGGGACTCTCCAGGCAAGAATACTGAAGTGGGTTGCCATTTCCTCCTCCAGGGGATCTTCCCAACCCAGGGATCGAACCCATGTCTCCTGCGGCTGCTTCTGCATTGCAGGCAGATTCTTTTCTATGAGCCACCAGGGAAGCCCTCTCCATTTGTGCAGGAGGCCAAATAAGAAAAAGAAGGAAAGATAAATAGATCACTTCAGAACATGAGCTGTGGAGGCATGGACACTGTTTCAGTGTGACCTTGGGCAAGTCACTTCCACTTTCTGAGCCTCAGCTTCTTCACCTGTCCCTTGAGATTCACAATAATAATTCTACCACCCCCAACTGGTTATGAGGATTAAAGGAGAAAAAGCAAATAAAGAGCCCTCATTGCCTGACCCACAGTAGAACCCAGTAAATGGTAGCTCAATATGAAACAAAAAAACTTCTGTTGCTGAACTGAGTCCCAGGCTTGTCGTCAAGGTACAGAGAAAGTAGGATGACCAAGCCACCCGCGTCTGCCTGTGACTTTCCCAACTGTAGTCCCAGGAGTTCTGCAGTACCTGGCAAGCTAGGGACAGCTGACCACCCTGAGAAAGGACTTCAAAAGTGGTTTTCTGTTCCAGGGTCCTGGACCGAGGGCCCAGCAAGGTAAAACGGGGACTAGCGGGCACTTTGGGAAAGGCGGTGAGCCCCTCACCACGTGGGCTCCTCCGAGAGGGAATATGCTTTGTGAATTTCAAGGAGAGGTTTACGAGCACTCTTCTTGAAGGTTTAATGGTCCTGAGTGATTTATCTTATCTGGAGAGTCATTGCTATAGGAGAAACCTGCTCCTCCGAGCTTCTGCTTTCCTTTACCATCAAACCTTTCATCTTCTCAGAGAGTCGTCTCCCTCCTCCATAAATAACCTTATTACGGCCACACAAAGGCAGGGGCCGGCCTCCTGCAAGACGGGACTCCTCAAACCATGGTTTTGTAAACCAGTTTGGCCAGAACATGGGACTACTTCATAGGATCCACTGGGATGCTTTAAATGAGCGGAAGGATGCAGGGGGGACTGGGGTGGCAGGTCCATGGGACAAACAGCCCAGAATCACACGTGACCTGCTCTCAGAAGTGGGGGCTTAAGGAGAAGTTATCCGCCAAACTACCTTCCCTTGGATGTCTCTGAGTAATTAAGACACAAGGATGCCTTTCCACAGTGGAAATCCTGTCAAGTGTGGTAAACAAAAATGGTTATGTGTCGTTCTGCTTTTAAGCGGTACTGTCCAATAGAACCTCCCACATCGATGGAAACACCATGCAACATGGCAGCCACTAACCAAAGTAATTCTTGGGCCTTGAAAATGGTACTCATGTGACTGAGAAACTAAATTCTTAACATTATTTTACCTTAATTAATTTACTCTTAAAGAGCCATGTGCAGCTGGTGCTTTACCATATTGGGCAAGGCAGTTTTCAAGGGATAAACTTCCAATAAAAAATATCATCTCAAAGGCTGTGCTTATCATTTCCTTTTCCGATCCTAAAAGTATGGAGGGGATTTCAACAACTCGACCAGAGCAGTGGTCCTGTGCTTTCGTGCTGTTATATCTGCTGGTCGTGTCGGTGTTACACCCCAGCTCGGGGTTAGGCAGGAAGCAGGTCACTGGAGCTTTGCTTTTCATTCCTGTGATGGTCAACAGAAAATCTGGACACTTAGAATGAATTAAACCCCAGAAAAATGTTTGCTAAAATGCTATTAAAATGTTGAATTGCAGAATGAATGCGTCTTGTATTGAAGAAAATACCCAAACAATTTAAAAAGACTATAAAATGAAAAGTGAACCAAACTTATACCACCTCTACTTTCCTCATGTCCTTGCCTCCACCCCTCAGTTCAGAGGCCCTCTTCTCACCATCACTCTGGGTGAATCATTCCAGGCTGTTTTCTCTATATATTTTTAAAAGTATGTGTGTTTATGAAAAATAATTTCTGTATTTTTTCAAAACTTGGGTCAATGACACATGCTGATCTACATGTTGCTTAGTTTTTATTTTAATTTTAATAAGAAGCAGATGAAAACATTTCTGTTGCAAACATAAATATTAAAAAATGTCAAACGTATAAAAAAAAACAACCCAGGAAGTTGGTGTCACAGCCCTCCTTTTTCACTCTCTTCTTAAAGAGAATCAGTACCGTTGTGTATAGCCTTACAGATTTTCCTGTACATTGACACATTGACACCCATATAAAAATATATTTCTTTATTTTTGTGTGTTCAAAACTACGTAGACTGGATCAAACTGTACATATTTTCCCCTAACTTTCCCTTCTCACTTGAAAACACTGCCACTGTTAGTACTTGGAGTATCCCTCAATCTCTTCACCTGCTTCATAGATTTTCTGAATGTGAGTGAAGCGTTGTTTGGCTCTATCAATCCATAACGGAGAGTTCCCTGGTTTCCAGTTCATCATTAGGAGCACAGGGTTACAATGCGTACTTGACACCGGCCATGCTGAGTCCCTGTGGGAATAGTCCTTCTGGATATATACCCGGGAGAGGGGCTGCCAGCGGAAATGGGATCCACACCTAAATTGTCTTCTGTACTAAACTGAACATGATGCTCCTAAAATTCTTTTCCTTCCCAGAACCTCAGAAGTTGTCCTTGTTTGGTTATTTCCATGAGTCATGGAAGATGTAATTAATTAAGATGAGGTCATACTAAAAGTGGGGCTTCCCAGGTGGCTCGGTGGTGAAGAATCCAGCTGCCAATGCAGGAGACGTGGGTCAGGAAGTCACTGTGGAGAAGGGAATGGCAACCCACGCCTGTATTCCTGCCTGGGAAATCCCATGGACAGAGGAGCCTGGCGGGCTACAGTCCATGGGGTCACAAAGAGTCGGACAAGACTGAGCAAGTGAGCGCGCGAGTGCGCACAAACACACACACACACACACACACACACACAAGTAGGTTGGGCCCTTAACCTAGATTTGGTATCCTTATAAGAAGAAGAAAGGAGACAGGAGCAGAGACTCAAGGAAGATGCTGTGTGAAGACAGAGGCAGAGATCAGCCTGATGCAGCTACAAGCCTCGGAACAGCCAAGGCTGCCAGGAGTCACCAGAAGCTCTAGAGCCTTCAGGGAGAGCCTGGCCCCAGTGACCCAATGATTGCAGACATCTTGCCTCCAGAACTGTGAGAAAATCATCTCTGTTTTAAAACACCGAATTTGTGGTTGTCAAGGCAACCCTAAGAAATTGATATTCCCTTAAAACAGTGACTCTCCCACTCACCAACATGTAAGTGTTCTTGATAGCCCTTAAGTCCATGCCCTCAAGAGCACTGTTACCCTCTTTTTATTTATTTACTTGGCTACACTGGGTCTTAGTTGTAGCATGCGGGATCTAGTTCCCTGACCACGGGTGGAAGGTTGAGCGCTGAAGAATTGATGTTTTCAAACTGTGCCACTGGAGAAGACTTTTAAGAGTCCCTTGGACACCAAGGAGATCAAATCAATCCATACTAAAGGAAATCAATTCTGAATATTTATTGGAAGAACTGATGCTGAAGCTGAAGCTCCAATACTTTGGCCCCCTAATACAAAGAGCCAACTCATTGGAAAAGACCCTGACACTTGGAAGGACTGAAGGCAAAAGGAGAAGAGAAAGCAGAGGATAAGATTAGATAACATCACTGACTCAACGGACATGAATTTGACCAAACTCTGGGAGACAGTGGAGGACAGAGGAGCCTGGCGTGCTGCAGTCCACGGGTTGCAAAGAGATGGGCACGACTTAGCAGGTGAACAACAATAACAAAAAGCTGGAGGAAAGCAATTTGAGAAGAGCCCTTCCAATCTTTTTAACAAATGTTTTAATACTTGCATATTTGGGACTATTTCAAATGTTCAGGGAAATGCAAATAAATAATATAACAGATATACCTGTTACTCCATCCCTATTTAATCAACACTAATACCCACAAGTCCATGATTCTTTACCTGCACTCACAGAATATACGAAGCCCTGAAAACCAACAACTGATGTAAGGCTATCTATTATCCTAACATTTTACCTCATTTGGAATACAGATATTTCGTTGCCAATATAGCACTGTGTTTGATTACAGGGGCTGCCCCAGGTTCCACTGGGAATATTGTGGATCTCTATCAAATTAGTTTCAAGTATCTTTTCATACAGTTTCTATTTTGTTCAGTTGCTCAGTCATGTCCAACTCTTTGCAACCCAATGGACTGCAGCACACGAGGCTTCCCTGTCCTTCACCATCTCCCAGAGCTTACTAAAGCTCATATCCATTGAATCGGTGATGCCATCCAACCATCTCATTCTCTGTCGTCCCCTTCTCCTCCTGCCTTCAATCTTTCCCAGCATCAGGGTCTTTTCTAATGAATCAATTTCTGTACAATTTTAAAATCATAACAGGTAGAGTTATCCTCCCACCCACCTTTCACGAGCTCATTTCCCTCTGTCCTTCCCTCAAGGGAAAACCTCACCCTGAAGTTGGAGTTCCTTTCTTTCCTGGATGTTTTGATAATTTTACCTAAATAGTTATGGAGGGTTTCCCAGGTGGCACTAGTGGTAAACAATCTCCCTGCCAATGCAGGAGACAAGGGTTCGATCCCTGCGTCAGGAAGATCCCCTGGAGGAGCGCATGGCAACCCACTCCAGTATTCTTGTCTGGAAAATCCCATGGACAGAGGAGCCTGGTGGTCTACAGTCCATGGGTTCGCTAAAGGGTTAGACACAACTTAGCGTCTAAACAGTAACCATGCTTACAGAAAGAAATGATATCATTTTGTGTTCTTCACTACAAAAATAAAGCACACTTCATCCAGTTTCAATTTTATCTTTCATACCATGTCCTCTGACTAAAACGTTAGAAATCAATAACAAAAAGATGACTACAGAAACCCCACACATTTGGAGCATTTAAAACACATTCTGGACTTCCCTGGTGGTATTCAATTAGAGGAATACACCAGAGTTTGTTTATCCATTCTCCTGGAGATGGACTTTTGGGCTGTTTCCATTTTAGATCTATTGAGAATAAGGCTATTATGAACATTCTTATACAGTGTTTGTGTAGACATAGGTTTTCATTACCTAGAAATGAAATTGCTGGTTAGAGAACTTCCAAACAGTTCTGCACAGTATTTATCCCACCAGCGATCTGTGAGGTTTTCAGATGCTACTACACATACAATCCAGTACTGGGTGTGATCACTCTTTTCTTTAACTTATTTATTTTTAATTGAAGGATAATGGCGTTGCAGTGCTGTGTTGGTCTCTTCCATACAACATGAATCAGCCGCAGGTACACATGTTTCCCCGCCCTCTTGGGCCTCCCTGCCCCCACCCACGCCTCCGGGTTGTCGCAGAGCCCCAGTCTGGCCTCCCCGAGTCACACTGTGGACGCCCACCAGCTGTCTGCTTCACACGTGCAGGTGCATGTGTTTCCCGGCCGCTCTCCCCCTTCGTCCCTCCCTCTCCCGGCCCCGCCCCGTCCCCGCCCCGTCCCCGCCCGGGCCGGAAGTCTGCTCCCTACGCCTGCATCTCCATGCTGCGCTGCCGCCAGGTTCATCGGAACCATCTTTCTAGAGTCCATCAGTTCAGTGCAGTTCAGTTCAGTCGCTCAGTCGTGTCCGACTCTTTGCGACCCCATGAATCCCAGCACATCAGGCCTCCCTGTCCATCACCAACTCCCAGAGTCTACTCAAACTCATGCCCATCAGGTCGGTGATGCCATCCAACCATCTCATCCTCTGTCGTCCCCTTCTCCTCCTGCCCCCAATCCCTCCCAGCATCAGGGTCTTTTCCAGTGAGTCAGCTCTTCGCATGAGATGGCCATACATATGCCTTAATACACGACATGTGTTTTTCTCTTTCTGACATACTTCACTCTGTATAATAGACTCTAGGTTCATCCACCTCATTAACACTGACTCAAACACATTCCTTGTGGTCAGTCTTTTTATTTTATCCATTCTCGTGGGTCTGTACTGATAACTCATTGTGGTTTAATTTGCATTTCTCCAGTGACTAAATGATGCTGAGCATTTTTTCATGCTGAGTTTCATTTTTAATAGATTTCACTCTGACTGCTGGGAGAGACCAGACTGGAAAGGTTCAGAAGAGGAAGTGGATCCACTTAGAAGTGGATCTTAGAAGGGGTCTCTTAGAAGGCTAGCTGCAGAAGTGGTGAGGAGGGATTAGAATGGGGAGATACACATATACGGGCTTCCCTAGTGGCTCAGAAGGTAAGGAATCCGCCTGCGATGCAGGAGACATGGGTTCAGTCTCTGGGTCAGGGAGAGCCCCTGGAGAAGGGAATGGCAACCTGCTCCGGGTTTCTTGCCTGGGAAATCCCATGGACAGAGGAGCCTGGTGGGCTACAGTCTGTGGGGTCATAAAGAGTCGGACATGACTGAGTGACCACCACACACACCCAGTGAAATATATATTTTACCTTGCAGCCTGTGGGATCTCTGTTCTCAGACCAGAGACTGAACCCAGGCCACGATAGTGAAAGCCCAGAATCCCAGCCACTAGCCACCAGGGAAGTCCCAGGATGGGGATATATTTTGAGATACAGCCAGCAGGAGTCCTTAGCAGATTGGAAAGGAGTTGCAAGACAAAGAATCAAGAAAGATGTTCAGCTTTTGCCCTGAAACAAGGGGTGACTGGTGATGTCAGTCACTGCAGTGGAGACTGCTGGGGAGGAGCAGGTCTGGAGGGAACGGGTCACTTGACTCTTGCGAGACGAGACGTCCATTAGGCGTTCAGTGGTGATGTTTGAGGAGAAAGGTAGTCAACTTGGAACTTGAAATGGTTACAACTGGACTCATCTGCCTGTTTAAACCCGTGTGTGTGTGTGTGTGTGTGTGTGTGTGCGCGCGCGCGCGCGCAGGTGCACACGAGAGCTTAGTCACTCAGGCGCGTCCGACTCTTTCCGACCCCATGGGCTGTAACCTGCCAGGCTCCTCAGTCCATGGGATTGTTCAGTCACGAATACTGGAGCGGTTGCCATTTCCTTCAGGGGAGCTTCCTGACCCGGGGATCGAACTCAGGTCTCCTATGTTTCTTGCTTTGCAGGCAGATCCTTTACCCTCTGAGCCATCGGGGACACCCCCTTTAAGGGGCATCTGAGGTCATAGGGGCGTCTAAGGCCATAGGGATGGCTAAGGTCACTAGGGATGGCTAAGGTCATAGGGGTGTCTAAGGCCATAGGGACAGCTAAGGTCACTAGGCAGTGGGTGTCAACTTTGGCTGCACTTCTGAAATCAACTGGGGAGCTTCAAAAATACTGATGCCTGGGCCCCACCCCAGGGACTCTGATGTAATATGTCTGGGGGTGAGGCTCAGGCATAAGGATTTTTAGAAGTATCTTGAGTGATTCCAGAGTCCTCTGATGGGAACCACACAACGTTGTCGAGCAGATCTCTAGGCTTTCATCTTATGTAACTGAAGCCTTATGTCCACTGACCAGCAGCTCCCCATCCAGCCCCTCTCCTCAGCCTCGGGCAGCCACATTCCACTTCCTGTTTCTATGACTGACTGCTCTGGACATAAGTGAGACCTTGCAGTGTTTGTCCTTCTGTGACTGGCTTTACGTCACTTAGCATTATGTCCTCACGGTTCATTCATGGGATTTTTTTTTCCCCCCATGGGATGTTTTATGCCAGGCTTTCCTTCCTTTACAAGGCCAAATAATATTCCCTTGTGCATGGTTATCACCTTCTCTGTAGTTGTCCCTCCCTTGATGGACGTTTCGGTTGCTTCCACATCCTGTTTGTTTCTTTGGTTGGTTAGTTTCTTCACCACACCACGGCATACAGGATCTTAGTTCTCAGACCAGGAATCAAACCCACCCCCCACTGCAGTGGAAGCGTGGAATCTTAACCACCAGGCCATCAGGGAAGTCCTTGCACCTTGATTATTGTGAATAATCCTGCAGTGAACATGGGAATGCAGATCTCTTCAAGATCCTGGTTTTAATTGGTTTGGATAAATACCTGGAGGTCAAATTGCTAGATCGTGTACTAAGTTTGGTTTAAAGTTTGGTTTAACTTTTGAGGAACTTTCATGCGCCTAGTCTTCATACCTGGAGTTTTCAGGTACATGAACCCAAGCATTAGCAAAGAGGGGCAGTATAAAAGGCAGGTACTGGATTCTGAAGTCCAGCTGCCTGGATTCAAATCCACTGTGTGACTTTGGGCAAAGTTTTTAACCTCTGTGAACATCAGTTTTCTCATCTGCACAATCAGAATTTATCTATTAAGCAAATACTTATTGAGCGCTATGTTTCTAACATGGGGGATGGTGACTAGTACAGAAAATCTTTGGCCCTCGTGATGCTTACATTCTGTTTAGAAAGATAAGTAGATTAAAAATTTACTTCCTAGTAAGGCAACCTTTATAGGGATCAATGCTAATGAAAAAAGATTAAAGCAGGAAAGAGTTACAGAAAGCCTTTGTGCCCAATCACTCAGTCGTGTCCAACTCTTTGTGATCCCATGAACTGTAGCCCGCCAGGCTCCTCTGTCCTTGGAATTTTCCAGACAAGAATACTCCGGTGGGTTGCCATTTCCTTCTCCAGGGGATCTTCTGGGGCCAGGGATTGAACCTTCGTCTCCTGCATCTCCCGAATTGGCAGGCAGATTCTTTACCACTGAGCCATGGAGAGGCCCTTGAAATGTTTCCTTGCCATCACCAAATCGTCACCAGGAGGGAAATTTAAGAGTCAGTTTCTCTGGAGACTCACTGCAGCCCCCAGCCCTGCTCTTCAGCCCTCAGAAAAGAAACCTGGAATTCTTTTTAGGAGAGCTCTCCTTTACAGATCTTGTTAATCTAAGGAGTTCTGTTTTCTCTATAAATAAGGCAACAGTCCCCAGCGTGGCCTGGGTGGTATCTCCTCGATGTGTATGGTATCTGGTGCAGAATGGAGGAGAGGGAGTTTGTGGAAGGAAGCAGGGGAAGGATATGGAAGAAACCCAGAGGAGCCTTTTACTTTTGAAGAATGTGATAGCCTGTCACCCTTGAACCCAAATTACGCTGTTTGTTTGTGTGGTGGGGGCCTTTCGCAGAAGCCGCAGCGCCGCACTCTCACCAACTGTGTAGATCAAGCCCTGTTCATCCCCTGCACTCTGAGCCGTCAGGAGTCTCAGGAGACGAGTGGGTATCACATATCTTCCTAAACAACCCCCAGAGCTGGGACGGAAGTTAAACAGTTTCCCAGGTTTTCTTTCTCTGTTCCCTTCAGGATCAAATACTCCCTACAGCCAGAGGCCTAATTGTGTCTTTTCATCTAAACTGGGATCTCCACGGAGTCAGGGGTTATGTCTTCTTTGTTTTTGTAATCTCCACGATCTGGCGTAGAGCACCAGGCAAGGGAGGCATGAAGGAGTGGATGATGGATGGATGGATGGATGGATGGATGGGGAGATAAGTATATGGAAGGAAGGAGGAAAGGAAGGAAGGTAGGAAGAAAGGGAAAGGAGGAAGTTTGGAATGAGTGGAAACATGGAAAGAAGAAAAGAAGGGAATGAGGAAGGAAGGAACGGGGGAGGGAGAAGGATGGATAGATGGTTACTAGCAAATGAATAGATGGATGGATGATAGATAATAATAGTGAACATTTTTTAAGCCCTTATTATGTGCCAAGAAATTTATACAGATTAATTTCATCTTCTCCACCATTTTCAATATATGAAAAATAAGCTTCAGGAGAGCTGTCACAAACCCAAAATGATATAATTCTTCCTAATTCCTGAGTGAGCATACTGAATCATTATATCCTGATGTTGAATACATAGATGGATAAATGAATGATTTGTCTGCATTCAGACTTTTCTTAAGGGCTTGCTGGGTAGCTCAGCTGGCAAAGAACCTGCCTACAATGCAGGAGACCCCGATCAATTGCTGGGTCGGGAAGTTCCCCTGGAGAAGGAATAGGCTACCCACTCCAGTATTCTTGGGTTTCCCTGGTGGCTCAGATAGTAAAGAATCCGCCTGAAATGCGGGAGACCTGGGTTTGATCCCTGGGTTGGGAAGATCCCCTGGAGGAGATCATGGCAACCTACTATAGTAGCCTTACCTGGAGAATCTCCATGGACAGAGGAGCCTGGCGCGCTACAGTCCATGGGGTCTCAGAGTCGGACACGGCTGAGCGACTCAGCACGCACACAGCACAGACTTTCCTTAAAGGACATACAGAAACTAAACAGGAACAAACCGGTGTCTTCAGCGTTACCTCTTCAGCAACAAACCGGAACGTTTTCCTCCCACTGCTTTGCAAACCAAACAATGGAGATTGGAACAACAACAAAAAGTTAGTGTAGGTGTTTAAGAAGTTTCCAACTTATAAATCTGGGGGCCTTTGACCGTAAAAGGGTTAGAAAAACCATGGATGGAGCAGTGGTCTGAGAGTCTAGGAAGAAACTGATTCTGCAGCTGGTTGTCCCAGTTTGGACCACAGAGCTTGCCTGGGCTCTCTCAACCTCGCAATCCTGCGGCTTCAGTGAATAGCTGGACTGAATGACTGTGAATGTGAAGCCCTTTCCCCAGACTCTTCTGGTTAAGATTTGCACTCACCCTTGGCCAGGACAGGACATGGTCCCCACTGTGCCAAAAGGCAGCGTTGGGGGCAGGGGATGATCAGGGCTCCGAATCAAGGCAGCCTGGGTGCCTCATTCCGACTCGAGGTGGCCTTTTAGACTACTGATTTCACCTTTGTGCCTCAGTTTCCTCTTCTGTAAAAGCAGACATGACCCGCTTTATATGCTGTAGAGTGGTTGGATAACATTATCACAGTGTCTGGCCACTGGGGACTCAATTCCATGTTAGCTCTTATTGTTTTTTTTTTTTTTTAAACGTTTTGCTTCTACTATTCATTACAAAATTAAAGCTACACAGATAATTCAGCTTTATTTTAGAGTAAAATTATTTCAAGTACAAAGATAAAAATAAATCAAAATTTACCTTTAGTGCCCCATAGGCCATTACTCTCCCTAGAAATAACGGCTTTTTCTAGTGTCCTTCTGGAATTTCTTTTTATGTGAATTCAGTCATTCCATGTAAAGGCTTTTTGCTTGATAGCGAGTCTTGCAAGGATTTCTGCAGAAGGACCATGGACCTGCCTCACTATTTTTCATGGTACATTGTAATTCATGGGTTGTTTGAGTTACAATTTTTTTAGGTTTCCTTGGTGGCTCAGATGGTAAAGAAACTGCCTCCTATGTAGGAGACCCGGGTTTAATCCCTGGGTCAGGAAGATCTCCTGGAGAAGGGAATGGCAACCCACTCCAGTATTCTTGCCTGGGAAATCCCATGAACAGAGGAGCCTGGTGGGCTACAGGTCATGGGGTCCCAAAGAGTCAGACACGACTGAGCAACTAACACTTGGATTACAATTTATCTAGCTGTTCTTCTATAAGTGGACTGTCTCCTTTTCTTTAATTAATTTTTAAGTTCACCAATAATAATACACGAACATATTCTCTTTGCAAAACAGCTAAAATACTCCAGATAAGCCTGAAGTCCCCTTTGAGGACCTGCCAGCCCTAACTTCTTCTCCGCGCCTCCCCCGTTAGAAGCCTCAGCCGTCCGTCCGGAGTGTAGGTTTCTAAGGTGTTTTCGGGGCGCGGCCACAACGACGCATCTGTAGAGAACGCTCTGCCTTGTTTTGTGTTTTCTGGTTTCATCTTGCAACTTGCTTGGAGTCGCTTAGTAATATGTGTAAAGCTTCCCAAGTCTCCATAAGCCTGTCTCTTTCTCTTTCAGTCCTGCAGACTATGACCTTCTTCTAGCTATAGCTTGGATATATCCCACGCCTTAATACTTCCCTGTTTGTTGACGTTTGGGGAGTTTCCAGTTTTTCCTCTCTCACCAATAACGCACCAGCCTACATCCCCACCTACCAGCAGAGGGGACAGTCATTCATCAGTAATTTGAAAGCTATGTATGTGATACAGAGCAACCAGTGAAAGCCCTGTGTTCACGGGACTTTAAACTTAGTCATTTTTTAGAATCGAGTGTATTTCTTCTCCATCCGTTTAGACAGTGTGACCCAGTGGGAAGAGAAAGGGCTCAGAACCAAACAGTATTCATTTCATCCCAGCCTCTTGCCACCTTGAGTAAAGTTTACTTCTCCTTCAGAGTTTTGATACCCTCAGTTGCACCCCTCATAGAACTAATTGTGAAAGCTGACTTAAACAGTGTGGGGGTCACCTACCCTTTGAGAAACCCTCAACAGATACAGATTGTCACTGTTAAAATTGAGTCTGTCTCCTATCTCTCAAAGGATCTGAGGTGTCTAGCTTAGACTTTCCCTGCTGCTGACTTTTAACTTAACTCTGACAATAAAATAATAAGCAAAAAAACAAAACAAAACTGAATATTTAGCTTTCCTGCCAACTAGAAATCAGCATTAGGTAGCGGTACCTGGCACTCAAGAGAGAGGATGTGTCTAGAGGCTCATTCCGACGATTTGGGGCTTTTCCCACTCACCCCAACCCGATAATTAATAGGAGTCAGGAAGAAGCCCCTGTATTTCTAAGTGCCGATTCCCGCCTTGCTGGCCCTCCAAACATCTGAAGGAAAAACAGATTGTTAATTGCTGTCTAGACAGTTTATTGCGGCAATAAGATCAAAACCCAGAACCCTAAGGTTTGCGGTATGAATCATGCAGACTAAACAATTGTTTTATTGCATTTACAGAGAAGTTGATTTATCGCATCACTGGGTAATAAAATTCCTTCATGGTTTATCCAAAATAATTTTGCTCCTTTTACACCACTCTGTGATAATTCCACCCCTCTGGGGCTGTTAAAATGTGTTCTCTGGCACATCTAAAGAGCTTCTTATCCGGTACCCTGTTGCCATCAAGGGCGAGGGTTCGATCTGTCCCGGGAGCCTTTGTGAGGGTGGGCAGCTGGAATAGAGTGGGTGTCATAGTGGAATCTGCCCACGCCGAGGTGAGTGGACAGCCCCTGAACCTGAAAACCTCTTGTTTGTTGGCAAAGGCCAATTTGGCATTTAGGGTGGTTTTTTTTTTTTTTTTTTTTTGGCCACACTGTGCAGCCTGTAGGATTTTAGTTCTCTGACCGGATTGAACCCGTGTCCCCTGCATTGGAAGCACAGAATCTTAACCACTGGACCACCAGGGAAATCCATGGCAAAGACCAATCTGATGGTTTCACCCCATTGACTACCTGGGTGAAATGGACAGGTGCCTCCGAAGGTCTGGGCTGATGCTCCCTCTGCTTGCGGCTGTATCTGTACCCTGATCGCCTGTGGAGTATGAGGAAAAGGACCAACAGTCCACCCTGCATTCGTTACCCCCTCCCAGACCCCACAGCCGCCAGTGGAGTGGGGCTGCCTCCACGAAACAGAGGCTCAGGGAACTTAAGGGGCTTCTTCAGGTGCTACGTCCAGGGCTCTGTGACATGGGAAGCCAAGAGACTTCAGAGATAAACTGCAATATCTTTTCTGAAGGAGGTACACCCTTTTGGCTCTTCTCTTTTATGTCCCTGCCCTGGCGACAGTAAAAATCCACTGTGAGGAGCAGCTGGTCTCCAAATCCCTGGAATCAAGTGATAATTTTAAAAACTGAGGGACTTCCCTGGTGAAGTGGTTAACACTTCACCAGTGGTTAACACTCCATGCTTCCACTGCAGGGGGCACAGGTTTGAGCCCTGCTCAGGGAACTAAGATCCCACATGCCACATGATGTGGCCAAATACAAATAAATAAAGTTAAAAATTGATGTGAAATTTTTAGACATAAAATTATTTTAAAGTGAACAATCCAGGGACATTTACTACCTTTGCATTATTGTGCAACCAGCACCTCAGTCAAGTACAAAACGTTTTCATCACTTGAGAAGAAAATCCCGTGTCCATTAAGCAGCGCTCTGCGTTTCCCCCTCCTGCCAACCCTGTCAGCTGCCAATCCTTATGGACTTACCTATTCTGGATATTTCACGTCAGGGAATCCTGTAACATGGGGCCTTTTATATCTGACTTCTTTCACTTACCATAATGTTTTTGAGGTTCATCCACATTGTAGCATGTATCAGCACGCCATTCCTTTTTGACGGCTGACTAATATCCCACCGTATTTGTAGCCCATCTTGTTTGTCCATTCCTTACTCGATGAGCATCTGGGTTATTTACTGCTCTTGTCTGGTGCTACGGTGCCCGTGTGTTTGAGCACCTGTTTTCAGTTCTTTTGAGTATTGCACTTAGAGACTGCTGGATCATACAGTCATTCTGCGTTTAGCCTTTCAGGAAGCCACCAAACTGATTTTCAGAGTGACTGATTTTCAGAGTAGGGGTTTCAATTTTTTCCACAACCTTGTCAACCCTTATTATTTTCCATTTTTTATGTTTTTTTTAAAGATATTTTTGCTGTGGACCATTTTTAAAGTCTTTTTTGAATCTGTTATAATATTACTTCTGTTTTATGTTTGGTTTTTTGGCTGCAAGGCATGTGAGATCTCAGCTCCCCCGACCAGGGGTCGAACCCTCACACTGGCTCTGAAAGGCAAAGTCTTAACCACCGTACCGCCAGGGAGGTCCCTGTGTTTTGTTTTTTGCTGACTGCTGTCCTTCTGGGTATGAAGTGGTTCCCATTGTGGCTTTGATTTCCATTTCCCTACTGCTAATGATGCTGCGCCTTTTTTCATGTGCTAGCTGGCCATGTGCCTAACTTCTTTGGAAGAGTCCTTGGCCCCTATTTTGATTGGGCTATTTCTTTTCTGCTGTTGAATTGCAAGAGTTTTTTATATATATTTTACATCAGAGACATGATTTGCAATTATTTTTTCCCATTCAGTGAGCTGTCTTTTTCTTGATGATGTCCTTTGATGCACAGATATTTTTAGCTTTGTTGTTGCTATTTGGTCGATAAGTTGTGTCTGACTCTGCAACCCCATGCACGGACTGCAGCACACCAGGCTCCTCTGTCCTCTACTGTCTCCCAGAATTTGCTCAAATCCATGTCTATTGAGTCAGTGATGCCATCCAACCATCTCATCCTCTGTCGTCCCCTTCTCCTTCTGCCCTCAATCTTTCCCAGCATCAGGGTCTTTTCCAGTGAGTCAGCTCTTTGCATCAGGTGACCAAAGTACTGGAATTTCAGTCTCAGCATCAGTCCTTCCAATGAATATTCAGGACTGATTTCCTTTAGGATTGACTGGTTTGATCTCCTTGATGTCCAAGGGACTCTCAACAGTCTTTTCCAGCACCACAGTTTGAAAGCATCAACTCTTTGGCGCTCAGCCTTCTTTATGGTCCAACTCTTACATCCATACATGACTACTGGGAAAACCACAGCTCTGACTATACAGACCTTTGTTTGCAAAGTGATGTCTCTGCTTTTTAATATGCTGTCTAGTTTGGTCATAGCTTTTCTTCCAAGGAGCAAGTGTCTTTTAATTTCATGGCTGCAGTCACCACCTGCAGCGGTTTTGGAGCCCAAGACCTTCATTTCAATGAGGTCCAATTTATCTATACTTTCTTCAGTTACTCATGCTTTTTGTGTCATATGTAAGAATCCATCACCAAATCCAACATCATGTTACAGTTGTTGGGGTTTTAGCGTCTGTGTTTAGGCCACTGCTCCATTTTGAGTTAATTTTTATGTATGGTGTGAAGGAAAGGTCCATTTGTTCAGATACTGATAGCCAGTTGTCTTAGCACAAACACTCAATCTTGTGGATACTCTTCAGGCGTGATTTCCAGAAGCATCTCTGGAGCCTGAAAAGGCTGAAGAACACCTCCTCCTGTGCTCTAGGGTTCAAAATCCCTATCAAGCTACCAACAGTATTTTTCAGAGAACTAGAACAAATAATTTCACAAGCTGTATGGAAATACAAAAAACCTCGAATAGCCAAAGTAATCTTGAGAAAGAAGAATGGAACTGGAGGAATCAACCTGCCTGACTTCAGACTCTACTACAAAGCCACAGTCATCAAGACAGTATGGTACTGGCACAAAGACAGAAATATAGATCAATGGAACAGAATAGAAAGCCCAGAGATAAATCCACGAACCTATGGACACCTTATCTTCAACAAAGGAGGCAAGGATATACAATGGAAAAAAGACAACCTCTTTAACAAGTGGTGCTGGGAAAGCTGGTCAACCACTTGTAGAAGAATGAAACTAGAACACTTTCTAACACCATACACAAAAATAAACTCAAAATGGATTAAAGATCTAAATGTCAGACCAGAAACTATATAACTCCTAGAGGAGAACATAGGCAAAACACTCTGACATAAATCACAGCAGGATTCTTTATGACCCACCTCCCAGAATATTGGAAATAAAAGCAAGAATAAACAAATGGAACCTAATTAAGCTTAAAAACTTTTGCACAATGAAGGAAACTATAAGCAAGGTGAAAAGACAGCCTTATGAATGGGAGAAAATAATAGCAAACAAAGCAACTGACAAAGAATTAATCTCAAAAATATATAAGTAGCTCCTGCAGCTCAATTCCAGAAAAATAAATGACCCAATCAAAAAATTGGCCAAAGAACTAAACAGACATTTCTCCAAAGAAGACATACAGCTGGCTAACAAACACATGAAAAGATGCTCAACATCACTCATTATCAGAGAAATGCAAATTAAAACCACAATGAGGTACCATCTCACGCAGGTCAGAATGGCTGCTATCCAAAGTCTACAAGCAATAAATGCTGGAGAGGATTCGGAGAAAACCCTCTTACACTGTTGGTGGGAATGCAAACTAGGACAGCCACTATGGAGAACCGTGTGGAGATTCCTTAAAAAACTGGAAATAGAACTGCCATATGACCCAGCAATCCTGCTGCTGGGCATACACACCGAGGAAACCAGATCTGAAAGAGACACGTGCACCCCAATGTTCATCGCAGCACCGTTTATAACAGCCAGGACATGGAAGCAACCTAGATGCCCATCAGCAGACGAATGGATAAGGAAGCTGTGGTACATATACACAATGCAATATTACTCAGCCATTAAAAAGAATACATTTGAATCAGTTC
The DNA here is from genome assembly GCF_910594005.1 of Cervus elaphus. Taxonomy (NCBI): domain Eukaryota; kingdom Metazoa; phylum Chordata; class Mammalia; order Artiodactyla; family Cervidae; genus Cervus; species Cervus elaphus. The sequence goes on along the minus strand of NC_057837.1, from coordinate 78,758,816 downwards.
TAATGAGGTGGATGAAACTGGAGCCTATTATACAGAGTGAAGTAAGTCAGAAAGAAAAACACCAATACAGTATATTAACACATATATATGGAATTTAGAAATATGACCGTATATGCTAGACAGCAAAAGAGACACAGTTGTAAAAAAAAAAAAAAGAGACACAAATGTAAAGAACAGACTTTTGGACTCTGTGGGAGAAGGCGAGGGTGGGATGATTTGAGAGAATAGCATTGAAACATGTATATTATCATATGTGAAACGAATCACCAGTCCAGGTCTGATGCATGAGACAGTGTGTTCAGGGCTGGGGCACTGGGATGACCCTGAGGGATGGGATGGGGAGGGAGGTGGGAGGGGGGTTCAGGATGGGGACACATGTACACCCGTGGCTGATTCATGTCAGTGTATGACAGAAACCACCACAATATTGTAAAGTAATTCGCCTCCAATTAAAATAAATAAATTTAAAAAAAAAAAAAAAAGGAAAGAAATTCCAAACTCTGTTGCCTGCTAATAAAATGGAGGGACTTTCTAGTCGGTCCAGTGGTTAAGACTTCAACTCTGTGCTCCCAGCAGGGGGCACGGGTTCAGTCTGTGGTCGGGAAACTACATCCCACATGCCACAACTAAGACCTGGTGCAGACAAAAAATATCCAACTAGATAAATAAATATTTATTAAAAGAAGACAAAATGAAAATGCAACCACCCCCGGGCTTCCCAGGTGGCGCTCGTGGTAAAGAATCTGCCTGCCGATGTAGGAAACGCAAGAGATGCGGGTTCGATTCCTGGGTCTGGAAAATCCCCTGGAGGAGGAAATGGCAACCCACTCCACTGTTCTTGCCTGGGAGATTCCATAGACAGAGGAGCCCGGCTGGATACAGCCCATGGGTCACAGAGTCAGACACGACTGAGCGTGCACGTGTGCACACGCGCACACACACACACACACCTAAGTCCCAGCAATGTTTTACTCACATTTATCCAAAGAAATGAAAATTTATGTTCATACAAAAATCTGTACATGTTTATAACTGCTTTATTCACTATAGGCCAGACTGGAAACGACACAGATGTTCCTCAGCAGGTAAACGGTTAAAATCTGGAGTACCCCACTCCAAGGAGTAGGGTCCAGCACTGAAGAGGAACAAACTCTTGATACAGTCAACAACCTGGATGACCCTCCAGAGAATTCTATGCATGGAAAAAGCCAATCTCAAAAGGTTACGTACTTCCATTTACTTAGCATCCTTGAAGTGACAAAACTATAGCAATATAGAGACTTCCCTGGTGGTCTCGGGGCTAAAACTCCATACTCCCAATGCAGGGGGCCCGGGTTTGATCCCTGGTCAGGAAACTACATCACACACGCTTCAGCTAAAGATGCCCCATGCTACCACTAAGACCCGGCACAGCCAAATAAATAAGTCATAAAGATTTTTTTTAAACTACAGCAAAAAATAAATAAATAAATAAAAATAAAATAAAAAACTAAAGCAATATGGAACAGATCAGTAGTTTCCCGGGGTTACGGAAGGGGTCGGGGCAGTAGGAAAGCGGGTGGGAGTGGTTGTAAAAGGACAATATACGGACCCCGTGTCTGAACAGATGGAGATGTTCTGTATCTTAACTGTATCAGCGTCAACATCCTGGCTGTGATATTAGAGTGTGGTAAGATGTTACTGGATCTTCCCTGTGGCTCAGACAGTGAAGAATCTGCCTGCAATGCAGGAGACCTGGGTTCAATCCCTGGGTCGGGAAGATCCTCTGGAGAAGGGAATGGCAGCCTGCTCCAGTATTCTTGCCTGGCGAATTCCATGGTCAGAGGAGCCTGGAGGGCTACAGTCCACAGGGTCACAAAGAGTCCAGATATGACCGAGCAGTAACACTGCAAAATGTTACTATTCTGGAAACTGGGAGCTCAGTCCCCAGAGTACCTGAAACAGTGCCTTGCTTTTCTGCATTATGTCCTGCAACCGCATGCGAATCAATGCATATCTCAAAGCGAAAAGTTTGTTTAAAAAGCTTACATAGGGACTTCCCTGGTGGTCCAGTGGCTGACTCCATTCAGGGGGCCAGGGCTTAATCCCTGGTCAGGGAACTAGATCCCACATGCTACAGCTAGGACCCAGGACAACCAAATACATAAAACTTAAATATTTTTTAAAACTTACATAAAATATATAAATGTATATGTATTTAAATCGATAGATAGCATATAATATATATAAATATATTTTTAAATGCATTTAGCATTGAATCTTATTTGTGTTTATAGGTCAAAAATGGTCTCATGTTGGCACTTCCACACGGTTCAGCCTGATGTTTTTTCTTCACTCAACTGAATTGGTAGCATCCAAAACCCGTTTTGGCAGCTCATTTTTTCATTTCACTCCACTGTGCATTGAATATTCCATATCAGTCCAAACACAGCTGCCTCCAGCTGCAGAAACACAATGCCATATTATAGATGACCGTAACTTATTTTGACAGTTTCCTCTAATGGACATTTTGGTTGTTCCATTATTTAGCTTTTACCTACAATGTTGCCATGTATTTCCTTGAACATACATCACTTGTCATGTGTTCAGTAGAGGGTCTGTAGGATAAATTTCCAGCAGAATAATTACCAGGTCAAAGGATATATATAGCTTTTATTTCCGCAAATGTTTCCCAATACCCACCAAAGAGGCTGAACCAATGATAACTCCCAGCTTCCCCCACCAAGGCCATGTTTGAGAGCCTGTGGCCCCACGTTTTGCAAAGACAGTATTAGCATATCTGCTAATGTTATGAATGGGAAAAAAAGATATCTCGGAGTAATTTATATTTGCATTTTTCTTGTATGCCTAGGTCAAGAATCTTCTTATACAGCCTGCTAACATAGTATTCATTTGTAATCTCCTAAAGAGATTTTGCTTTATATTTCTTTTATCTCATGGAGTATTTGCATACAGTGGAAGATTAAGAAATCCTTGCAGATTAATCACCACACCTGGCCCCAAACCCCTACCCTCTCTGAGCCTCACCCTCACCTCCTGAGGCTACAAAGACTGAAGGAGAAATCAGAAATGTGCCTTAAGATGAATAGCAAATGCAACTGGACAGGAGGTGGGGTCAGGTCCAGCAGAGAACCAAGGGCTGCTTTGCCTAAGTTTTCAGGGGGATTTTTATAGGCTGCTGGGGCCCTAGGTTGAGGGACCCAAGGAGCTTTGCACCAGCTAAAGAAAATACAAAATTCATAAGTGACTACAAAGTGTCTCATCATGCTAACCGGCGCCTGCCACGCCTGCCACTGACCTAAACTTAGTTTTTAGGGGTCTTTCAATCCCAAGAGCAAAATATCCTGTTCTTAACAAAATCCATAACTGCACATTTAATTTTTGAACACTTCAAAAATTACATGTATGATATACATGCCAATAAATACCATTATATTACATTCCCTGTTGTTGGTATATATGTGTATATATCTGGTCGTTCCACATAAACAACGAGAGATTCACTGAAACACTAACATTCATTGAAAAAACATTTACATGAATTTACAAATGCCCTGGACCTTTCTGGATCCATTAACAGATCCAAAAGAAAATTGCCGTAGCTTTTTATTTTGAAAAATGTGTGGAACTCAGGCTGATAAGAAACCTTTCATGCATTCATGAATGCTAACTAGGAAGAAAGTTGGGAACATTCCAAATGTTTATTCTCTCTCCTTCTGTCTCTCTGTCTCTCTCTCAACAGCCCCCCACCCCCACCCCACCTTGGGTGCGCCTAGATAACCACGGTGGAACTTGGAAGGCTCTTTTATTAAGCTGTCCCATTGTATGCTAAGTTATGGTGGGCTTCAGGCTGATCCCTTCACAAAAGTCCTTTGTTTGGGGGTTTCCCTCTATAAACTGGGACTCAGTGAATTATGCTCTTCCAGGAGGCTTTCCTTAGCTGATTATATTTACCTAACCAAGCATTATTTTCTGTCCTGTTTTCTTCTTTTTCTCAAGCATCATTCAGCTCTCAGGGAAGCATGAGAAAGATAAGGAAAATGCTAGTGAAACAAGGAGGTATGTTTGGCTTCTCTGCTCTGAAAATGATTGAGGTGTTTTTGTAACAAGCACGTGCCCCTTTTTGGAAAACTGTATTTTTCAATAGAATTTTCCCCTGGGTGCTGGATCTGTGGCTGCAAAGGACACGAAGTGTCCTGGTTTTGACAAATTTTCCTTGGCTGTTGTTTCTGTTCACTTTGGGTTTTATTTCGTTTTGTTTCCATAGTTTGGGGGTGAGGGTGGAGGAAAGAAGGAGGAAACCAGCTCTGTCCTATTCATCACTTTAATCCTAGAATGAGAGCTTTATTGTTTTGTTTTTTAAATGAGATGGTTTAGGAGGAAAATGACAAGAGGTTTTTATTTGGGGTGCTCTGTCTAAAGAAAACTCGTGGGACCTTTAAGAAAAAAGGCTGAGTCATATGAACTGAGAGCAGCAGAGGACGACACGGCAATAAAGGGGCATCCGAGGATGTGTGTGTCCCCTCAGGAAGGGGACCGTCCCTCCCCTCCCATGAAAAGCAGCCTTCTTTTCATGGGAAACCAAGCCCCTGGTTATTAGATTCACAATGAGTTCCCCAGATGGAGTTCCCAGGAATAAGGATTCTCAGAGGAATAAAGCGAACCCCAGAGGCTTCTGTTTGTTTTGTTTTGTTCTTGTTTCGGTGAAGTTTTGACGAGGTAGTGCCTGCAAGTGGTTCAAAAAGCACAGCGTGGAGCAAACGAGGGGCTGTCTCTTCCTTAACTACTGTGCCGCGGCCACCTGCGCGCCTGCTCGGAGTGAATCCCTTCCGGGTGATCTTGTGCAGGACAATATTCGGAGGTGTATGTGCGCCTCAGCAAGTGTAACACGTGTAAGTGCCTCTTCCTTTTCCCTCCTTTCTCACACAGCACTGACATGCCTTACAGATCACTTGGCACTTTCTCCCGTGGATGACCCGTTGGTCTTGGCCACTGTTCCATGTCAATACACAGCTAGCTCATCAGTGTTTTCTACGGCTGCATACTGTTCCACTATAAATGCACCTTAACCTATTTAACCGTTCCCATTGGATGGGCGGCTAGGTGGCCTTTGATCTTTTGCTATTACAAACAGAGCTCCCTTGGCTGATCTTAGTGGGACATCATTTCACACATGTGTGAGCAATTCTGCAGGGAATTTCCTCCAAGTGGAAATGGTGGGTCAAAGAGTTTGTTATTAGCCCATGGGCAGAGAGGAAAGACTTGAGATGTTCGTGTTATTTACAGGACTAGGTTTTCATGCCTTCTGTTTTACACTACCTTAGTATTTACATTTAGGTCCCCCAAATAAGACATTAACAGGTTCTCCCTGTAGCTTAAACGAACAGTCCAGAAGGCTGCGTGGTAAAATGGGAAAGTTCCCCTTGAATTCTCAACCCCCTAACCTTCACCACCACATTCTCTTTCTCAGTATTGACCACTGTGAGTTCATCCATGTAATTCCAGACCCATCTATGTATTTACATTTCTACTCATGTACGTGTTTCTAGTATATCCAGGTAGATGCCGGCAGAGATGGCTGGATAAAGAAAAATACAGAGACAGGTGTTTATGTGTGGCTACATAAATAGAGAAGCTAACAGCAGTGCCTGTTAAACTTTTCCGTGCGGAAGTCTCACCTGTGGATTTTGTTACATGGAGGATCTGACTCTGCGTCTGGGGTGAGAGCCGAGCGTCTCCATTTCCAAACAAGCTCCCAAACGTGACCAACACTGCTGAGTTTGGGTATCTTTTTGGTTTTGATTTGTTTTAAGAAAAATGAGACTATACCTACTTATTGCTCTGCAACTCACATTTTTCCCTGACCAGGTCATTTGGAAAGACAATATGGATGAGGTCTTGCGAACGTACTGAACTGTGTATACATATTGATACCATCAACTTTTATGAAAAAACCACTTCATTTGATTTCTCAACTTGGGAAGCCTCAGAGACCTTCCCAAATTGATTTCGTTGAATTCCAAGCATCGGTGGTGGTAATAGACGCAGTTTTCATTGGCTGATGAAAATGAGCCTCAAATGACATGAGAATTGTTTCCAATCGGTTCGTTCTTGTTTGCTGGTCTTGATATCGTGTCTTTTGAGAGGAGAGAAGGAGATGCTAGTTTCTGAGCATCAGTGAGTGAAACCAGTTTCCATGTGGGCACTTTATTCATTTCTAATTATTTATTTTAATGGGAGGATAATTGCTTTGCAACGCTGTCTTGGCTTCTCTACACCAGCATGAATTGGCTGTAGGCATACACCCGTCCCCTGCCTCATGAGCTTCGCTCCCACCTCCCACCCCATCCTCCCCGTCTCGGCTGTCCCAGAGCACCGAATTGAGCTCCCTGTGTTACATGGCAAATTCCCATTGGCTGGCTGTGTTACCTATGGTAATGTATGTTTCAGTGCTACTGTCTGAATTCTTCCCACCTTCTCCTTCCCCGCTGTGTCCACAAGTCTGTTCTGTCTGTCTGCGTCTCTGTTCCTGCCCTATAAATAGGTTCATCAGTACCACTTCTCTAGATTCCATAGACATGCGTTAACATATGATATGTTTTTCTCTTTCTTTTCTGACTTCACTCTGTGTAACAGGATCTAGGTTTACCCACCTCAATAGAACTGACTCAAATACGTTCCCTTTTATGACTGAGTAAATCCCATTGAATATATGTGCCATAACTTTATCCAGTCATCCTTCAGTGGACATCTAGTTTGCTTCCATGTCCTGGCTATTGCAAATAGTGCTGCAGTGAACATTAGGGTGCATGTGTCTCTTAGAATTGTGGTTTTCTCAGAGTCTGTGCCCCACTGGGCATTTTAATTAGCATAGAGAAAACCAAAGAGGACCACAGAGTCTCTCTTCAACAGACAGACTCCTCCGTCACGTCTTACATGTGCACGGGAGGGCGGATGGTGCGAATTTGGGAAGGTCACTGGAAGGTCGCTGCAGGACCGACAGTTGCTCTGGCTGCTTGAGCCGGAGCCAGGGATCTCTCGCCGCCCTGCTCACCTCTGCTGAGTTCCATCGCCAGATCCCCATGCTACAGGGGGGCCCATCTGTCTGCACCTCCATTGACCCCAGCCCCGTCTCAGCAACAGACCGGCAGGACCTCCTCGCTGCTCTTCTCATCCACTCTTACTCCCTCCAGTGGGTTCTCCGGCCACAGCCGGGCTGGTTGGACGAAGCTCACACTGAACCCCATGATCGCCCTGTGTGAGGCCCACAGCTGTGCCCGTCCTCGTAGTCTGACCTCAGAGCCTTCCCGATAGGGCTCCGCCGTCCCCTCTGTCTCATCACTGGGCCCTGCTCCCTGCTCAGCATCCTCCAGCCCTGCGGGCTCCCGTCCCAGCCTCCCAGAGATCACTCCGTTCCTTCTGCCTGGAATGCTCCTCTGCCCCCTTCACCCCATAACCTCATCCTACGGGTTTCAGCTCAAATGTCCCTTCCTCCGGGAAGCCCCCTTGGACTAACCCACTCCCGCAGTAGCACCCTGCACCTCTCCTTCATACCAGTTAACCCATTGTGTAATGGTATCTCTCTACATATTTGAGGGGATTACTGGACTGAAGTCTGCCTCCGTCCAATAGGCCCTGGGCTCGATGAGGATGGGAGCCGTGTCCGCGCTTCTTTCTTGGTGGGCCTCGGTGCTAACCACAGGGCTTGGCAGGCAATGCGTGGTCGCGGGATACTTTTGTTTTTCGAAGGAAAGGAGGAAGGGGGACCCGGGGCCCGTGATGCGAGCTGTTGTGATTGCTGTGGACCCTGTAGCGAGAGTGATTCGGTGAAGATGCTGAGTGAGGAGGCGATAAACAGGGGCAGGCCGGTTTGGGAAGGTGGAAGGGACTAGAAAGCGAAGCTACTGCGTTCCTCTGGGGCTGGACCGAAAGGGAGGATGGCGGGGAGCGGTGGCATCTCGGGGCTTACCGGAGGTGCCAGAGTTTTGCCAGGATTAGCACCTGACAGAGAAAGAACAGCCCCTGCCTGCATTTCAGGGCAGTATCTTGACCCCCAACTCACACCTCAGAAGTAATAGTCAACCATACTCAGCCAACCCAACCCTTTTTTAAAGAAGCAGTGTTCAGAATTCTTTACGTTCTCTTGGCTGAGCCGGGCTGCTGCTCGGGCTGTCTCTGGTTGCAGAGAGCAGGGTCTCCTCTCGAGCTCAGCGCCAGGGTTTCTCGCTGCAGTGGCTTCTCCTGTTGACGAGCGCGGGCTGCAGGCGCGTGGGCTTCGGTAGTCGCAGCCAGCAGGCTTCAGCAGGTGTGGCCGGCTGGGCCAGCTGCCCTGTAGCACATGGGGTCTTCCCGGACCAGAGAGTGAACTCTGGGCCAGCAGGGAGGCCCCAGATTCAGCCCGTCTTTGTTACAGCGTGGAGCTGTGAAGGGCACCCTCGGGGGGCTATTCGGATCCACACCAGGGTCAGCCCTAGTCTCATCCAGTCTCCCTCCCTCGGCCGCCTCTCCCAGGGTACACACCAGCTGTGACCTCAGCCCAGAAACCTGGTAACAATCGGGGTCCCACGTAGTGAGGGACGGGGTGGGTTCGCTCGGTCTGTGCCCCTGGAGCGCCAGACCTTCGTAAGCACCCAGGAAGCGGGGTGTCCACCCTCAGAGCCACCTCTGAGCCACAGGGGGCACCCCGGAGAAGCAGAGTGAAAAGCCAGCGAAGGCAGGACTTCACAAGAGGTCACTTGGTAACTCCAGGGTGAGGGGTGGGCAGAACTTCTGACAGAAACAGCTGATCACCGTACTGAAGGTGAAAAAGTCTTAGTTGCTCAGTCATGTCCAGCTCTTTTGTGACCCCATGGACTGTAGCCCGCCAGGCTTCTCTGTCCATGGGATTCTCCAGGCAAGAAGGCTGGAGTGGGTAGCCGTTCCCTTCTCCAAGTGAACTTCCCGACCGAGGGATCGAACCCGAGTCTCCCGCATTGCAGGCAGATTCTTTACCGTCTGAATCACCAGGGAAACCCACAATATCCAGAGGACCTCATCGTGTGTCCAGCTTTTTTTCCTCTCTACTTATGTGTTTTGTTCTCCGCTGTAGCCTCAGTGACTGGTGCAGCGCCTGGCATGGGTCAGGATGAGGACAGAACAAGAGCGGCCCCTCACCTTGGATGCCCCAGGACCCCTCATCCTGGTCCCCACCCAGGCCTGACATATGATGGGTGCTCAATAAATACTTGTTGGATGAATGAATCCAGGTATGTGGAAGCAACCAGATCTCGGAGTTGACTTCTCCCAGGTGTTTTGACCTCAGATTTGAGCAGCCTCCGGCTACTTGATGAGTTTCTCTGATCTTTGCCTCCCAGGAAACAGATACGACGATCATCAAAACATCCGTGATAAAACTGATATTCAGCCTTGCTGGCGCCCCACGTCTCTGTCGTCTTCAGGCCTTGCCAGAGCGTGTGCAGGGGCTCTGTCTGTTTTTAATGTGCCAGGACTGTGAACTGGGGCATGTAGGCCAGCGGGAGAAGAGAGGCAGAGAGTGGCTTGACCTCTGTTGATGAAGATAATTTTCATGTAGATAAGGCAGTATGAGGGCTGACTTCACCAATGTTTTCACGCTGCTCCAACCTGCTTGCCAGCTAATTTAGTTCCACAATTAACCTTTACATCAGAAGCAAGGTTATGCTGTTATAACAGCATATTGCCTCTGCATTCCTGACTGCTTTCCTTCATTTCCTATTGTTTATGGTAAAATTTTTTTGCATCGCATTAAAAAAAAAAAAGCTTTAAAATTTATATCTCCATGGAAGCTTTTTTATTTTCATTGTGCCACACGGCTTGTGAGATCTTAGTTCCCTGACCAGAGATTGAACCCAAAGCCTCAGCAGTGAAAGCCCAGAGTCCCAACCACTGGACCATCAGGGAATTCCCCTGAAGATTTTTTTTTTTTTAAAGTAACTCAAATTGTTGAATAGATAATATAGTCACAAGATCTAAAGCCTGAGAAGAATGGACATGATGGAAAGATTCCCCGAAGTCTTTTTCCTCCTCCACCTCATCATTCTCATCGATCTTGGCCAATCTCTCTACGTGAATACAAATACGGATTCTTATTTCCCTCTGTTACTTTTACACATGTTGATGTACTACGCACACTCCCCACCCACCACTGTTTGCTTTTTCCCTTTCAATCAAATTATCTTGAAGTTCATTTCATATGTGCTCTAGGAGCCTCCTCATTCTTTGAAAGGACCATATTATAATGTATGTAAATGTATGATGTATATACGGAGTATAGGATAAAAACTGCGTGTATTCCCAGTGCAAGTTCTTACACGCTGGAGTTTTTCACTCACTACTGTTAATAGTTTGTGGTTCTTTTCTTTTATTGGAAATATATATTTTTTTATATCAGTTTCAGGTATCCAACATAGTGATTCGATATTTTTATAGATTATACTCCATTTCAAGCTATTATAAAATGTTAGCTATATTTTTTGTGCTGTCCATAACACCCTTATATCTTATTTGTCTTTATACTTACTAGTTTGTACCTCTGAATGCCCTTGCCCCATCTCACCCCCACCCGTTTCCACACTGGGAACCACTCATTTGTTCTTGGTATCTGTGAGTCTGTTTCTGTTTTGTTACAGCCATTCATTTTAAAAACTGTTTAGGTCCCACATATAAATGAAGATGAGCAGTATTTGTCTTCCTCTGGCTGACTGACTTCCCCGAGCAGAACCCCATTTCCCCGCTCCCAGCCACCCGTGTGGCAAAATCTCATTTCTTTCCTGCTCGTATTCTCCTATGTGTGTGTGTGTTTATATGTGCGTGTGTGTGTTTATTTGTGTGTGTGTGTCTATATGTGCGTGTGTGTGTATATGTGTGCATGTCCCACACCCTGCTCACCCATCCATCTGCTGGGGAAACCTCAGTTCCTCCCGTGGCTCGGCCGCTGCGTGTGTGTGTAATATGTGCATGTCCCACACCCTCCTCACCCATCCATTGGGGAAACCTCAGTTCCTCCCGTGGCTTGGCCGCTGCGTGTGTGTGTGTATGTGTGCGTGTCCCACACCCTGCTCACCCGTCCATCTGCTGGGGAAACCTCAGTTCCTCCCGTGGCTCGGCCGCTGCGTGTGTGTGTATATGTGTGCGTGTCCCACACCCTGCTCACCCGTCCATCTGCTGGGGAAACCTCAGTTCCTCCCGTGGCTCGGCCGCTGCGTGTGTGTGTATATGTGTGCATGTCCCACACCCTGCTCACCCGTCCATCTGCTGGGGAAACCTCAGTTCCTCCCGTGGCTCGGCCGCTGCGTGTGTGCTGGTTTGTCTTGGGCTCTGCGGGGTCTGTGCTGCTGCTCGCAGGCTCCCTCTCCGTTGGTGCGTGGCTTCTCCTTGCAGTGGCCTCTCTTTTCGTGGAGCACCGGCTCTAGGCTGCAGGGGCTTCAGTGTTTGAGGCACATGGAGTCGTCCTGGACCAGGACTCGAACCTGTGTCCCCAGCATTGGCAGGCGGAGTCCTGTCCACTGTGCCGCCAGAGAAGTCACGGGTTATTGTAAATAAGTGACTGTTCCTCTAGACCTTTTGGCATTCACACACAAACACCTTCCAATAATTCAAGAATGTTTTTGCAAATGTATTGAAAATATTAGTTTTTCTGAAACTTACTTCTTAAACATAATATGTCTTGGGAATTTTCCCCCAATCGTTATCTCTAGTCTTAGCTCTTTTTAAATTGGTCTTATTTTCTGACAGCTGCATAGTATTTCATGACTAAAACACACTTTCTTTAACCCTTCTTCAATCAACCTGGCCAAAGTTTTTATTTCCCAAGGAATGAGATTTTCAGCGTATCATGAAAAATAAGTACAATGTAACAAAGGACGAATTCTCTGCAGCAGTCCTAAGGAAGGAATCACACTTAGCGTCATCAGTAGATCTGAAAATTATAAAGATAATACCTCAACCAAGGGATCAAAGTCAACATCGCTAACCCTAAGACACATAGACAACACACAGGCCTCGGAATAAGACACATCACTTCTTTAGTGTCTTTGCAAAAATGCATAACCTCTTTCTAATCAGAAGAAAATAATAATAATAATAATCTCAAATGAAGGGACATTTAACAAAATAACCGATGAGAATTCTCTAAAAGCGTCCAAGTCGTGAAACACAAGGAAAGATCGAGGAACTCTCACAGCTGCCATATGGAGTCCTGAAACAGGAAAAAAAAAATCAGTGTGAAAACTTGAAAATTGGAAAAAGTCTGTCAGTTCAGTAGCTCAGTTGTGTCCGACTCTTTGCGACCCCATGGACTGCAGCACGCCAGGCTTCCCTGTCCATCACCAGCTAGAAAAAAGCCTGTAGTTTAGTTAATAGTGTTGCACCAATGTTAATGGTAATATGCCAATGTTAATTTCCTAGTTTTGATCATTGCATATTAAACGTTGTTAATAGGTAAGATATGAACATTAATTGTAAGATATTAACATTAACTGAAAAGTGGTGAAAGGTACAAAGAAATCTTTGTAACAAGTTGCAAAACATTATTTATATAAATTCAGTTCAGTTCAGTCGCTCAGTCGTGTCCAACTCTTTGTGACCCCATGAATCGCAGCACGCCAGCCCCCCATGTCCATCACCAACTCCCGGAGTTTACTCAAACTCATGTCCATCGAGTTTGTAATGCCATCCAGCCATCTCATCCTCTGTTGTCCCCTTCTCCTCCTGCCCCCAATCCTTCCCAGCATCAGGGTCTTTTCCAATGAGTCAACTCTTCGCATGAGGTGGCCAAAGTACTGGAGTTTCAGCTTCAGCATCAGTCCTTCCAATGAACACCCAGGACTTATCTCCTTCAGGATGGACTGGTTGGATCTCCTTGCAGTCCAAGGGACTCTCAAGAGTCTTCTCCAGCACCACAGTTCAAAAGCATCAATTTTTCGGCAATTAAGCATGTGCAAAATAATATTGTGTATGTGCATAGGCACGTATGTGTATATTTAAAGATAAACAACAAGATAAAGAGAAGATGTAGAAAGTGGATTGGTGGGACTCATTTTAAATACACAAGGGTGGCTATACATGACAAAGAAAAATAGAATTGAAGATGGAGATGAAGGGGAAATTGTAAAATAATTTGTGGGGGTGCCGGTATTCTACTCTGTACACTGATCCTTGCACATGTATGAAATTATATACACACATCCATGTGTACAAAATTATACACACACCACACCCACCCGCTAAGCCAGAGAATTGCTTATAACCACAAAATACTAGAAACAGCCTAAATACTTAGGTATAGGATAAGGGTTCTGACCACCTTAATCGTGGTCCATTCATTTGGTGAGATACTATGCAATCATCAAAAAGGATGGTGTAGGGACTTCCCTGGTGCTTCGGCGGTTAAACATCTGCCTTCCAATGCAGGGGACGTGGGTTCGATCCTGGTCAGAGAACTAAGATTCCCACGGGCTGTGGGGCAACTGAACCCATGCCGCAATTAGAGAGAAGCCTGCATGCCACAGCTAAGACCTTATGAAGCCAAAATAAATAAAGTATTTTTTAAAAAGAATGATGTAGTTCTATAGGTGAGGCTACGTAATAAATTCCAAAATATCTTGTTAAATGAAAAAGCAAGAAGCAAGACAGCGTGTAAACAGGAGGCTCTTCTGTCCATGGGATTCTCCAGGCAAGAATACTGGAATGGGTGCCACTTCCTTCTCCTGGGGATCTTCCTGACCCAGGGATCCAACCCAGGCCTCCTGCCTGGCAGGCAGATTCTTTACTGGCTTAGCCACCAGGGAAGCCTTTCATTTTTTTTTTTAATATTTATTTTATTTACTTATTTATTTGGTTGTACCAGGTCTTTACTGTGGCGTGCCGATCTTTAGTTGTGGCACGTGGGAACTAGTTCCCTGATCAGGGGTCAAACCTGGTCCCCCTGTGTTGGGAGCTCAGAGTCTTAGCCTCTGAACCACCAGGGGAGTGCCTAGGTAAATAATTTTAGAAGCATCTTCTTGCATGGACCAGCGATGGAAGCCTGAACAGAGCACATGATCCATTCCACTGTGTGCCCCGGATTCCTCAGAATAAATTCACAGGCTCAGTGACAAAATGTAGACAACGGCACGAGGATGCATTTTCTTTCTTTCAGTAGACCGTCCTTGGAAGAGCTCAGACTCTGGACCCAGCTCCGGTTAGTTTTGTGACCTTCAGTGGGTCATCACATGTCTGTGCCTCAGTTTCCTCATCTGTGAAATGGAGACAACACCATGACCTTCCCGGGAGTGGTAAGGGGAAACGGAAATGAGATTGTGCACACACAGCTTCCTGGCACAGAAGGCGCTCCTGAGGGTGCCTCCCCTTCTGGTTTTTTTTTTTTTTTTTTTTTGCCACCTCTACGTGTTTTGACACAGATGACTTCAGGAATTCAAACCACTGATCATTGGGAGAAAGAAAAAAATATGCCTAATTCCAGAGATTGTTCAAGAATCTGCTGGTGGCAAGGGCTGCCTGTGACTGCCTCTGCGCCCCCCCCCTTCTTTAAATAAAGGAGCGAAGTCTCTGGGTTTCTGCCGGAGGCCACTGGGCCGGGGCAAACCTGGGCCATTTATTCTCCCTCTTTCAGCCTGTTCCTGTGTTTATACTACCCTGTTTAGTTTAATGCACATCCCAAGATTACCCCTAATACACAGCCTCAGAAATGTTTATGGAAATTCTTTATAAGCAAACGGCTTTATTTCCCTTGAGTAGCTGCAGATAGAAAGCAGCGGTCACTTTTTTTATTGACAGGCTTAAACACCTCGCAGAGCTCCCGCCTGCCCCCGCAGCGGGTCTGTTACCCCAGCCCACCCACGCGTCCCATCGCGGGATACCAAGTTCCAAGGAGCCTAACGCTTGCTTCTCGGCCCGTCCCGGCCTCCCCAGCCCCTGGCTGTCTCTCCAAAGCAAGAATCCCGACAGCTGGTTCTTTCCCCTGCTGATGATTCTGTTGGGGCCGGGGGAGGAAGAGGGAGAAGAAAGGGGCATATATTGGCTTCCCCTCCCCACCCCCACATGGGTTCACTGTCTATTACGTGCCAGGCGCTGTTCTAGACTCTGGAGACTCAGCCATGAGCAAGGGAGTTCTCGGCAGTTAGAGAGACTACATGCTGATGATAGAGGCAGACCGTAAACAGACAAGCACATGCGTGTGGTTAACTACTGAGGGTGACAAGGGCTATTGAGGACGATACTATAAAATGAGGCAATTAAGTTGGGGGAACAGACGAGCCCACATCATCGAGAAAAGGATGGCCAAGGAAGACCTCCTGAAGAGGTCATATCTGAGTGGAAAGCAGGATGGAGTGGGGAGGAAGGCCCATGTCCCAGAAAGGGCATTCCAGGTGACGGGGACAGCAAGCTCCAGGAGCCTGAAGCTGGCTCTACCTCTCATCCTAGAGGAAGGGCAGGAAGGCCCGTGTGGCGGGAACGTAGCGACCGAGGCGGAGAGCTGCAGGAAGTCACATGGGAAAGGCAGGCAGAGGCCAGTTCACCAGGGCCTGGGAAGTCGGAGCACGGAATTACACTGTGTACCAATGTTAGTGGGAAATCAAGAGTTTTGAGAAGGAAAAGGCATAATGTGATCCATGTTTTTCTTTCTTTTTTTTTTAAACTCATTTTTATTGGAGTATAGATGGTTTACAGAAGCTTCCCAGGTGGCTCAGTGGTAAAGAACCTGCCTGCCAACGCAACAGACACAGGTTCTATCCCTGGATCAGGAGGATCCCCTGGAGGAGGGCACGGCAACCCACTCTGGTCTTCTTGCTGGAGAATCCCATGGACAGAGGAGCCTGGTAGGCTGCAGTCCACGGGGTCACAAAGAGTTGGACATACCTTAGCAATTACAATGTTGTGAATCTGGTGTACATATATCCACTGTTTTTTAAATTCTGTTCCCATATAGGTCATTACAGAGTATTGAGTAGAGTTCCTTGTGCTATGCAGCAGGTTCTTAATAGTTATTTATTTTACATATGGTAGCGTGCATATATCAATTCCAGTCTCTCAAGTTATCCTCCCCCCCCAACCTTGGTAGCCACAGTTTGCTTTCTATAACTGTGACTCTATTTCTGTCTTGTAAATAAGTTCATTTGTACCATTTTTTTTAGATTCCACATGTAAGTGATATCACATCATGTGATTCATTTTTGTTTTGGCCGCATCGTCCAGCTTGTGGGATCCTAGTTCCCTGATTAGGGATCGAACCCGGGTCCCCTGCAACGCGAGCACAGAGTCCTAACCCCTGGATGTTGTTCAGTCGTTCAGTCGTGTCCAACTCTTTGCGACCCCATGGACTGCGGCGCGCCAGGCTGCCCTGTCCCCACTGTCTCCCGAAGTTTGCTCAAGACTGGTGCTGGGAAAGACTGAAGGCAAAAGGAGAAGAGGGCAACAGAGGATGAGATGGTTCGATGGCATCACCGACTCAATGGACATGCATTTGGGCAGACTCCAGGAGATAGTGAAGGCCTGGAAAGCCTGGCGTGCTGCAGTCCATGGGGTCGCAAAGAGTCGGACACGACTGAGCGACTGGACGCCAACAATAAAAGACGCTGCTCATGCGCCAGGCCCTTTTGGAGCATTCTCCCACTCTGTATTTCATAACACGCTCGTGGGCATCCTGCAAAGTGATTGCAACATTATCCCCATTTTTCAGCTGATGAGATGGAAATAGTTATTTCAACTATCTAATAGTTTAAATAACTTGTCCCAGGTGACCCAGATGGGATTTGAACTCGCCAGTGTCGGACTTGGTGACGGGTGGAGCTGTGTCTCCTCAAAAAGCATCCGTTGCCAGCCTCCTTCCCAGGACCCCAGAATGTGGCCCTGTGTAGACACGGGGTCTTTAGAGAGGTAATCAATCAAAATGAGGGCGTCCGAGTGGCCCTGATCCAGGATGGCTGACAGCTTTTCTGGGAAATGTAGACGCTGAGACAGAAATGATGAGGGAAGACGCTGTGAAGGCCTCTACAAGCCAAGGAGAGATGTCAGGACAGACCTTCCCTCTCAGCTCTCGGGAGAACCAACCCTGCCGGCACCTTGATCTTGAACTTCCAGCCCCCATATCTGTGATACGATACTTTTCTGCTGTGTAAGCCACCCAGCAGGTGACAGCAGCCCTAGCAAACTCTAATGCCAGTCCTAGGACCACGCTAAGCCATGTTCCTCCTGTACTATGATCTTTTTATTGAGTTGTCGGTCTTCTCTGTTAACATAGATGTTTTCTGGGCAGTTGAGATCATGCATAGCTTGCACCTCTAGTAGGTAAACGGCACCTGCTGCTGCTGCTGAGTCGCTTCAGTCGTGTCCGACTCTGTGCGACCCCGTAGAAGACGGCAGCTCACCAGGCCCCTCTGTCCCTGGGATTCTCCAGGCAAGAACACTGGAGTCGGTTGCCATTTCCTCCTCCAATGCATGCGTGCATGCCAAGTCACTTCAGTCGTGTCTGACTCTGTGCGACCCCATGGACAGCAGCCCACCAGGCTCCTCTGTCCATGGAATTCTCTAGGCAAGAATACTGGAGTGAGTTGCCATTTAAAAGGCACCTGAAAGATATCAGATATTTGCGGGTTCAGGTTACAGTCCTGAGCTTGACCTCCCTCTACAGGATGGATTTTCTTCTCATTGGGACCACACCATGAAACTTCAAGCTCCTCTGAGTTCGATTTCTAACCTTAATCCAATATTAATGTCAGTCCATTTTAGGGTCCCAGCAAAACTTAGAAGGCTTAGAACTCCCCCGGTGGTCCGGGGGCCAAATCTCCTCGCTCCCAATGCAGGGGGCCCGGGTTTTATCCCTGGGCAAGGAACTAGGTCCCACCCACAGCAGCGAGGAGTTCGCATGCTCCAACTAAAGACCCCGCCGGCCACGATGGGGATCACAGGCCCTGCGAGCCGCACCTAAGACCCGAAGCAGCCAAATAAATAAATTAAATAAATATTAAAAAAAGAATCAGAAGGCTCACTCCAGCAGGGTCACCGAGGAGAGTTTCATGAAGCAGGTGTTTACAAAGGTGCAGGCAGGTACAGAGAAGCCTGTAGGGGTAGGGGAAGCAGCCTGGGGCTACTAACAGCAGGGGGCCCTTGCCTCCTCCAGGCTGGAAAAGGCAACCGAAGGGAGCAGTTAGCAGGACCTGGCCACAGCTTTGGGGAAGGGCCGCCCCCAGGAGCTGTGCCTTCAGGAGTGGCCGGCCAAGGGGTCAGCACCCCAGCCACACTCTCCTGACCGCCCATCTCCAGCACCTGCTTCCTATGGGCTGAAACCCACACAAGCCCAGATGTCACAGGAGCCAGGGACTGCAGGCCCTGAAGCCCAGGCTCCTAGGCACAGGGCAGGAAAGAGGAAAAACAGAATATTCTGCACTCTCGGGACGTCCGCAGAGCTGCCATTGGAGACCCCATCTCTCCAAAGTCATCCTTTCCCCGCTGGTTACTTATGTTGCTCCCCTTTTGCAAGGACCATATAAAATATTTTACATGCTTTTAAAACTCATAAATGTAATGAAGCCAAGATGTTTCAGCAAATGTGCTTGACAGACAAATCCTGCCACAGATCCACTCTTAGCTGACATCAGGACCAAAGGCACATCTCATGACCCTCTGAGCATCTGACGTGGAAGCCAATAGATTCATCCCCCGACCTGCTCAGCCCCCAGGATGGCCAAGCTGTCACTGAGTCTTGAGACCGTACCCATTCCTTCATTCATTTCCTGCCATCCATCTCTTGCAAATAATTGCTGCTTTTTGAAAAACAGAATTCAGTCAGTTGGAGATATATTGGTGAAGAGAGATTCTTGCATTGTGTTCAGGCGTTGTGCCTCTAACCTCCAATCTGAGCTTTCTGAGACATGAAAAAAGATGCATGCACCTGAACTTGGGCTGATAATCTCTAGGGGCTCAGAGTAAAAGTCGGTGAGAGCTTAGCACAAAACCTGGTATGTGGAAAGAGTAGCTCACTTGAGTACACAGTCTGCATACTTGATGGCCTTCAGCCTTGTGATGGATGTATAATGTATATATTATTATCCCCATTTTACAGATGGGTAAGTGAGGCCCAGAGGGAGCTGAATCAACTTAACCGGGGCCACATAGCTGGCAAATAGGGCCAGGAGTCAAATCCAGGCAGTCTGATTCTAGAGGACACTCTTAACATTTATGCAGTATCATCTTTTTTTTTTCCTCCAAACTTAAAACTTTTTATTTTGTATTGGAGTTTAGCCAATTCACAACACTGTGGTAGTTTCAGATGAACATAAAGGGACTCGGTCATACATACGCATGCGTTTATTCTCCACCAAACTCCCCCCCCATCCAGGCTGCCACATAACCCTGAGAAGAGGCCACGCGCTATACAATAGGTCCTTGCTGATTATCCATTTTAAATACAGCAGTGTGTACATGACCTGACCAAGGTCCCTCAATTTCCCTCCCCCCCCGGCAATCGTAAATTCGTCGTCTAAGTTTGTGAGTCTCTGTTTTATAAATAAATCCATTTGTATCATTTCTTTTTAGATTCCACATATAAAGGATTCCATCCGATACTTCTCCTTCTCGTCTAACTTACTTCACTCAGTATGACACTATCTAGGGTCCATCCCTGTTATGCAGTATCATCTAAATAATCGAAAGGTCTTCCCAGGAAAATAGGGCGGTAACGTGTGTGGACCGCAGGGGTTTGGGTGCATGATAAATGCGTCCAGGTGGTATATTTCAAACCTTCGTCTTCAGAATGGGGGTCAGGCTGAGCCATGGTTCTGGTACAGGAGAATGCCTGAGGGCCGCAGTGCGGGGCACCTGCTAGGCGCCTGGCATTATGCCAGGCACTGGAGCACTCAGGTGGCACCTTTAGAGGAGACAGATCTTGGTCAAATAAACTCACAAATAAGCCAAGTTGTAGCCATGATAAATGCTAATAGAGAGGTATCTAGCGCTCCTTGGAAAGAAAGCTATGACAAACCTAGGCAGTCTATTAAAAGCAGAGAGGTCATTTTGCCAACAAAGGTCCACCTAGTCAAAGCTATGGCTTTTCCAGTAGTCATGTACAGATGTGAGAACTGGGCCATAAAGAAGACTGAGCACCGAAGAATTGATGCTTCTGAACTATGGTGCTGGAGAAGACTCTTGAGAGTCCCTTGGATGGCAAGGAGATCAGACCAGTCAATCCTGAAGGAAATCAACTCTAAATATTCATTGGAAAGATTGATGCTGGAGCTGAAACCCCAGTTCGTTGGGCACCTGATACAAAGAGCCGACTCACTGGAAAAGATCCTGATGCTGGGAAAGATTGAAGGCAAAAGGAGAAGGGGGCAGTAGAAGATGAGATGGTTAAATAGCATCACTGACTCAATGGACATGAATTTGAGCAAACTTCGGGAGTTAGTGGAGGACAGAGGAGCCTGGTGAGCGGCAGTCCATGGGGTCGCAAAGAGTTGGACACAACTTTGCTGCTGAGCAACAACAAAAATGCAGCTGTCCAATGGCCATGCGTGAGATAGCCAGAACCCGAATTAGTCAAGGAAGTACAGGAGACAGGACTGAATACAAGATGCCTGAGTTAGGGCTCAAGTTTTGTTTTGTTTGTTAATTAATTTATTTTTTAATTGAAGGATAATTGCTTTACAAAATCAAGTTTGAGTCATCAACAAGATTTCAGGGAAGACAGTGTTCCAGATAGGGAGATGCAAAGGCCCTGTGGTAGGGAGAAGGTCTGAAAAGAAGCTGGTGGAGACTTGGAGGCTGCAAGTGGGGCGGTCATGAAAACTTGATGAGAATTTTGACTTCCTCCTCTGGCAGAATATGCTGGTGTGCACAAAGTGTAATATATCACGGCAGAGGCTTCACGGTCCCAGCCCCAGACCTTGGACTTCAGGTTAAAAATTGCTGCCTTCAAGAAGAGCTTCATTTACAATGTAAAGGGAAACTATTATCATAATAACTGGTGATATTAAGTCACCTGATGAATTGAGCAAGAAGCTTCTATGCCTCCAGTTTAAATTTTTTTCAGCCACACCCTATAGACCTCAAGCAAAACACTAAAGGAATTTAAAAAATAGAGTGGGGAGGAGACAGAAATAATCTGAAGGATATTGAAATATAAACATAACAAAAGAGATCTCAGAGACCTGAAATCCAAAAAGAGATTTTTGTCTTTGTCCCACCTTAGAACACACCTAAAACCCCACCTGGGGATGCTTCCCTTTGATTTTCCAGCTCAAAAGCCAGAATCATTTTAGGCAACTGTCTTGAAATCATGCCTTAAAGCCACACTGATGAGTCTGGCTATGGAATGTAGCAGATCTGGGTTCCTACGCAGACAGGGTTCCAGCAGATGGAACTTCAGAAGGTCATTTTACTTTTCAGTAACTTTGTTTTCTCATCTGTAAAACGGGGAGAATAGTAGGTACCCTCCCCTCTCCCCCCCACCCTCTGCACCTTCCTTTCTTGTTTGAAAGTGAAATCTTAGTCACTCAGTCGTGTCTCTTTGTGACCCCATGGACTGTAGCCCACCAGGCTCCTCTGTCCATGGGATTCTCCAGGCAAGAATACTGGGGTGGTTGCCATTTCCTTCTCCAGGGGATCTTCCTGACCCAGGGATTGAACCCGTGTCTCCCGCATTGGCAGGCAGATGCTCTACCACTGAGCTACCAGGGAAGCCTAAAGCCCAGATGCACAACCCCAGTTAATCTAACTCTCCACTTTCTCCTGACCTAGTCTCCCAAGAACTCAGATCTCTGACTGGCTCCCTGCTACCCCACACCCCAGCACCACAAGTCAGGATCTCATTCCTTTCATCGTGCAGGAAGGGGATTCCATCAGAAGGGGACAGCCCCAACTTGCCCCAGCTTGATATATAAATCCACTTATCCCTACATCCATTCCGGGGCATGTCTTCTCTGCCCCCCGCTCTACCAGGAAGTGGGGCTTCAGCTGTGGGACTAAGCCATCAAGAGGGAACAGATGATGAATAAACACAAGTGAAATGTGTGGCACACGGCTGGATTGTGCTGAGAAGCCCACGCAGGACAAGGACGGGATGCTTCTGACAACAGGACCTGCATGGCAGGAGGTGCCGATACCCACGCGGGGGTTCTGCAAAGGGGACGGGCCGCAGAGACCAGCCAGTGAAGGACTGCCCCGTGGCTCTCTGTATGTGTCCCAGGTAGAGGCAAAAGCAAAGCGGAGAAGCCTGGTTGGAGGATTTGAAAAAAAAGGGAGGAACTTCCCTGGCGGTCCAGTGGCTAAGACTCCGTGCTTCCACTGCAGGGGACGTGGGTTTGATCTCCGGTCGGGGAACTAAGATTCAGCAAGCCTCGGAGCCAAAAAGATAGAAAGAGGGGGAAAAAGAAAGAAAAAAGCAAGGGGGCAGGCGGCAGAGCAGAGTGAGTAAGAGGCTGATGAAGGAGAAGAGAGATGAGGCCAGAGAAGATGTGGAGACCCATCCTGGAGGGATTCCACTGTGCATCTTTGGAAGGTCTTCGGCTTCCCTCCTGCTGTTAAATGATGTCTTCCTTCCACCTGAGGAGGCTCCACCTCCTTCCTAGGACCACAACCCCAAAGCACCGTGGAGAGCCTCAGGGACCTTGTCAGTTCTTACTGAATCCTCTCTCCCCAGGATGATCCGTCTCTTTACCTCTAAACCACCTGTTCACCAGCGTCTCCCCACTTTCCATCTCCAACCCAGACTTCCCTTTTAAGGTGCAACTGTTAACCGCTGCTATGTAGCCACTCAGTCGTGTCTGACTCTCTGTGACCCCAGGGACTGTAGCCCGCCGGGCTCCTCTGTCCACGGGATTTCCCAGGCAAGGATATTGGAGCTGGTAGCCATTTCCTTCTCTAGGGAAGCTTCCTGACCCAGGGATCGAACCCCCGGGCTCCTCTGTCCACGGGATTTCCCAGGCAAGGATATTGGAGCCGGTAGCCATTTCCTTCTCTAAGGAAGCTTCCTGACCCAGGGATCGAACCCAAGTCTCCTGCATTACAGGCAGATTCTTTACTGCTGAGAGAGATTTCTCCAAAAAAAAAAAAAAAACCCAAATCCCATGGGGGACTTGCCTCATGGTCCAGTGGTTAAGAGTTTGCCTTTCAATGCAGGCGGTGAAGG
Organism: Cervus elaphus; assembly: GCF_910594005.1. Classification (NCBI taxonomy): domain Eukaryota; kingdom Metazoa; phylum Chordata; class Mammalia; order Artiodactyla; family Cervidae; genus Cervus; species Cervus elaphus. The sequence goes on along the minus strand of NC_057837.1, from coordinate 78,735,676 downwards.
GTCAATCCCTGGTTGGAGAGCTAAAACCACCGCCCCCCACCTGGCCCCATGGCTGTAAAGGAAAACATAAAACAGAAACAATATCATAACAAATTCAGTAAAGACTTTTTAAATGGTTCTCATCAAAAAAATCTTAAGCAAAAAAAAAAAAAAAAAAATTCCATGGGATTTCCTGCTGTGAGCCAAGCTCTATTCTAAAGGCTGGGATTCAGAAGTGAAAGAAACAGCCCCCACTCCCTGCTTTTTTCTAGGGGACAAAACCAGTTATGTTAAGAATACAGTGTCAGGTATGAAGATTTTCTGCTGTGAAGACAACAGAGCAGGGAAAATAAAGATAGCAGATCATGGAGGCCGGTCACTGCGGGGTTGACCTGGATGCCAACACCCACGGCAGGGGTGAGTCTCTGGGCTTGGCACATGGTCGGTGTTCAGGAAATAGCTACTGAGCAACTCTACAGTGGTCGTGGCAGAAAGAGAAGGATGAAATGCAGAGCATGTAATCTGACCCACATGGGTTTCCCTGGTGGCTCAGTGGTCAAGAACCCGCCTGCCAATGCAGGAGACGTGGGTTCAGTCCCGGGGCTGGGAAGATTACCCCGGAGAAGGAAATGTCAACCCACTCCAGTATTCTTGCCTGGAGACTTCCATGGACAGAGGAGCCTGGCAGGCTACCATGCTCGGGGTTCACAAAGAGTCAGACACGACTTAGCGACTGAACAACAAAAAGAACAATCTGAAGGAGAGTCCAGTCCAAAATATTGATGGATTGGATTGATATTTTATCTATCTATTTATTTATTTTTTTGGATTGATATCTTAGAGATGTTTATTAAAATAGTTTCTATTTGTGGCGATGATGACATTTATCATAATTCCTGTAGTGCTCTTAAATTTTTTAAATATTTATTTATTTTGGATGCACTGGGTGTTAGTTGGGGCTGGCACGATCAAGTTCCCTGACCAGGGATCAAACCCAGGCCCCCCTGCATTGGGAGCGCAGAGTCTTACCCACTGGACCACAGGGGAGTCCCCCTCTAGAGCTCTTAGGACATGTTTGGTGGCAGGTACAGGACCTCCTTGAATCCCCTGAAGAACTGGGGCGAGGTCAACACTGTCAGTGTCAGGGTCAGGTCCCCTGGGAGGACCGTGGCTTAGGAGGCACCGGTTGCACGTGGGGAGGGGAGCAGTGGCCCCGGGCAGCAGGACTGACGTGCCCGGCGCTCCTTCTTGTCTCAGGGTCCTCACGGGCCACCTAGAGCAGGGCGCTTAACCAGGGGCCATTCTGCCCCCTCTCCTGCGGACATTCTGCAATGTCTGGAGACATGCTTGGCGGCCATTCTGAAGGGAGGGGGTGTTACTGGCGTCTCGGTGGAGGCTGGGGATGTGGTTCAACATCCCCTGATGCCCAGGACAGCCCCCTGCAAAGCACTATCCACCCCGCAAGCCGGCAAGAATGTGACGTTTGAGAAAGCCTGATGGAGCGTTTAGATGAAGGGCCGTGAGTGGGAGGGGCGGACACACCCTTGGAGAACCTCGGGAGAGCTTCTCCCCAGGAAAAGGCATCCGATCTAGGATACGCAGTCAGGAGGCTCAGCGATCCAGGGATCCGACTTCAGACGACAGAGGGGACATTCTGAGCCCTTGATTTCAGGAAGGGCTTCATTTCCACAAGTGATGGTGTTCAGAGTCTTGACAACTATGTAGCAATTTTTAAAGGAACAGATATTCGGTTCCACCTCCCCCCCAGATGAACAATTTTGACCTAGATTATTGTTCTATCAACAGTGAGACCTCAGGGCAAAAAAACACACAGAGAAAGGAAAAGAAGAGGGGGGGAAATGGCAATGAAGAAATGATTACAAGTAATAAAAAAGACCAGTCCCAAGGGCGACTGGCCCCAGCCAGCTTCAGCCTTGCTCCAAACCTTGACTCGAAGCTCGTTCCGCCTGGGGGGCACTTCCTTTGAGAAGGCGCGGGTGCCTCTTCTGCTGGGCACTGTCTATCGGCCTCATTTCTGATCTTCAACTTGTCCAAGCTCATTCCAGCCTCAGGGCCCTGGCTGTTTGTGAAGCATTCTTCCTCCGCGTATCATCAGCTCTGGATTCATGAACCCATGAACTCAGGTGGCCTCCACCTCAGGTCACTCTCTAATCATCTGTACCCTTCACGGCACGTATTAACCTGTGTATCTGCTGCCTGTCTATTGTCTTCCTCACTGGGCTCGGAGAAATGGGCTCTTCTTTACTGAATCCTGGGGCCTAGCACCTTGCCTGCCCCACGGGTGGTAGCAAGAAGCAAATGGGTGGGACTTCTTGGGTGGTCCAGAGGTAAGGAGTCCAACTGCCAATGCAGGGGGCAAGGGTTCGATCCCTGGTCAGGGAAGATTCCATGTGCCATGGGGCAACTGAGCTCCCGCACCCCAAGTACTGAGCCCGCGCTCTGCAACAAGAGAAGCCACTGCCACGAGAAGCCTCTGCACAGCAATGAAGCCCCCCAAAAATTACAACACAGCCCCCCCGCCAAAATAAATTAGTTAGTTTAAAAATTAAAAAATAAAAAACAAATGGGTGACTGGCAGTCAGAGGAGCCGATAGAAAGCCTGGATTGGCTGCTTCTGTGGTGGGTGCCCTGGGTCACAGCTATTCCCATCCTCAGTTTCCGCATCTGCACAATGGGAATAATAATACCTCTCTCTCTCTCGGAATTGTGAGGATAGTTCCATAAGGGCCCAGCATGTTGTCTTTAATTTAGTTGGAGCCCGATAAATACTGGTCTTTCCTGATAAACTCTTCTCGAAAGACTAGCCTTCCAGAATCTTCCCCTCCCTCTCCAACCACACCCAGTTCTTTTATACTCCCTATAAAAATATCCCAGAGGTATACAGGGCTTTCTGCATAGCTATGGAATTTTCTGTCAGAGGTCAGATACCAGAGGACAATGGTGGGTTTGCTTAGATTGAGTTAGCATTTCCCTGGGTTTATGCTGACCTAATCAACTCTCATCTCCAACAAAGTTTCTGAAACTAAACTCACTGCTTCTGACCCTCCCCATCTTGATATGCTCTCTGTCTTGGTGAGAGACACTATCACTGTCCACCCCCCCCCCCCCCACCTCCAGCCTCTCCGCCCAACCACTCATTCATTCATTCACTCATTCATTTACGAGCTAACATTTTGGATGATGTCACCCATGAGGTGACTCAGCCCGGTTGTTTTAAGTCCTAAGAATTAAGTGCCGGTGATAATTACAGCATCCCGATTCCAACTTGACATATTGAGCGTTTCCTCCACTAAGAGACAGTTGAATAGAATACAGAGTTTGGCAAATGTTTTCTGCAAAGGATCAGGTAGAAACATTTTAGGTTTTGCGGACCAAGAGACAGAACTGAGGATTTTTGTTTTAAACCTGTACCTGGATATTTGTAGCAGCCTTATTGTTTATTTACTTGGCTTGCCAGGTTTTAGTTGTGGCATGCAGAATCTAGTTCCCCAAGCAGGGACTGAACCTGGGCTGCCTGCATTGGGAACTCGGAGTCTTAACCACTGGACAGCCAGAGGGGTCCCCAAACCGGGGATATTATGCGGATACTTATGTAAGGGAGAAAACAAATTTTCAGTTAATGAACTTCAAAATATAATAACAATACTTGATTATAATTTTTTTTCAATGTAAGTCTATGAATGAAAAGAATGGAATTCTTTTGGAGGATAACATTGCTTGATTGGAGTTCAAAGTCATGTTTTTTATCCTGAAAGAGATAGTGAAGTTTTCTCTGTAAGAAAGAGAGAAAGTGAAGTCGCTCAGTTGTGTCGACTGTTTGCAGCCCCATGGACTGTGGCCTACCAGGCTCCTCTGTCCATGGGGTTTTCCAGGCAAGAGTCCTGGAGTGGGGTGCCATTTCTCTGTAAAGTCCCTTGTTAACGCATGGGTCCTGCCAACCAAAGGCAGGCTGGACTTGGCCTTTGGGCTGTTGTTGGCTGACGCCTTACGTGGCCCTCAGAGAAAGTTGCTCAGTTCTGAAGGTCGGCCCTAGCCGCGTGAGACCTTGGGTGAGTCATTTACCTTTCTGTGCCTCAGTCTGCTCCCCTGGAAAATGAGGATGATAGTAACAGAAAGGGCCCACAGGGCCCTTGATTTTTTAAATATATAAATGCGTTGTCTTTTGTTTGTTTTTTGGTGCTGGGACTTCACTGCTGCACCGGCTTCTCTCTAGTTGCAGCGAGTGTGGGCTACTCTCTACAACTGTCGTCTCCAGCATAACAAGTCCCAGCTGAGGAGTGACGACCCCAGCCCACACTGACTCCCCAGCCTTCCTGCTTCTGGACACGACGTGGCACTTGTTTCCTTCCAGGTGTTCGGGTAAACCATCCAGGAGCCATCCTCTGCCCCATCTTCTCTGCCCGTATCCACTCATCCAGTCCGTCTGCAGGTCCCATGGATTCCTGTCCAGGCATCTCTCCTGGAGCCCACTGCTAGAGCCTCCACCGCCCCGCCCTCTGGAGCGCATCGTCCCATTCACAGTTCTTCTTCTAAAACCCAACGAAAGTCACCTCATTCCTCCACTCAAAACCTTCCAGCAGTTTTTCGTCTCACTAGACAAAAAGCAATGTTCTTTTTAAAAACAGAAGGCTGTTTCACTGCTCTTAGCAGGCATATTAAGATGAAAGTGAAAGTGTTAGTCGCTTGGTCCTGTCTGACTCTTTGCGACCCCATGGACTGTAGCCCACCAGGCTCCTCTGTCCATGGGATTCTCCAGGCAAGAAGACTGGAGTGGGTTGCCATGTCCTCTTCCAGGGGATCTTCCCGACCCAAGGATTGAACCCGGGTCTCCTGCATTGCAGGTTCTTCACCATCTGAGCCACCAGAGAAGCCATATTAAGATGAAACTTATTTAAAAATTTCGTCTTATGTGTTTTTGGTGCAGGGCAATTAAGATTTTCTTAAACATCCTACATAGTTACCCACTCTTGAGTAATTTTTTATGTCTTTGAAATGTCCTGACAGTTATTTGGGTATCTATTTGATAGAGGGTGTCACTGTGATATGACGTTTAATATAAATGGAAGGGGGATTTTTTTTTTAATAAAATAAATGGAAGGAAGGGAAAAAAGAGTTAACAGCAGCTTTTATTTTGGATAGATACATAATACATAGAAACCTGGGAAAATATACTTAACACACTAATTGTTAGGGAAATGTAAATCAATGAGAAACTACCTCACACCCATTAAATAGTTACTAACAAAAAACAGAAAATAACAAGAGTTAGTGAGTATGATTTCCATCCCAAAGGAAATCAGTCCTGAATATTCATTGGAAGGACTGATGTTGAAACTGAAACTCCAATACTTTGGCCACCTGATGGGAAGAACTGACTCATTGGAAAAGACTCTGATGCTGGGAAAGATTGAGGGCAGGAGGAGACGGGGACGACAGAGGATGAAAGAGATGGTTGGATGGCATCACTGACTCAACAGACATGAGTTTGAGTAAACTCTGGGAGTTGGTGATGGACAGGGAGGCCTGGTGTGCTGCGGTCCATGGGGTCACAAAGAGTTGGACTCGACTGAGTGACGGAAATGAACTGAGTGAGTATGCAGAGAAATTGGAACTGTTGAATACTGTCAGTGGCAATGTAAAGTGGTGCAACTGTTGCTGAAAATAGTATGGCAGCTTCTTAAACAATGAAAAATAGGATTATACACACTACTATATATAAAATAGATAATCAACAGTGACCTACGGTATAGCACAGGGAACTCTACTCAATACTCTGTAATCACCTGTAGGGGAAAAGAATCTGAAAAGCAATAGATATATGTATGTGTTAATTGCTCAGTTGTGTCCAACACTTTGTAACCCCGTGGACCTTAGCCCACCAGGCTCCTCTGCCCATAGAATTCTCCAGGCAAGAATACTGGAGTGGGTTGCTATTCCCCTCTCCAGGGAATTTTCCTGACCCAGGAATTGAACCTGGGCCTTCCTGCATTGCATGCAGATTCCTTACCATCTGAGCCACCAGGGAAGCCCCAAGATAGATGTATAACTAAATCACTTTGCTGTACACCTGAAACTAACACAACATTGTAAATCAACTATACTCCAATAAAAACTGAAAGAAAAAAAATAAAAACTAAAAATTGAATTACCATATGATGCAGCAATTCCACTTCTGCATATATATACCCCAAAGAATTAAAAGCCAGGTCTATGAAAAGATACTTGTATATTCATATTCATAGCAACATGATTCACAATAGCTAGAAGGCAGAAGCAACCCAAGTGTTTATGATGGATGAATCTATAAGTTAAATGTGGTATATACATACAAAAGAATATTATTCCCTTAAAAATGAAATATTTTCATTTTTCATTTCATGATACTTGCCGTACCATGGATATACCTGAGGATATGATGTTTAATGAAATAAGCCAGTCACAAAAAGGCAAACACTGTATGATTCCTCTTGCATGACGTACCCAGAGTATTCAGACAGAAAGTAGAATGGTGGTTGCCAGGCCCTGAGATGAGGGAGAATTGGGGAGTTAGTGATTAATGGGTACAGAGTTTCAGTTTTGCTGAATGAAAAGTGATGGAGCTGAGTCATGGTGATGGTTGCACAACGCTGAGAATGCGTTTAATACTACTGACCTGCACTGTTTTTAATTTAATTGAATTTAAGATGCTACATTTTATGTGTATTTTCCACAATTTTTTAAATTGTAAAATAAAACCCAAAAAACTAGGGTCATGACCTCTAAGGCCATAAACGTGCTTGCCCCCCATTACCTCTCATGCGCTCCAGTCCCGCCCCAGTGGCCTCTTTAAATTTCTCCAAACGGGGCAAACACATTCCTGCCCCAGGGCCCTTGCACTGTCTGTTACCTAGAATGCCCTTCCCACAGATATCAGCTCGGCTGTCACTTCCTTCATGTCTCTGCTCACATGTCTCCTTATCAGTGAGGTCTTTCCTCATTCCTCCGCCAAAAAAGCATCCTCTGACGTTCTCTATCCCTTTATGTTGTTTCACTGTCTTCATGGTATTCGCTTCTAGCTGACACGTATTAAAGGTATTTGTTTACGCAAAGAAGTGATCAGGGTGCCTTCTGTCATGGACTGACGAGTCTGCAAGGTAACTGATGCCTTCCACAACTGCATCCATCGTCCCATCCCAGAGTCCCATTCTAGGCAGAGTCCATGTACCCTCGACCTCCATTTCTCTTTGCATGACCCAATAGTGTTCACATTAGGTTTGTGGTGGGGAGGTGTCTTTTTTTTTTTTTTAATTGCCTCGCACAACTTGTGGGATGTTAGTCCCCTGCCAGCGATCGAACCCAGGTCCTCTGCAGTGAAACCCAGAGGCCCAAGCCCTGGACAGCCAGAGAATTCCCTTTTGCCCATTTTAGACCAGGTGAGTTTTTTCATCCTAAGATTCTTAGCACCCAGCCTGAGGCCTGGCACCTAGGGCACAAAATAATTCTTCATTGAATGAACAAGATAGCCAAGTGAATCAAATAACTCTGGCCCCCAGGCTATCATGTATGTTGTGGGTCTACTTAATATTATCAGAAACCTTAGATTAATCTTGCTACTGTAGCCTGAAAAAGTGTGCATGATAACGATAGTGCTTCCTGAACACCAGTATAAGCCAGAGGCTTTACTACCATCATTTCTAATTTTGAGGCAAAGTGGAGATTAGTCTCTGCATTTACTGGCAAAGGAAACCAGTTTTGGAGAGACTGAGAGAGGCTGGAGGATGATGACAAAGTCAGGACGCACACCCCGGCGCGTCCACGTTGCCCGGGTTAAGAAATGAACTTTCAGGACATTCCCTGGTGATCCAGGGGTTAGGATGCAACAACTTCACGGCTGGGTCCTGGGTTCGATTCATGGTTGGGGAACTAAAATCCTGAAAGCTGCATGGCACAACCCCAGCAAAAAAACTCAGAACAAAACAAAGCAACAACTGTCCGCAGCTCTTCTGTTTCCTCGGAGCTCCTTCCTTTTTGGCGTCTGTTTCTTCCTCCACACGTATCACCCCTCCCTTCCTCCTCCTCCTATTTTTCTTCTTCAACCTTTGCTTCTTTCTGCTCTTTTCTGCTCTCTCCATTTTGCCCTCTTTCCCTCCGTTTCAGCGCCTCATCTCAGTCTTTGTAACCAGACCAGAGCCAAGTCATTTGTTTATTTGGAAGTTGGAGCTGAGAAAAGAAGTCAAAATCTCTCCACACATTAAAACAAAGACGGGGCATTTTATATTCCCTTTCATGGTCAAAAGATGATCCTTCTTTTCTTCCCCTTCACAAAATCCATTTAGGTGTTTATAGACCAGTTATCTTAACAATGACTGCCCTTTGCTTTTCTCTCTGTGCCAATTAACATTCTTAATTGCCTCGCTCTAACCCACTCACTTTTTGTGTCTTGGGCAGAGTTCTCTGACAAGTTTATTTTCAATTATAATTTATATTGCAATGATAGATAGATATTTATGACAATAAACTTTCCAGTGCTGGGCTTTTAGCTCTTAAAGGTTTGTTATAATAAAGAACGCTTGTGGCAAATTGACAGAAGTGCCTCCTCAGTGTTATTTTTTTGAAGTTCAGAATAGGTATTTTTTGGGAGCGGGGGAAGCAGGGTGTGTGTCTGGAAGGTAATCACAAAAAAGAAAGAAGAAAAAGCAAGAGAAAACTTTTAGGAAAGGTTGTGGGGGCCAATACAGAAATGTTTAAAGAATGAATCAGAACTGCTAGCAAGGGAAATGCAGTGGAAAGCACTTTTTAGCAGAAAAATTGTTCAATCAATTGAACCTTCAACTTGCTTTTGAAAATCTATACATTTCTCCTGTCCAGTTACGAAATATCTGAATGTCCCGATAAGCATGTTTATGGTTTTACCCTTTTAGCTTGACCACTCATGTTACCCAGGCTCATGTCTTGCACAAGAACCCACAAAGGAATAAGAGAGTATTTTCAGAAGCTTTTGATGGGTTGTGAATTTGAGAAGCACCAACACTTATTGCAGAAAAACTCAGGATGTGTGGTCTTAAGAAAAGAAAGCCCAAATTTGCACAGAGCCAAATCAACAGGATGTTCACTCTCATATTCTCTATAATAAAGACAACTCAATATATAACAGGGATTGGTTAAGTGAATTAAAGGTTCATCCAGAGAGTGAAAAAATTACATGATAAAACAAAGATTTGTTGTTAGCAAGGTAGAAAAGGCTGATATACTATCCCATAAAAGTAAAATAGAACTGCAAAATGTTTTTTTTTTCTTTCTTTTTTTTTCCCCCAAAATGTATTTTCAAATAGATCTCAACTCTGTAAAAGTTATGATATTCATGAAAGAAAGATCAGAAGAAAATTCACTCAAATATTATCTTTCTCTCATCTGTAGAAGCAGCAGAAAAATTACTCAAATCATCCCAATGAGGGAATGAGGGAATATAAGCCTGTACAACCTGAGAGAAAAGGTGGGGATGCATGGGTTTGATTCAATTGGGGGGGGAGGTTAACAAGGTTCCCTGTACAATCTGAGAGAAAAGACAGGATGCGTGGGTGTGCAGTCATATCCGACTCTTTCAGCTATATACCCAAAAGAGGACATGCTAGATCCTATGGTAATTCTATTTTGATTTTTTTAAGAAACCATCATACTATTTTCCATGACAGTTGCACATGGTATATTTCCATCAATGGTCAATTCAGTTCAGTTCAGTCAGTCAGTCGTGTCCGACTCTTTGTAACTCCATGGACTGCAGCACGCCAGGCCTCCCTGTCCATCACCAACACCTGGAGCTTGCTCAAACCCAACCCATGTCCACTGAGTCGGTGATGCCATCCAACCATCTCATCCTGTGTTGTCCCCTTCTCCTCCCACCTTCAATCTTTTCCAGCATCAGGGTCTTTTCAAATGAGTCAGTTCTTCACATCAGGTGGCCAAAGTATTGGAGAAGCTGAGGATTCTGTTTTAGTTGAGGTATAGGCTTAAAACTCAACATTCAAAAAATGAAGATCATGACATCCAGTCCCATCACTTCATGGCAAATAGAAGGGGAAAAAGTGGAAACAATGACAAATTTTCTTTTCTTGGGCTTCAAAATCACTGCAGACGGTGACTGCAGCCATGAAATTAAAAGACACTGGCTCCTTGGAAGGAAAGCTATGACCAACCTAGACAGTGTATTAAAAAGCAGAGACAGCACTTTGCCGCCAAAGGTCCACATCGTCACCGCTATGGTGTTTTCAGAGGTCGTGTATGGATGTGAAAGCTGGACCATGAAGAAGACTGAGTGCCAAAGAATTGATGCTTTTGAACTGTGCTGTTGGAGAAGACTCTTGAGAGTCCCTTGGGCTGCAAGGAGATCCAACCAGTCCATCCTAAAGGAAACCAACCCTGAATGTTCATTGGAAGGACTGGATGCTGAAGCTGAAGCTCCAATCCTTTGGCCACCTGCTGCAAAGAGCCTACTCACTGGAAAAGACCCTGATGCTGGGAAAGACTGAGGGCAGGAGGAGAAGGGGACGACAGAGGCTGAGATGGTTGGATGGCATCACCGACTCAATGGACATGAGTTTGAGCAACTCAGGGAGATAGGGAAGGACAGAGAAGCCTGACGTGCTGCAGCCCATGGGGTCACGAAGCATCAGACACGACTTGGTGACTGAACAACAACAATGGTTGATGTACAATATCATACAAGTTAGAGGTGTACTGTACAATGAGTCACAATATTTAAAGGTTATACTCCTTATATAGTTATATAATATTGGCTATATTCCCTGTGTTGTACAATATGTCCTTGTATCTTATTTATACATAATAGTTCATACCTCTTAATTCCTACTTCTCTATTGTCCCTGCTTCCCTCTTCCCACTGGTAACTAGTTGGCTAGTTGGTTCTCTATAGAAGATAAGAGGATTTACTGTGATTGCGATTTTTAGTACCTTGTTTTATTAGAAAGGGCTTCCCTGGTGGCTCAGATGGCAAAGAACCCTCCTGCAATGCAGGAAATCCAGGTTTGATCCTTGGGTTGGGAAGATCCCCTGAAGGAGGAAGGCAGGGCAACCTACTCCAGTATATTCATGCCTGGAGAATTCCATGCAAAGAGGAGCCTGGTGGGCTACAGTCCTTGGGGTCGCAAAGAGTCAGACAGGACTGAGTGACTAACACTTTCACTTTTATTAGGAATTATTATTTTATTTTCAATAAATTTAAATAAACATTATTATTATTATTTTTAAAAAAGGATTAGATAGATGCTAAAAAGGAGAAGGCAATGGCAACCCACTCCAGTCCTCTTGCCTGGAAAATCCCATGGACAGAGGAGCCTGGTGGGCTGCAGTCCATCGGGTTGCTAAGAGTCGGACACGACTGAGCTACTTCACTTTCATGAAGTGGAGAAGGAAATGGCAACCCACTCCAGTACTCTTGCCTGGAGAATCCCAGGGAGGGGAGCCTGGTGGGCTGCCGTCTATGGGGCTGCACAGAGTCGGACACGACTGAAGCGACTTAGCAGCAGCAGCAACAGCAATATGGCCAACCAGTCCATCCTAAAGGAGATCAGTCCCGGGTGTTCATTGGAAGGACTGATGCTGAAGCTGAAACTCCAGTACTTTGGCTACCTGATGCAAAGAGCTGACTTATCTGAAAAGACCCTGATGCTGGGAAAGATTGAGGGCAGGAGGAGAAGGGGACGACAGAGGATGAGATGGTTGGATGGCATCACTGACTCAGTGGACATGGGTTTGGGTGGGGTCTGGGAGTTGGTGATGGACAGGGAGGCCTGGCGTGTTGCAGTCCATGGGGTCGCAAAGAGTCGGACACGACTGAGTGACTGAACTGAAACTGAATATGGCCTTGAAAATCATATTACCTATAAACCTGGTTTCTCAGCTTGGCATTACTGACACGTAGCTCTTGGTTGTAGGTGGGCGGCTGTCCCAGGTTATTGTGGGGTATTAGCACGCTCTCCCTGCCTCAGCCTACTGTGTTGCGGCCTCTGTCTCCTATGGAGCAGCAGCGATTTTTCATCGCCGTGTGTCCCCAGGCGGTGGGGGAGGTCGAATCTCCCCGACTGAGAACCACTGCCTTGGGTTTAGCAGCACGGTCAGGCCTGATCAGCCTTCTCTAGAGCATATAAGGGCCCCAGACTCTGCCCTCCAGACCTGTAGGCATGGGCCACAGAAGGCCCGTCAAGGGACTGAGGGACCAAAACATCCCAGTAGCCTCAACTTTCTCATTCCTAGTCCATCTCCTCTGAAGTAACTGGGAGAAATTCCTGTTTCGGACAATTCATTCCTGCTTTAATGAACTTGCTGGAGTAGCTGTACTTATTTTTTTTTTTCTCCTTTGAGTATGCAGTTGTGGGCTTCAATATATTAGAGGATGTATTAACAGGGAAGACTAATTGGAGCTAGAAATTGTTCAATACCAATTTGGGATTGATAAAATGTTAACAAGCAGAGAGACGTTAAAACAGGAATCGGGAGAGTATCGTCATTTAAGTGGTGATTATTGCAATTAGCCAGACTTTGCAAATATAAATCATCTCAATATAAAAGAGTTCTGGGTCAGGATGCTCAGAAGAGTGGACAGTCGGCCCCATAATAAAGCACTCCCAGTGAATGACAAAGATGAATTCTGAAGCAATTTTCACTCAACTTCTAAATCTCTAGGCTTGAACGGCTGCTTCCTGTAATACAAAACCTTCTATTTGAGGCAGGCAGATATCAAATCGATGAGTCCATAGCCTCCAAGAGGTTGGTCCATGTTGAGAAAAAATCCACTCTTTTTACTTCCCGAATCCAAACCTTAGATTTCCCAAATTAAAGCAGCAGTGGTCACCACATTGGTCCGCTTAGCTGTTTCCTGGTACAAATAATTAGGGGCCCAACGGGGCAATCCTTTCACAGTGGCAGACTGTGATTTATGGACACCAGCTTTGCCATTTCTGTCTTTTCAAGACTAAGATGCTGGGAATCCCACACAGGAAAAAAGCACGCAGGTAATTACGGCTCTTTCAATTATATTTCAACCAAATATCTAAACGGAAGTCCAGATGGCTCAGTGGTAAAGAATCTGCCTACAATGCAGGAGACATGGGTTCCATCCTTGGGTCAGGGAGATCTCCTGGAGGAGGACGTGGCAACCCACTCCAGTACTCTTGCTTGGGAAATCCCATGGACCAAGGAGCCTGAAGGGCTATAGTCCATGGGATCGTAAAGGGTTGGACATCACTGAGCATTCAACATAACATAAATACCTAATCACCTTTTTAACAACAGCTTCATTTAGACATGCTGTACATATCATAAAATTCACCCATTATAACTGTACACTTCAGTGATTTTTAATAAATATATATGGTTGGGCAGCCATCAGTTTGTAATGGCCTTTTTTTCCAATTGTGGTAACATATACATACCATAAAATTTTTACCATTTAACCATCTTTAAGTGAACTCTTCAGTGGTTAAGTAGAACATTTATATTATTGTGCGGTCTCCAGCACTCTCTGCATCTTACAAAACTGAAACTCCGTACCCTTTAAACAATAACTCCCCATTTCCCTCTCCACCCAGCCCCTGGTGATCACCCCTCTACTTTCTGTCTCCATGAAGGTGACTTCTCTAGGTATCTCATAGAACTGGGATCGTTATTTGTCCTTTGGGGACTGGTTTATTTCCCTTGGCGTAATATCTTCAAGGTTCATTCAGGCCGTAGCAAGTCAGAATTTCTTTCATTTCTAAGGGTGAATGATATTTCATTGTACGTAGACACCACGGTCTGTTCAGCCGTTTACTTGCTGATGGACTCTTGGGTTCTGTCCACCTTTTAATGCCTGTGAATGATGCTACTATGAATATGCGCGAACAATCTGTTGATGTCCCAGCTTTCAGTTCTTTCACATACCCAAAAGTGGAAATGCTGGATCCTATGGTAATTCTATTTTGATTTTTTAAGAAACCATGACAGTTGCACATTGTACATTTCCATCAATGGTCAGTTTAGTTAATTTCAGTCGCTCAGTCCTGTCTGACTCTTTACGACCCCATGGACTGCAGCACACCAGGCCTCCCTGTCCATCATCAACTCCCAGAGCTTGCTCAAACTCATGTCCATTGAGTCCGTGATTCCATCCAACCATCTTATCCTCTGTCGTCCCCTTCTCCTCCCGCCTTCAATCTTTCCCAGCATCAGGGTCTTTTCAAATGAATCAGTTCTTTGCATCAGGTGGCCAAAGTATTGGAGTTTAAGCTTCAGCATCAGCTTCTCCATCAATGGTAATTGGCTTTTAATACCCTGTTTTATATTCAGTCCCCCAAAATCCTTCTCCAAAGTCACTGACTGTGACTTCCGTGTTCTGTTACGATGGCTGTGCTAGAGACACAGGGGTGGAGGTGTCTGCCCTTGTGGAGCCTGCACTGTGCAAAAGCAATCATAAACGCATATACCATTCAATCTACAATTATACACTTTGAACTATGCTATAAAAGGAAAGAACTGGCTTCTAAAAGATCTACACTAATAAGCAAGACTGTTCTAATTTGGATGAGAACAAACCGGTTTTAGGAAGAAAAATTCGAGCTGAGGCTGGGGGCTTAGTAGAAATGGGCATGTGAAGAGAGGCAAAGAATAGGAGGGGAGAAAGTTCCTTGCAGAACACAGCAGTGGTAGGATTCTGTGGACTTGGAAGGTTTGAGTTCCACAGACAGCTTTAACTGGAAAATTCCTGAATTTATACGTTCATCATACAACTGTTAGTACCCAGGAGGCATTGGATGAAATGGGAATAAAAAAGGATTTTATTTTTATTTTTTTTTTTAGTTCTACCACTTTATTGCTACCAACCCATCTCCCTCCACCCTCGGGCACACATGCTCAGTCAAGTAACCCCAAGGAACTGCAGCACGCCAGGCACCTCTGTCCATGGACTTTTCCAGGCAAGAATACTGGAGTGGGTTGCCATTTCCTTCTCCATAAAAAAGGATTTTAATGACGATAAAAATGGGATTATGTATCCCAAATACCCTTAGACACAATAAAGCCTCAGTGTTCATTGACTGCTTGTTGAAAGGTATAAAAGACGTCAATTTCCCGACAATTTCTGTCTGGGGCAAACAGGGAGAAGAATCTGATTATACATAAACCCAGTCATCTAACAAAAGGCATTAAAAAGTTTAACCCTGTACAGTGATCTTTTTTTTTTTTTTTTCTCTTCCCTGACTCTCATCACACGTGCAGGTCTTTTGGTTGTTTATAAGGAATATTAAATAATCAAAAAATTACCTTGGCTTAGAGACTAGCCTTCTGCACCACTCACCCTTCTCCGCTTTGTTCTAAGGTCTTACTTTGCCTCTGGTTTCTAGCTCGTGGCTGCAGCTCATCAGTTGGAGGTAGATTTGAAAAGTGTACTGGGTCTTTCTTTTCAATATTCACCTATATGTGAAATGAACTTTTCCTTAGACCACTAATATTTCACGAGCTGTAAGCCTCTGTGCACACGCATTTACATTGGTAAATTACATCGCCTACCTTACACAGAAAAGGTGTTGGGAATATAAGCAGATTAGTCAGCGAGGCAGGCGTTAATTGGCTTTTTTACTCAGTATGAGAATGCTAAACAGCTTCCATGTATTATGAAACCAAATTCTTACATTTCCAACTTGGGCTGTTGACTGTAATTCTATCTTTTCTGGTTGAGGGAACTTAAAACAATTCCAAGTATTCAAACAAAGACTCAAAAACTGGAGGTTAACCTTACGTCCTTCAGTAAGTTTTTATTGATGACCATGAATATCAAAAAGATGATCAAGCTGATTTATTTTCTGCCTTGGGTTGTCCAAACAACCAGGTGAACATATTTATCAGCTTAGCATTCTATTTTGCTTGCATTCCCGATGAGCTTACAAGCTGGGAACCTGATGAATAACTAATCAAGAAAATGCAATGCACAAATGTGGAAGAAGGGTTTATAATTGCATAGTTCCTTACAATGGAGTCAGTGCTAAATTAAGACACAGGCGGAGAGGAATCAGGGAATCACTGAGTCAAAGACTTAGAAGGCTGAATATTTCATCATTTACTCAACATTGAGTATTGACATCATGCAAGGGAGTTAATGGAATAAAATACATGTTAATTTACTATAGGAATGTGTATACACACATACACAATTTTAGAAGATTTCAGGCGTCTCCATGTCAGGGTGAGGCAATCACGTTGAACTATATACATCTTTTCGATAGTAAAGTTGGTATAGCAAAAAAATTCCAATAATGGCTAGCTTGGCAACACCCAGTTTCTCTGACAATGCCCCTTGCTCAATCATGGGAGAGGTAAGAGGATTGTCTCAGTTATAAGATGTTAGCAGACATTTATGGCTTGTGGGGGGAATAAACGCAACCTCTCCATGTTTTGATATTATCTCTGACTATACTTGTTTTTAATCTACTTTTTCTATATTTAGCATCCAGTCATTTTAAAGTGTCTTTTTTTTTTTTAAATCAAGATCTGCACTGTGACAGAAAACCAGACTTTGTGCATATGAATCCTGGAGGTTATTATTTAGCATTTAAAGGAAATAAATCATGGCCAGGGGCTACTCTGAAATTTGGGGAATTTGAAGGCCACTTTAAGTGTTGGGAGGAGGGGGGAAGGTTGAATATACCGCCATTCTTCGGATATCTCAAAACTCAATTTAAACATTTCAATGAAGAAGGAGATGGGAGGGGACAAGGGTCAAATCTCAGGGTTTTTTGTTTGTTTATTTTTTTGTTAGAGGTAAAAATTGAGACGAAATATTTCACTGGAAAGACCTTCCTCCCCAGCTTGCGCGGTTATCAACCTTACCAAAGTAATTTTTGGAGCACACTACCGAATACGCTTGTTCCAAAACTGTTACGGAAACTCCTAGTTTTTAGTAAGTACACAATTATTTTTCTCTTTCTCTCCCAGAACTCAGATAGCTGAAGCGAGGATGGTCCCCCCTCGGATTTCGCCCAGCACCCAGCCAATCTGAGCCCGAATGCTAATTAGTTGCTCTCCCCCGATGAACACGCCTTTGTCGCTTGTAGGGCCGGACTACAAAGCCCAGAATGCCTCGCCCCTCCCTGATCAATGAGGGCTTATTTAAATGATCTCTGAGGTCTTGGACCCAGGCCAATCAGCTGTCAGGGCTCATGATAAATCGCAATGCATTATTGATAATAATAATTACTGGGACATGCGCGTTCCGGCCGAAGGGGGGTAAATTTCCCAACTCCAGGAATTTGTGGCGGAGTGGGCAAATAACCGCGGCTCTCCAGGCGCCCCGATGCTCGCACCATGTCGAGGCGCAAGCAGGCGAAGCCCCAGCACATCAACTCGGAGGAGGATCAGGGCGAGCGGCAGCCGCAGCAGCCGGCCCCCGAGTCTGCAGATGCGGCCCCAGCGGCGCCGGCGGCGGGGGCGCTGGGTGAGTGGGGCTGGGGGGCGCACGCCCCGGGCGGGCAGCTTCCCAGACGCTCGCCCGCCCCTCGGAGGCGCGGGCTTTGGCGAGGCCGCGGCTCCCTCCGCAGATTCGGGAACTTGGATCCGGGGGCTTAGTTCCAGGGGCGAACCGGCAGCCTGGTTCCCCACCCCCACCCCCGCTCTCGTTAATTTTACACTTTTTCTCGCTTCTCCTCTCTCGTGGAAGTTTCACCCCCAGGTCTCGCTCTTAGTGTAGGATTGACCCCGAGCCTCTGCCTGCCCCTCATTCCCGAGAGGTCCCCTTCTCCGCGTCCTCTGCCCCTCTCTTAATTGGCTGCTCTCCCTCACTAGTAACCCCCCCCCACTTGTAACTTAGGCTCCCCTCCTCCCTCCCTGGCGCCGCTTTTAAAAGAAAAGACGCCGGGGGTCCCCACTCTATTCCTTCACCCGTTGGGGGCTTTTCTAGGAGGCTGGGGAAGGGGCGCACCCTCGGAAGACCCCCCCGGGGGAGGCCGATCTGTTGCACGCGCCCCTCCCGTGCCGTGAGGGGGAGGGGGCGCGACCTCTCCCCACCCCCCAGGAGCTGGGGTGCGGGCCACCCGCGCTGCGGAGGGGACTGAGGGCCGGAAGAAGTGGAGGACAAGGGCACAAGATTGCCTTCTTTTCTGTTTCAAAAATTTCTTTTTTTGGTTTCCCTCTTTTCTCCCGGGGCTACGCCGCCTGCCGATCTTCGCCCTAACCTTTCGGGGCCTGACCTCCAGCCATCTTTGATTTCCGACTTCCTAAAAATAACCGCGGGCGGCGGGAGGGGTGCGGGCCCCGGAGCGCGGGGGTCGCGCGCGCTCTGCAGCCCCGCTGGGGTGCACCCGCCTAGCGTTGCGCGTGGCTTTTGTGGCGCGCCCCGCTTTCCGCAAAGCGCGCCCCGGGGGCCGGAGGGGAGAGGTCGCGCCAGGGCTGGGCGGTCGCGTCCAGGGCGAGCTCCCGGGGGCTGACCCGGCCCACGCTTCCGCGCCGCGCGTCTCCGGGGTCGGGAGGAGTTCGGGACCCCCAGCCTAGTCGGGAGCGGCCGAGCGGACTCCTCTCTCCCTAATCATTTAACCTCGGGGGCTTTAGGAGCGAGTCGCTTTCCCACTATCTCCCCTCCGCCCTGGCCCGCCAAATTGTCGCCTGATAAGTTTTTCGCGTACGTGTGGGGGGGAGGGGGCGTCTTCAATCTCCTCTCGGGCCTTGTTGGAGGCTTCGCTGCCCTCGCCGCCTGCTTTCTAATTTCCCAGCGGGTGATGGGGGTGCGCGCGGCAACCCCAGTCGCTCCAATCCACTACAACGAGGGAAAGAGCCGTCGCCACTTTTTGGTTACCGTACCCTTTATTTCGGGGAGGGAATGGAATACATTTTCTCAATCTATAAGATAATGTAAATCCCTATTCACCCCCCCCCCCCGCCCCCAAATAATCTTTTTCCAGGGCAAGTTACGGAGATCGGCTTGACCAAAGGGGGCGGCTCTGAGGTTTTGGGGGCTTCCGATGGTCAGGGCAGCACGCACCGGAGGTCGGAGGAGGGCGGCCTCTCTTTGTGCCTTGGGAGGGGGGTGGGGGGGAAGGACGGAGAGGCTTCGTTGCCTGGCCCACCTGGAACAAAAGGGTTAACCCGCCGCCCGCCCGTTTCCTCCCGAGAAGGAGGGGCGAGCTCCTGGCTCTGACCCCTCCCCTGGTCCTGCTCTGACCCCCCCTTCCCCCTGCCCGCTTCGTTTTGGGTGGGCGTACTCTTAGTGGGGCTTTTGGTGGGGTTTGGCACCTTAGGGGGAGCTGGTTACGGGGGGCGAGGGGACGTTCTTAAATGAACGCTAGCTGGAGTCGGCCACCAGTTAGCCCGAGCTGGTTAGGCTCGCGAGCCTGGCCGTGCGCTCCCTCCACAATTGGGGAGGGGGAGTTGCTATTGATCGCTGGGTTGCGGTCGCCGCTGAGCTGCGCGCGGGCGTCCCCTGGAGGCCCAGCCGGGAACCTCGCGCTCGGCTGAGAGGCGGGTCCCCTCGAAGGTACCGGCTCCCACCTGATGGGAGGGACGCGCTGGGGCCGGGGGTTGAAGAGCTCTGGGCTGGGCGCTCCTCGGGACTCCAGTCAGTTCCTTGTGCTCTCCCTGGCGGTGCTGAATTTTCTTTGCCAGGTGTTTAGAATTCTTGGAAAGAATCCTTCGATCCTAGTATGGGTTTGCAGAGCCCCCAGTTGCCGCCGTGAAACAGAAGGTAGTAGCAGTACATTCCCAAGCAGTCCATTTTAATGGATACATTTTGTGTTTGAGCCCCTGTTTGTGTGTATGCCTATGATTAAAAAACATTCAGTTTAGACTGATCTTATTGTGCACAGCCGATTTGAAACTACTTAAAAAAGAAATGCACTTTTTGAGGGAGGAAAATGAAGTTCGGCCATCAGTTAGATCCAAAAAATCTGCAGGTGGTCAGAGGACTCGGGCCTTGTACAGGAAAATTAGCATTTTTTTCAAAAGAGGTTCAAATGCCTTTTGTGCTAAACTGGATTACAACCATCAACGATTTAAGATTCCCCAATTTCAAATAACCTCCTAGCCCCAGTTTCTAAACTGCAATGACCTACATCGGCGGTAAGGAGTCAGAAGGGGACACTTGGGAGTTTCTGTTTTAATCGAGGGCAAGGGAAATCTTGGTGACAGTGGCCTCAGTGAATGTTGCAGGCCGAGTTTCTGTGTTTGCATCTGGCTTTCCCAAAGACAAGGGCTACAGCTTGCCCACGCCTCTTTGTTCCGTTAAAAAGAAGTTGCACAAGGCCTAGCTGATCCTTCAGGCTCCTTCAGCCTTCCTCATGTTAGGGAGCCATCTTGGGAGGGAGGGATAGAGTTAACGCTTCCTCTTTTTAGATGAAATGAAGTATTTTTGTAAGGTATAAGAGTGAGGTGTGCATTCCAATCTGTTTGTAAGACTTTCAGCTGTAAGCTTGGATTTCTGAGCTTCTGGGTTCTTTCTCAGTACTAGGAAGATGAAACATCCTATTTAGATAGTTTCAACTATAGAAAGCCCACTGTGTGCTGGAAATGTGATCGGTAATTAATTTTATTCAAAATAACAATTTAAAAAAATTGTGTCAAGACAGCTTAACTGCCAAACTGGGATAATTCTGCAGTTTTATTGGTAGCGCACACCAGGCTGGAGACCTGACGTACATTACCTTTGATTTTCGTTTTTGCTCTGTTTAAACTTCAGCTCCTGGTTGCAATGGCTTGCCCAGAGTTTCCTTGTCTTGTTTGATTTGAGCCTTGCTCTAAATGCAAGAAGTTGTGTTTATTGTGGTTTTAGAGGAGTTGGTTATGGGATGGGATTTTCTATCAGTATTCTTTCAGATGGAGGAGCCCGGGCTGTTGTAGGCTTTTTAGAATAAGGGGTCTGGGGAGCAATTTGGAAATTAAACAGAGTTTGCATTTGGTGCTCCGGGCTTTACTGCCTTGGAAAGAATGATGGAAAGAGTTTTAGATATCCCTTTTCATCATCCATCACCTGTGTGCTTTTGATTGCTTAAAAAAGCATCTAAACCATCTTTCGAAGCCTCTAAATCCAGGTAAGAACTGCATCTCTCATCATTGCTATCCATTTTCCCCCCCAAATTTCGAGTCCATGTCAGGTTTTGTTCTGAGGGGTCCTGGGGAAGGAGATAGCAAAAACTGCCTGCATGAAGTTTACAACTTGCTTTTAAAAGATGAGCTCCATGGAGAAGGAAATGGCAACCCACTCCAGTATTCTTGCCTGGAAAAGTCCGTGGACAGAGGAGCCTGGCGGGCTGCAGTCCATGGGGTTACATGACCGAGCATGTGTGCACAAGCGTGGAGGGATATGGGTGGTTAGCAATAAACTGTTAGAACTAAAAAAAACATAAATAAGTAAAAGATGAGCTCCAGTTGAGGCAAAATGGGACGTATCTAGCATAAACAGCAGAGCTTGCACACATTAGCACAAAAAACTTTGATTCTTTTACTTCTTCCTTTTCAGCAAACTTGAGTTTTGATCCAAGACCGTTTGGAACAATTTTTTTTTTTTTTTTGGTATTTTTATTAAATGGAAACTTAATTACAGCTCTAATTTGCCACCTACAAATTGAGTTAAAGGCATTTCTCAGATTGCTGAATGCAGATGTAAAATTAAACTGGTTTAATTTTAAGCACTTTTTTTTTGAAGTGGTTCAGTACTTAAGGACATCTCAATTTCCTTTTGTTTTTTTGGTAAGCAGTTATCCTGCTGGTGGGGGTGGGGTAAGAGATATTAAGTACTTTAGATAATCTACTTGTTGTAGTTCTTTTAATATAGGAATGGGAGGAAAAAAAGATAAGCTTCAGGCATAATGCTTGTCTCAAGATATACGAGCATTTTCATAGGCTTCAGAATTTGATTGGCCTCTGGCAGATGAGCTTTTCTTGCTATACAATAGTAAGAGTATTTTCTATCCATTTGGCAGTGATTGAATCTAAGCCCCCTGCTGGGTTTACTGCATTCTTCCAACTTATTGGATAACTAGATGCTGAGAGATAACATTCCTAAAATTCGGGCGTGGGGGGTGGGGTGGAAGGATGGAGGATCTAGTTGCTGTAATCCCTCTGAACTTTGCTTTTTCCTTTTGGGAAGGGTTAACTTAAGCATACCCAGCGATTGTTCATAACAGAGTCCTGTTACTCTTGGGCAAATACGCTGTCAGTATTTGCCAATGGTGGCCTGGATGTCGAAGGACTTCACTGCACCAGCAAACAGCTCCTGCTGAGTGAAGAAGAAGTGGGATGTTGCCAGTATTGCTTGGAGGCTGCAGAAAGGGGAGCCTGTGTATACAGTGCCGGCAAGCTGGTATTCAGGTTGTAAATCACTCTTGGGAACTGCTGGGTCCTTCTGGGGCAGGGAGCTTAACCTTTTTTGTGCCACAGTTCCCCTCCCCCAACAGAGTTACTGAAACACATACAGAATTATTGAAATACATAGAAATACCAAGGAAATAAATCGCATTGAGATGCACTGAGCAAAAATGATTGGAAACATTCATGATACAGTAATATGTGCTTCTTTATGAACACAGTAAAGAAGATCTAGCAGTCAGTCAGGTAACCAGAATTTCCAGTAACACAACCACATTAACATCGTAGGAAAATACCTGCTTTCTGTTGATGACATAGGCGCACGGGCTCTGCAAATACTGCTGAGGTGTGTCCTCAGTGTTCATAATAGAAAGAATATTGTCTGCATGGGGGTGAAAACTTTTTTTGCGGGGGAGAGGGAGACAAAAACGTATATTTGGGATTTCCGTGGTGTTCCAGTGGTTAAGACTTCATGCTCCACTGCAGCGGGCACAGGTTCCTAAGATCCTGTGTGCTGTGGATCCTGGCCAAAAAAAAAAAAAAAATTATGGGTGTTACAGTGCTTTGTGGTCTTCCAAAGGATCATAGTGCATAAACAGATACACAGTATGTTTGTGGTATTAAAGTTTTGGACTGGGTTGGGGGAGAGTAGGGGGGAAAATGCTTTAAAAGCTTTCCTGGAGGGGTAAAATGAAGAAAAGAAAGTGTTCTAACAGAAACAGTAATACATGAGGCCACTAACTGTAGTGCCTTTTTAAATGCATTTAAGACCGAGTCCCTGCTCTTGTGTTTTCTAGTGAACAGTGTGGCACCTTGAGTCAATTATTCTTGAGCCTCAGTTTCCGCGCTTGCACACTGGAAGCACAGATGCTTGTCTATGCGGCTGCAAAGATAAATGAGTTAAGGTTTGAGAGTCTGCAGTGCGTGCTCTGTGGCAATGTATGGGGGATGGTCCTAGTTGTGCTTTGGCGCTTAACAAGCAGAATGGGCATTTGTGCATGGGCTTTGCTAGAGGTTTCCAGAAGTAGCATGGCTGAGACAAGGGGTGTGACATGCTAATTAAAAAAAAAAAAAGCCAAAAGTGTATACATTTTGAAGTTTGTCTTCCACCCCAGACCCATGCTCTAGAAGCCGGCGACCAGTCTCAGCATCTCTTATTTCAGAAGTTTCCCAGGGACATACTTATATCTATTCCCAAACATGGCAGGGGGGGAGCACATTATCTGCACAGCCTGTTCTCTGCGTTTTTTCCCTCCTTTTGAAATCACTCTTGGGTGGTTGTCCTATAGAGCAAGCACATATAGTGAAGAGCTACAAAGTAGTCATCTTTTTTCTGTACCCTAATTTATTTCATCAGAACCTTGCTGGTGGACCAGAGTGTGTCTGTTTTTGTTTGGACTGTTCCTTGCTGAGACCTGACCCTGGAATCACAGAAAGTAAATTCCTACCAAGGGAGTTGCTGGGTGGAAGCATTGCACTACAAGGATGATGATGGTGGACTGGACTCTGAAGAAGTTGTATCATAAATATTTATGCATTTACCTGGCTGGTCTATTTCCCTCCCAAGAGAAACCTCCTAAGTTTCCCTTGGAAAGTTCTTGACACATAATTGCCAGAGTTGCACTTCCAGAAAGATGGTGCCACTTAACCCACCTCCACAAGCACCCCATTACAAATGTACCAGTAGATACGCCAGCTTCATGATTCTGGGAACTGATGAATACTTTTAACTTGACTCTTGGGAATGTGGTTGCTTTAGAGCAGTTGTAGAGTTGGAAGGGAGGTGGCACCTACCTATTGTACCCCATGGAAATAGCTGGGGTGTATTGTGTCTTAACCCTCCCTGTCCCACCCCCCACCCCAACCTGCCCCCTCAAGCTTTCCTGTCCTCCCCAGGGGTTTCTGCAAGAGGCAAGATAGTTGCCATCTCAGTAAAAGAAACATACTAGGAGAGGAAGGAAGTGCAGGAATGAAGAGTTCAGAGGGAGGATCTGTGTCCAATGCCTGGCTTTTAGCTTCACTACCTTGGGGAAGTTAATGTCCCCTCCTCAGTTTCTCCCTCTGTTAAATGTCGTAGTCTCTTTTGTTGTTAATAACACAAATTACACCCGTAGGTAGTAAGTGCTCAACAGTTATCTGTGACTACATTTTTTATGGTGTTGTCTTGGGTAAGTCACATCTGGGAGTCTGTTTTTCTCATCTGTAAATGAGGCTGGTGTTTAATAGGATTGGACGAATGTAGTGTGGACCCCAGGGCACCTCGAGGTCCTAGTCTGGACTGTAGGGGACTGCCAGGCTGCTCCTCTTTGCATCATCAGACCCCTCGCCCTGCCTTGCTCTCAGTAGGAAGTGAGAAGGATTGTTAAAATGAGTGAGACTTTAAATGACTGTTATTAAGTCTTATTTTCAGCAGCCCTAGTTGCCCAGGTAACCAAGCCACTGAAATAGACAAGGTGAAGAAATTGATGTTCACTGAACACCTACAGTATCTGTACTTTCCCCAGATCCTAGGATGGTGCCAGGCTCGTAGTCAGCACTCACAAACACTTATTAATTACATTACTTAACCCAGGCATCTACCTTATGTAGCTGTCGTGACTGTACACATTTAATAGAAATCCTGAGGGGTAAACCTACCATATCAAACCTGTGAATGATAGATTACTATAATTTCTTTTCTTTTCCTTGGCTCACCCGAGCCCACATACACCTTGCTAAACTTCTGATTATTACCTAGTCTGAAATTAGGAAAGATCAACTCAATTTATTAAGGTTATGCTGTGGAAATTTAAAAGAACCAGTGTTTGAAAGTCTGTTGGAAAGTATAGATCTTTCTTAAGAGAAATACACTGTTTCAAGATCAATCCCTCCCCCAAATTGTTGACTGACTCCTCAGTCAAAACTCATGGTGTTGGGAAATGTAATCACCCAAGAAGAGGCAAAATAGGTTCATTTTCTTTTAAAAAGTGATTATTTTATTTAAAAAATAAATGAATACTTCCTGGCCATTTCCCCATTCATTTGTACATTTCAAATAGGTGTTTTTTGTTTTAAACAAAAACTGTCACTTGTTTGTTCTGTAACCTACTTCCACCTAACTTCTGTCTCCAAATCAGGACATATGGAAATTCTACATTGTTTTCATACTGTGGGTATACTAAAATTTATATCCCATACCCCCCCCCCCCCCCTTTTTGTGGCTATAAACATTTCTGTGAAAAATACCCTTCTTCCTAGGTGGATCTTTGTATCCATATGCAAAAGTCTGTGATTTAGCTCAGCACACCTGGGGTCGCTGGGTCTGAGGTGTGCCTGTGTGACTTCTCAGGTCAGGGTGTATATACAACAGAACAGCCAGGAAATGAAAACAGTCAAGTAATTTACAGAGTCTCCACTCACCAGGGCCCAGGCATCTGGCTAAAGTATGGCTGCCCAATAGCTGTTTCAGCATGCAGACTGGCAGTCACTGTGAAGGAAATGGGACCCAATTGGCAAAAGAAACCCAGGGACCAGTCATTTTTAGGAAGAGAACTGCCCAGAATATGAAGGTTGTTTGATTTAATGTAACAGTAGTAGAAGCTGCAAATGGAGGGCGAGGAATAAATTCCCATCATTCCATCCCTTCCCTCTTTTCTTGGGCTTCTTTCTTTGTTTAATGGCTTAATAATCCTTTAATGTCATGCTGTGGCATTTCTACAGGTTTTCCATAATCAGGAAGGTCAGTAAAGTCTTTTTCTTGGACATGCAATTTTTCCTTTTTTTTGTTTCCAGTGTTTTTTTTTCCCTCACACATAAAAAACATTCCTCAGAATATCAGCTTCATCTTATTTAGGTCTCCATGTTTTAGGTGAATTTAGTACCACCGTCATAGTTCTTGGCACCTTTAAACTTCCAGCATCTCTGGTGGGAAGGTACAGTTACCACATTGTCTGAAGGAGTGATTTATTGCAGTTTTACTTTTGATGGACCCAGGATGGAGATGAACAGCAGGCTTCCAGTGTCATTTTAATGGATGACATGTAATCCATTTGCTTTTGTAAGCCAGCTCTGAGGTGGGGCAGAGAGCTCCGTGGGGATTATTTTAAGAAATTATATTGAGTTTCCCAGCACTGCCTTAATAATAAGTTGGTACAGATTACTAGATGGCCAGTGCAGGAGATGCAAGAGACCCGGATTCAATCCCTGGCTCGGGAATATCTCCTGGAGAAGGAAATGGCAACCCTCTCCAGTATTCATACCTGGAAAATTCCATAGATAGAGGAGCCTTGCGGGCTCTAGCCATGGGGTCGCAAAGAGTCGAACGTGGCTTAGTGAATGAACACACACTAGACCAGTCTGTTTGTTCTGGAGGCTGGACCCCTGAGACTAAGGAGCAGCAGGGTCCTTTTCTCTTGGAGGCTCCAAGGGGAGTGTGTACCACGCAGCCTCCTTACTGCCTTCTGTTGGGTCCAGCATCCTTGGCTTAGAGCTTTGTAACTCCTGCCTTGGCCTCACGTGGCCTTATTCTGTCTCATGTCTTTTTTTAGAAAAATTTCCGTTTATTTTTGGCTGCCCTGGGTCTCTGTTGCTGCACGCCGGCTTTCTCTAGTTGCGGTGCAAGGGCTTCATTGTGGGGTGGTTTCTGGTTGCAGAACATGGGCTCTAGGCCCACGGGCTCAGTGGTTGTGTGCACATGGGCTTTAATTGATTCGAGGCATGTAGACTCTTCCTGGACCAGGGGTTGAACCTGTGTCCCCTGCCTTGGCAGGTGGATTCTTAACCACTGGACCACCAGGGAAGTTTTCCTGTCCCTTTTCTCCTTAGAGACACCAGGTATTGGGCTTGGGATTCACCCTAATTACAGTTGCACAGAGCCTTCCCTCTGTCCTCCCCCAGGAGACCACATGCACAGGGGAACGGGTTAGGATTGGACATTTGGGGGGTTATGGTTCCACCCACTACATGAATGGTTGGCTCACTGAGGCCCTCATTCCCTGCCATGGTCTTCTTCTTGTTAGGACACAGATCATGAAGACCTCTGAATTCTGAGTTGTGGTCCCCCCCACCCTCGCCCCCCAATCGCCCGGCGTCCTTCCTAGGGTGGAGTTCTCATCTCCTTCGCTCTTTCCGCAGGTGCTCCAATGAAGTACCCCGGCGACGAGCTGAATGGGGACGGAGCAGGGATAAAGCGGCCCCGGCGGGAGGAGACCCACGTCTGCGAGAAATGCTGCGCCGAGTTCTTCAGCTTCTCGGAGTTCTTAGACCACAAGAAAAATTGCACTAAAACGCCCCCCGTGCTTATCTTGAAGGACAGTGAGGGGCCGATGTCGTCCGAAGACTTGTCGGGGACTGTGCTCAGTCCGCAGCCGCCCAGCCCGGGCCGGAGGGAGGGCCACCGGGACGATGGCGGCGGCGGGGGCCCCGGGGACGCGAGGGAGAAGCCGGGGGCGGAATCCGTTCTGTACCTGAAGACGGAGGCCGCCCTGCCGCCCGCGCCGCAGGACATAAGCTATTTACCCAAAGGCAAGGTGGCCAACACCAACGTCACGCTTCAGGCGCTGCGCGGCACCAAGGTGGCGGTGAACCAGCGCAGCGCCGACGCGCCCCCGGCGCCCCTGCCCGGCGCCGGCAGCCTGCCCTGGGTCCTGGAGCAGATCCTGTGCCTCCAGCAGCAGCAGCTGCAGCAGATCCAGCTCACGGAGCAGATCCGGGTGCAGGTGAACATGTGGGCCTCCCACGCCCTCCACGCCGGCCACGCGGCCGACTCGCTGAAGACGCTCGGGGGCCACGTGTCGCAGCAGGTGTCGGCGGCCGTGGCCCTGCTCAGCCAGAAGGCGGGGAGCGCCGGGCTGCCCCTGGACGCCCTGAAGCCCGCCAAGCTACCTCACGCCAACGTCCCTTCCGCCGGCGGCTCCGCCTCCCCGGGGCTGCCGCCCTTCGCCCTGAAGCCGGACGCCACCCGGGTGCTCCCCGGCGTCCTGTCGCGCCTCCCCGGGGCGCTGCTCCCCCAGGCCCCGGGCTCCGTGCTCTTCCAGAGCCCCTTCTCCGCGGTGGCCTTAGACCCGTCCAAGAAAGGCAAAGGGAAGCCCCCGAGTGTCTCCCCGGTGGAGGTCAAACTCAAGGACGAGGCTCTCTGCCGGCACAAGTGTAAGTACTGTAGCAAGGTTTTTGGGACTGATAGCTCCTTGCAGATCCACCTCCGCTCCCACACCGGAGAGAGACCCTTCGCGTGCTCCGTGTGCGGCCACCGCTTCACCACCAAGGGCAACCTCAAGGTGCACTTCCACCGGCATCCCCAGGTGAAGGCAAACCCCCAGCTGTTTGCCGACTTCCACGACAAGACGGCGGTGGGCAGCGGCCTTCCCTTCGCGCTGGCCGGCCCCGCCCCCCTCGAGGAAGCCGGGCTCTCCCTAGACAGCAAACCCACGCTCGCGGCGGGGACCCCCAGTGTCGTAGGGCTAGCTCAGAATCTCCCCTCGGGGCCTCACCCCAAGGACGTCGTGGGGGGCCCGTTGCCCGGTGACCTGCAGCCCGGGCCGTCTCCGGAAAGCGAGGACGGCTCCATCCTGTCCGGGGTGGGGCCGACCCATCCCTCCCCCAGGGTCGGAGGCTTCCCAGGGGGTGGGCCGCCCGAGCCGGGGTCGGAGACCCTGAAGCTGCAGCGGCTGGTGGAGAACATAGACAAGGCCACCAGCGACCCCAACGAGTGTCTCATCTGCCACCGCGTCCTCAGCTGCCAGAGCTCGCTCAAAATGCACTACCGCACGCACACCGGGGAGAGGCCCTTCCCCTGCAAGGTCTGCGGCCGCGCCTTCTCCACCAAAGGCAACCTGAAGACGCACCTGGGGGTGCACCGCACCAGCGCGTCGGTGAAGACGCAGCACTCCTGCCCGATCTGCCAGAAGAAGTTCACCAACGCCGTCCTGCTGCAGCAGCACATCCGCATGCACATGGGCGGCCAGATCCCCAACACGCCCCTGCCCGAGAGCCCCTGCGAGCTCGCGGGCCCCGAGCCCTCGGCGGCCGGGGAGAACGGCAGCCCCAGCGCGCCCCCTCACGACGGGATCGTGGAAGCCATCGACGTAGACGAAGTCTGCCCCCAGGAGGCCCTCGGCAGCTCCTCGAGGGTCCCTGGGCCCCTCACCGGCGTCCACGCGGTGTCCCCTACCCCGGGGCTGGCCACGGTGGCTTCGCTGGATGCCCCAGTGAAGGCGGGGCTCGCCGCGCTCGTCCTGCAGCGGCAGGGCAGCCGAGAAAACGGGTCCGCGGAGAGCGATGGCCTAACCAACGACGACGCCTCCTCGGTGATGGGCGACCCCGAGTGCGCCAGCCGAAGCCCAGACGTTCTAGAGAGCACGTCCTTCCAGGCGCTCTCGCCGGCCCATAGCCAGGCGGAGAGCGTCAAGTCCAAGTCTCCGGACGCCGACGGCAAAGGGGACGGCTCCGAGAGCAGCCGCGCTGAGATGGAAGGTGATAGAGCTTTGGATTTCACTTAGGTCCATTCTGGGCTCGAGGTCATCCGGAAGGAACCCGGAGGCACCTCGACCGATGGAGAGTGAATTAGCTCCTCTATAGGGCAGTTAGTGACTACCTCTGTCGTAGTCCTGACATGCTTTTCACTTAGGACAGTCCTCGCAGGTTGGGCGTGGACAGTTTACTTTGCTTGGTTTTGATCTTTGTGTTGGAGGCCCATGGTGGCCACATGGGAATTCTTTTAAGTTAATGCTCTCCTAGAAGAGTATTTTGAGGAAGTGGATGCCAGTGAGATAATTCATAGTTCCTTGATTCAGAGATCCCACTCTCTAATGTAAGAGTCACAGATGAGTAATTCTTGAGGGAGAAAAGAGAATCTAACCTATTTTAAATTGTGGGGTGCCTGTTGATGGCATTAATGGTCGAATGGGGGAACACTATTGTAGAATCGGAAAGATGGTGTCAGAGCAGACTTTAAGGGTAACTTGATGTGGGAATCGAACTTGGAATTGCGTTGCATGTGTTTCTGATGCCGATACCTTTTTTTTCTGATGCTGATACCTTTTAAAAGCCAAAATACTGGGTTGGCCAAAAAGTCTGTTTGGGCATGTCCATCTCTTTTGGAGAAACCGAATGAATATTTTGGATCACCCAATAGGAAAATTCTTTTAAGTTTTGGAGTCGTTATTCTCTGTGTAGCTAAATAAGTAAGAAGAAAACTGCTTCCAAGGTGTGAATTTCCTGAAAGGTGTTTCCAGACTCTCAACAGGCGGGGCAGTGGTAGTCAAAACTCTTTTCTTGGTTTGAAGAATGAGTGATGACGCGATGATAAAAGTTTTGTCTTTTTTTTTTTCCTGTGCGCAGGTCGGAGCAACGTTCCATCGACATTTATCCGAGCCCAGCCGACGTATGTCAAAGTTGAAGTTCCTGGTGGGTTTGTGGGTCCCGCGACCATGTCCCCAGGTATGACGCCTTTGCTAGCGGCTCAGCCCCGACGACAGGCCAAGCAGCACGGCTGCACGAGGTGTGGGAAGAACTTCTCATCGGCCAGCGCGCTTCAGATCCACGAGCGGACTCACACCGGGGAGAAGCCCTTCGTGTGCAACATATGTGGACGTGCTTTCACCACCAAAGGCAACTTGAAGGTGAGCTTCCTTCAGGCTTCAGCAGGGAGGTGGGGCTCAGTGTTAAGCAGCAACATTCATCCATAATAAATCCTTCTATCAGGGCCAAGTGGGATATTACATTGTGCGGTCTCAAAACTGGCTCTTGAAATAGTATTTCTTAAAAAGGAATAGTGGATAGGACTGCGTGCTTCCACTGCTGGACCCCAGGTTCAAGCACAGGTTGGGGAACTAAGATCCTTCCAGCTGTGCAGTGCAGTGAAAAAAAAACAAAAAGAAACAGGTTTCTCACATTAGAACATCTCTGAAGTTGGGATGTTAGTTGCCTTTATAAAATCCTGCAGATCTGGAAACATAGTGATTGTCATGTTTGTAATATAAAATTGATAAGTCCTTTATGGGTTTATCTTGTGCTTTGAGACTTGATGACTGCCTACCACGGTCTTCAACTTTTTATTTTAAAAAGGGGATTTGAAAACTCAAAAGCCAAACTGGGAAAATAATTGCAGAAAGGAGGCTGGGTTGAAGAAGCAGGAGGCAGTCGAGTATCTTTGCTCTTCAGAAGAGTCCCTGTCCTGCTTCCCACCGTAAGTGAAATAACATTCATTCCTGGTGGCCTTGTGAAACCTTCCCAGCCAGGCTTATTTTCTCCTCAGCGATGATTGCTCCTGTTGACACTATGTATTTAGGATGTCAGCTCCATCAGGGCAGCGTCTGTTTTGTTCAAAAGTTAATTTTTTCAACTCAAATTTTTTATTTGGGTCAGTTCCCACAAAGGGGGGGAAGTTGCACAGAGATGCTCACACACTGCTAATTTCTCCCAGTGGTAGAATTTTAATTTTGCTCAGCTGTAGAATAAACGGGCTTCTCAGGTGGCGCTAGTGGTAAAGAACCCACCTGCCAATGCAGGAAACATACAAGAGATGTGGGTTTGATCCCTGGGTCAGGCAGATCCCCTGCAGGAGGGCATGGCAACCCACTCCAGTATTCTTGCCTGGAGAATCCCATGGACAGAGGAGCCTGGAGGGCTTCAGTCCATGGGGTTGGTCGCAAAGAGTTGGACATGGCTTAATCAACTTAGCACTTGTGCATAGAATCAATAATAACCAGGGTATCGACACTGGTCTCACGTGTTTTCCCATTTCCCCTGTGCCCAGTCTCTATGCCTTAGGTTCCATACCATTTCTTACCTCTGTAGGTTTGTGTGTTAAACACATTGTGACCCTAGCACCCAAAACAACACTCTACTACCTAGTAGGTGTTGACAGAAGTGCCCGTGAATAGTGGGATGGGGAACATTGGAGTGTGTGTCCCCCACTTCGCTTGCCTCTAGGCAGGAATGTGGGTCCATTGTTGCCAGATGGTCTGATTGTGGTTTTTTTTTATTTCTCTCTCCCCAAGTGAATAATCTGGATTTTTTAATATGAAATCTAATTTTTTTCTCTTGGCTGCTCTCCGTAGCTTGTGAGATCCTAGTTCCCTGATACAGGGTTTTAACCTGTGCCCCTTGCAGTGGGAGCATGGAGCCATAACCACTGGACCACGAGGGAATTCTCCGACATCTAATTTTAAACTAGAAGTTTAGGTGGACCAAACCTGTGGGCAGACTTGACTTTGGCCCACACGCCAAAACCTCTGTTTGGTGGAAACCTTTCTGTCCCTCTTCCCACAGGTCCATTACATGACACACGGGGCCAACAACAGCTCAGCGCGCCGTGGCAGGAAGCTGGCCATCGAGAACACCATGGCTCTGTTAGGCACGGACGGAAAGAGGGTCCCCGAGATGTTTCCCAAGGAAATCACGGCCCCTTCGGTGAGCGTGGACCCCGTCGTGTGGCACCAGTACGCCACCATGCTCAACGGCGGTCTGGCCATGAAGACCAACGAGATCTCCGTAATTCAGAGTGGTGGCATCCCCACCCTCCCCGTGTCCCTGGGGGCCAGCTCCGTGGTGAATAACACGGCCGCCTCCAAGATCGACGGCTCCCAGTCTGCCGTCGGTGCCGAGGTGGAGAAGCCAGGGACGGCTGACAATGTCCCCAAACACCAGTTCCCGCACCTCCTGGAAGAAAACAAGATCGCAGTCAGCTAAGCCGCAGGACGACGCACCTCTGAGAGCAGTGCAGGCAGTGACCTCTCTAGAGAACTGTATCTTTTTTTGTTCTCTCTCTTTTTTTTAAGGCCCCCATCTCCTCCAGTTTTCTTCCTGATGTGCAAATAATGTTTACAGTTGTGACCACAACCTCAGGCAAGTCTTACAATCACAATGTTGCTATGCTGCTTTGCAAAAAAAGAAAAGAGAGAAAAAAAAAAAATTCTTACTAAAACAAATACTAGTATTTTTTTAAATTTTGGAAAAAAGCGGGTCTTGCAAAGTAGTTTTGTTACTTGCAACAAACTATATACATAAAAACCTTTGTACAACCTCGAGTAACTGTTTCCAAAGACGGTCACCTCTTTCAGGTTGGAAGGTATTGAACCACCATGGAGAAGACACCTGTTTCACCTGCTTGGGGGGTGGAGTGGCGGGGGGTGGGGGGCAGCTGTATACTTAATTCTGCGGGGACTGTATGCGGGTAAATGGACAAGGTCTGTCGTCTGTTTCGGGACCTGTTTTTGTATTCTCCCAACCCTGCACCCATTTTTCTTTTGTTTTTCTGAATGTACTTTTTTTTTTTTTTTTTTGGAAAACGAAGGTTGTAGAATTCCAAAGTGTTTTTCAACCTTGGAACCTTAAGTAGGATGCCCTCAAGTGGACTGATTTTAGTCCTTAGAGAGTCAGTGTGTGTGTTGCTGCTTATTTAAATACAGTTCATTTGGAGCCTCAAGAGTGCCAAGGTCCTCTCTACCCTTCCAGATGCCGCCGCCTTCCTAAAACCAGGAGAGGTGAACACCTGAGCAGGGAATCTCAGGTGATGTAATTTAGTTCACCAGTGCCTGCTCTGTTGAAGAGCTCGGTGTCCATTCTTGAAACAAACTCATGGAAGGGCATGTTTTCTTATTATATACTAAAAACTTCTTATACTAATTTGTACCAACATTTCCTTGATTGTGACTTATGCCAAGTAATGATGAAGATTTTTTTGTTTTCTTCTGAGTATTGCATGAAGGCTACCAAGTTGGAACAGGCGAGTCCTGGATGTGAAAGCTTTAATTTATCTACCTCATTCATGTGTTATTTTTGTAGCTATAGTCTCTTATTTTCCTATTGGATGACCGCTGAAGTGTTCCTAGACCCTATTGTAAACCTAAGAGTTGATGTATTGGTGGCAGCAGCTGGAAGTTCAAGATGTTGTTGTGATTCTTTTTTTTCCTTCTTCTTAATCCCCCCTTTTGTATATGTGATATTAAGCAGACGATGAAGCGTTCCTCTTGAAGATTTAACAAGCAAGGAGAAAGACCCACATTTCTGGGCGGAGAAGTCTTAGCCCCTCTGGAAGAGTGGATTGTGGCTGTTCTCAAGTCTGTCTCTTGGTAATTGCACCTGACTTTAGGATCCCCCCCCCCCAAATTTTTTTGTTTTGTTTTGCCGAGTTGTGCCTTTCCTTCTGGAATTGTAAGTGAACACAATAATATAGTACCTGTTTACACTGTGAAGCGGATATTGTTACAGAAGATAGACCAGAGGCTTTCTCACTTGTTAAGCTTAATAATGCCTTGTGAATGTATGATCTACGGAGAAACCCCTGTAGTTTTTACCTGCTGATGCTGTCTGTCTGTTGGAGAATAAATTTTGAATGGTTCTTTTTTTTTCACCACCCGGCGTGTATGTACATTTTTCTGTTATTTTCTGTTCCACACCTGACAGTCCTTTCCTGACGATCATTTCCAGCTGCCTTGGGAGAAATTCCACCCAGCTAAGTAGGATAGGGGCTTCCGAAGTGGCTCAGTGGTAAAGAATCTGCCTGCAGTGCGGGAGACACGCTGCGTCAGGAAGATCCCCTGGAGGAGGGCATGGCAACCTGCTCCAGTACTCTTGCCTGGAAAACCCCACGGACAGAGGAGCCTGGTGGGCTGCAGTCCACGGGGTCGCAGAGAGGCGGCACGGCTGAAGGGGCTGAGCATGCTGCACAAATGGGATCCTCCAGCTTCCCGAGCCAAACGAGCGAAACGAGATGGCTAATGTACTGAACACTCACTGTGTCCCAGATTAGAGGAGCATAAAGATTGGGCCCGACTGTGGATCACGAGCATTCTCTTGGTTCAGTCTGTTGAGACTGAGGAAGGCAGGCACGTGGGCGCCTCCTTCACCTTCCAGACGGTGGTTCCTGGCGTTCGTAACCCAGGAAGCATGCGTGCAATGGCATACGTCATCATCCTCTAGTAATGTACAAAGAGAGTAGGCCGGTGGGGGTAATCCTACAGTGGGTTTTCTGTGTGTCTTCAAATACGGAAACCGCAACAGTATTTCAGGGGGAGTTGCAGCTTCATTGGTTCCAGCGTGTGCATTTTATCCCCCTCCCCACCACTGCCTTGGTCAGCTTACCCCAGGACATGTGAGTGCTTGTGGATGGAAGTTACAAGATGGCAGAACCTTGGTTGTAGGCCCTTTCCTGGGCTTGGGGGAAGCCTATTTTGAATCCATCAAAGAGCTATCTTTGGCTGTTTGTGATTCAGACCTTATGCTTTTTGTTGTTTTTTTAATCTAATGTGAACCATTTTTTAAGCCTTTATTGAGTTTGTTACAATATTGCTTGTGTTTTATGTTTTGTGGGTTTTGACCACAAGGCATGTGGGGTCTTAGCTCCCCAACCAGGGGTCGAAATAGTACCCCCTGCATTGGAAAGTGCAGCGCTAACCACTGGACCACCAGGGAGTCCCTTGTCTCTGATTAAGATCTAAACACGGTAGTGGCTAATTGATGCCTTTGCTTTCTTCTCTCCTCGTCCCCATTTACTTTATAGATTCGGTAACCATAGTCGTTTAAAGGGGCACTTTTCCTGGTGGAGAAAGCATATGCTTGTGGCGTAATCATTCTCTGTCCTGGCAACTCTCTGAGTTCTGTTTCCTTGTTTCCAAACAAAGTCATTAACGGCTACAATAAGAAATGCACATCTCTCTTCACAGAAAGTGAGTTATTAGCTTTCAGAGCTATTAACCTCTCATATGCTGAGAGAAGCAACTGATTTTGGTCTAGGGATCCTGCTTTGGTCCTGGCTATCCATGAAAATTCAGATTTCCCCCTAAATAAAAAAATGCCAAAAAAACCCCCAGGTCCTTACCACTTTGCTGTGACGAATTCCAACTGTTTCTAAATAATGAAAATGGAGCATTAGCCAAACACAGCCAAAACGAGGCAAAGGAAGCAAATTTGCCTCTGAAGTGGATGCTGCAGTTGAGGTGTTAAGGTAAGACCTCACAAATGTGTTTAAAAGAAGCATCAAACTTTGCGGTTCAGTCTAAAAAAATAAAAATTTTTGATTGTGCTGGGTGTCGGCCGCTGCTCGCAGGCTTTCGCTGGCTGTGGCGAGTCGGGCCGCTCTAGCTGCAGTGAGCGGGCCCCTGGTTGCGGTGGCATCTCTTGGGGAGCACGGGCTCTGGGGCTCGGGGACTAAAGTAGCCGCAGCCTCAGGCTTAGTTGCCTGGAGGCACGTGGACTCTTCCCGAGCCAGAGCCTGGGACTGAACCAGTGACTTCAGTTGTGTTAGTTGCTCAGCTGTGTCCGACTCTTTGTGACCCCACGGACTGTGGCTCGCCAAGCTCCTCTCCATGGGATTCTCCAGGCAAGGCAAGGAGACTGGCGTAGGTTTCCATTTCCTTCTCCAGGGGATCTTCTGACCCAGGGATCAAACCTGTGTCTTATGTCTCCTGAGCCACCAGGGAAGCCCATTAATTCAGGGAAAGAGGTAAATTGAAAGAAATACCCATGTTATAAAGGCTTGGGACAAAGGATACAGAGGAGTGTTTTATGCTGAAGGGATAACCGTCGGTCCTTAAGTGAAAAGCACTGAAACGGCCTTCTCTATCATCCCGTGGTTCGTGCTGTGGATACACCTGGCGTCAAAGTTAAGTTTGCCTCTATTAACTTCACCCGAACCAGCTTTTGGTTTGTTTTGCTTTTTAATGCTTGCTGGCTATCCTGATGGCTTTCAGGCCATCCTGGTGGGAGAAATTGTTTTCACTGACCTTCCTAAATATCCTGGGTTAATTGTGTTGTAGGCTGAGTCTGTCTTCATGTGCTTGTGTGGTAAAGACCCCAGGGGACCAAGGACCGGAAATTATAATAGAATTTAGGATTGTTCACCTTTGGGATTCCACAAAGCAGGAAACTGTTCTTAAAAATGGGGAAATAGAGAATTGCCAACTTTTTATCAAGTAAGAAGGATAAAAGCACCTCTTTTGTGCTTCCCTGTTGTATCTACATGGCATTTTGTACTCTCTAAAATGTTGGCTTGTTTATTTTCTGTCTATCCTGTTAAAGTATAACCTTTTGGAACGGGAAAATCAAGACTCCTACAAACATAAAATGAACATGTATCCAAGATTCTATCAACAGAACTGGTTGAAAGGAGAATTGAAAAAACTCCACAATTTCCAGCAATCAGGAAGATTGAAGTAAATTGATGGAAAAAAGGAGTCAATTTTCACAGGGCTGGAATCAACTGCATTCCACTGGGCAAAACTTATTTGCATCTCTACCAAGGAGAATCTTTTGTGTTAACTACAGTATTCTGTTGTAAAAGAGCTCAGTGACAATGAAAGAGGCAGGTAACCCAGAAGGCCTGGCCTTCTGGTCATCTTGCCCATTTCGGTCTTTTCTTAGCTCTAGGAACCAGCAGAGACCTCAGCTCTGGGCAGCTGGTATTGCGTGTCTTGTTAACGGTATCCCCAGTGCCCGGAATATTGTAGGTGCTAGGTGAAGGTGGCTTGAATGAATGAATGTTCAGTGCTGTTTTCCTTAAACTCCCCGATGTCTGTTTGGAGATAAAAACAGTACCATACAAACTAATATAATTAAATCCTAACTAGATATAGTTGCTTGTGGAAAGCACTTAGAGAGTTCTTTCCCCCAAAAAAGGGGAACCGGCAAGATGAGGTCGGTGTTAGAGATACGGTCTTACTAGATTAACATCACATTCTAGCCCAGTGGGTCTCAAGTAGGGACAGTTTTACCCTCGGGACATTTCACCATGTCTGAAGACGTCAGTGGAGGTCACAACCTGGGAGAAGGGGGTGAGCTGCTCCTGGCACGTCGTGGGTGGACACGAAGGCTGCTTCTGGACATCCTATGGTGCAGAGGGCAGCACCCCCCCCCAATCTGGGAATAGCCCCGAAGTCAGTAGCGCCCAAGTTGAGAAACTCAAAGGGACTACCTGGGGCATTAATTCACAGAAGATTGTAGGCCCAAAGGAAGTCTCCCCAGTCTGGGTTTACCCAAAACGTTTTAAAAAATCAGTTTGGCTGCACAGAGTCTTGGTTGCAGAATCTAGTCGGGGCAGGTGAGCTCTTAGTTGTGGCATGTTAGAGCTAATTTCGTGACCAGGGATCTAACCCTGACCCCCTGCATGGGTAGTGCAGCGTCTGAGCCACTGGGCCCCCAGGGAAGCCCCTATCTGAAACACTTTCATTAAGTCCTCGGTCCCCTTTTCTCTGCCTTGATCTCACCCCTGCTAGTACCCTTGTCCTCCTGAATACCTGCGTTCTGCAAACAGCCTCAGCCAGCTTGGCGAGCTGTGGAGACGAGGATCCAGGGTAGGCTGCACTGAGTCTCAAAATAGATTATGGTCCGGGCCCAACATCTGTTGGTGAGGTTTGGTGACCTCTGTGGGCCTCTGCGGAAAGACGAGGCTGGACTAGGTTGGCTTGTCTGTCAAAGATCATTCTGTTGCAGGTTTCTAGGGGTCAGTGACTTCCTGTTGGATGGAGCCCGCTCCAGAGCCTGTTGGGTGGACAGGGCTGTCAAAGGCCATGAAAGGGGCTCCTCAGAAGGCAGGGCCCTAAGGTCGGTAGCCGGTTCCAGGGCCACCGGGAGAAGGCAGGGCCGAGCCCTCCCCCCAGCCCCACCCCGTCACTGCCCACTCTGCTGCTCTTCCGTTCCCGCCAGCCCACAGGCCTCTGCTATCTCACACAAGCATCTGGATCTTTCTCACCAAGAGATAAAAGCCTTTAAGTGCCTCCCTTCCTCAGGGATTGCCTTCCTGGAAGGGAGTCATTTTTTTTTATTTTTTTAAGGGAGTCATTTTTGTCTTCTGCAGTGATTATAAAAGCACACAGAAAGAAATTTGGAAAATACAAAGGCAATAAAAAAAAAGCGCCTCTCTTTTCATATGAAAATATTCTTACCTTTGGAGATTCGGAGGGGCTCTTGGTCTTTTCAAAATTCACTTAAAGAAAAAAAGTGATACCTGTTGACTAGAGAAAAAGCAGAAAGAGACAAGAAGAAATTTCAGATCCATTTAGATGTACCACACTCCTGCAAAATGTTAATGAGGAAAACTGCTCGGTTTGGGGTCAGGGTGGATGTGGAGTGGGTATGTGGAGCTCTCTGTACCACCTACTACAGAAATAATTATTGATTATAGTTCAAAAATCTACCTAGAATGTTGTCCGGAGACCACTGTTTGATAACACTGTGATGGTATTTTTGTTTTTTTACTATTTAAAAAAAAGAATTCTGTTTAGTTTCTTTGTGCCAAGTCTTCATTGCTGCAAGGGCTTTTCTCTAGTTGTGGAGACGGGGCTACTCTAGATGCGGTGCTCGGCTTCTCGCTGCAGTGGCTTCTCTAGTTGCAGAGCGCGGGCTCCAGGGCGTGTGGGCTCAGCGGTTGGGTATCGGAGCACAGGCTCAGTAGTTGTGGCTCATGGGCTTAGTTGCCTGGTAGCATGTGGGATCTTCCGAGACCAGGGACCAAACCCATGTCTCTTGCATTGGCAGACAGATTCTTTACCAATGAGCCACCAGAGAAGCCTTGTTGTTTCTTTAATTAGTAAAAATCTTTAATATTTATAGTAGGAGGAGGAGGAGAAATGATAATCACTAACCTTGGTGAGAATTTACTATGTGACATGTATTGCACTGTTTTACTTTTTTTTTTTTTTTCCTTCACTGTTTTACATTTTGCTATTACTGCCCGGAATTCCTGCAACGATCTTGAGCTGCCCACAATTCTCCCTGTATGTATGCAGCTTTCAAATTGCTTTGTGTATGTGATTGGTTCATTTAATCCTCCCAACACTCCTATGAGGCCAGTGTGTGTGTGTGTTGCTCAGTTGGGTCCGATTCTTTGTGACCCATGCCAGGCCCTCTGTTCATGGGATTCTCCAGGCAAGAATACTGGAGTGGGTAGCCATTCCCTTCTCCAGGGGATCTTTCTGATGCAGGGATTCTTTACCATCTGAGCCACCAGGGAAGCCCCCCATTTTACAGATGAGGAAACTGAGGCCCAACTGTTTGTTGCCTCTGGTTCTACAGTTGTGAGGTGCTGAAGTGATATAGGATCTCAGGTGAGGGGCCACTATTATTACTCTGTACTCTAGACAGCGAGGGCACAGCCTGGTGAGCGAGGGTGGCCAGAGGTGGGCGCCCTGAGGACCAGAGGGAGCTGGAAGGTGTTTGAGACTAGGATTCATAGTTGCCTGGAAATGTCACAATCACTGATCCCACTGATCCCACTGGTCACTGGAAAGCATTCTTCCTTCCTTCTGGAGCACAGAAGACCAGGCCCAGTCTCGTTCCTTCCTAACCAGGTTGCTTTGGGCAGGCCACTCTGAGTTTCTGTTTCCTCACCTGTGAAATGGGTGTGATCATTTAGACTCAGCTGGCAGGGCCGCTTGGAGGATGAAATACGGGATTGCATGTATGTTTTAGGTGCTTGATAAAAACAAGAGCTCGCATTTATTGGCTCCCAGCTGTGTGGGGCCTTCGATTAAAGGGCCATGATCTCTTTGGTCTTTCCTGTCCCCTGTGTGGTGGTGGAGCGGAGAAGAGGGTCTGAGGTGGGTGGGGTTTGAGAGGGGACCTCCGGGGAGCAGGTGGGAGAGGGTGGGGCCCCCTCTGATGCCATAATTGGTGGGTCGGGTGTTTACATTGCCTCCACTCAATAAACCTTTCCTGAGAGTTGACTGTGCATCATGCTGCGTGCCTGGCACCGTCCTATGTACAGAGAAAACAGGACGCAAAGCAGATCAGGTCTGTTAGCCAGAGAATACCGCTTCTCCTTCAAAGGTGCAATGCAGCAACGTCTAGTGACATGCTTTTCTTGAGGAACTTCATCAGGACATGAGATAAGTCACACTTCTTGGTTTGCTATCTGCCTTCCTTCACTCAGGACCGTGGACACAGACACTCGGTGGCTTTGCCCTTATTCATAGCAAACGAATGGAAAGGCACTCACGTCCACAATAAATGTGTTAGGTGTAACTACTTAAAAATTCCCTTTAGTTGCAGCAGGTTAGTTAACACCGTGTTACATTTTGAGGTTCTTTCATTACACATGGATTTTTAACTGCCCTGCCTCCTTCCTACACCACTGTTCGCTTTCTTTCTGTTCTTAAATTTTTATCGGGGTCCTTGCAAAGTGAGTGGATCCTGGACACTGTGTGGGAGGCGGATAGGTGTGGACGCGGGTCTGGGCGGAGGAGTCCTTGTGTGGTCTCAGTGTGGCTGAATGTGTCTGTGTGACAGAACACGCGTGTCAGCCCCAGAGGCAGGTGAGGGGTGAGTGTGAGATGGAGGGTGTGTAAGTGTGTGAGTGGACTCCGTGATGGGGAATCTCAGGGTCCAGGTGGGAGAGTGGGGGGCAGCGGTGGTGAAGGATGGTGGCTGAGAGAGTCTGCAGAGCAGTGAGGCAGTGTGTCCCTGTGATTGTGAGTCCTGGGGGCACAGGTGTGTGAGGTCCAGGGTGGACAATGGGTGTGAGTGTGGCAGGGTGCGTGCTTGTGCGGGTGAGCGTGACCGTCAGACGCTGGTAGGAAGGGGGCGGGTGAGAATGTGTGTGTGTGGCTCGCGTGTGAGTGTGCAAGAGTGAGCCCGTGAGAGGATGGATGCCGTGTGCAGAGTGAGCCTGGTGGCGTGTGCGTGTGCGCACAGGCGAACATGTGCGGGTGAAAGTGGCGTCCGCGGGGGCGGGGGGCGGCCGGGCGCGCGCACGGCGGGGCGTGGGCGGGGGGCGCGCGGCCGGGTGGGCGCTCGTGGGGGGCGCGCGGCGCGGGCCGGGGGCGGGGCCTCTGCGGCGGCCGCGCGCGGACACGGCGGGCCGCCCCCCGTGGCAGGCAGGCAGGCAGGCGCGGCGCCGGGCGGGCGGGCGGCGCGCGGAGCTCGGGCCCATGGTGCGCCCGTGTCCGTCGGTCGGGCCGCGCGGGCGGCTCCGCGCGTGGCCCGGCGCTCGCGAGCTCGCCCCGTCGCTGCGGGCCCGGCCCGCCCGCTGCCGCCGCCTCCTCCCCCGGGGCGGCGCGGCGCCGGCGGGCGGTGGCGCGGAGGCCGGACCGGGCAGCGGCCCAGGCTGCGCTGGGGGCGCGGCGGCCAAGGCGGGCGACATGACGGACAACATCCCACTGCAGCCGGTGCGCCAGAAGAAGCGGATGGACAGCAGGCCCCGCGCCGGGTGAGCGGGGCCCGGGCCGCAGCCCTCCTTTGTCCGCGCGCGGCCGCAGCCCGGCGCCGGGCGGGGCGGGCCGGGCCGGGCCTGACAGGTCGGCCGGCGCCATGAGCCGGCGGCCGGGC
Source organism: Cervus elaphus (assembly GCF_910594005.1). Taxonomy (NCBI): domain Eukaryota; kingdom Metazoa; phylum Chordata; class Mammalia; order Artiodactyla; family Cervidae; genus Cervus; species Cervus elaphus. The sequence continues at coordinate 78,693,124 of NC_057837.1, read as the reverse complement.
CCGGGGAGGGGCGGGCGGGGAGCGGTCCGGCTCAACCAGGCCCGGCACCGCGGCGCAATCGCGTCCTTTTCGGGCCCGAGCTCCCGGCTGCCGGGCACCTCTGCCTGCCTTGCTTCAGGCACCGCGGGAGGCCGGGCCCGCCCGGCGCTGTGGAACTGGGATCAGCCTCGCCTTCTATCCATTTTATTGTTTCCTGATTACGCCTTGTCTTCGTAATTCCGATTTGGTCAATATCGAACCTCTCTTTTCTCCTGGAACCGCCCTCGGGAGCCCGGAAATTCTCGGCTGGCTTTGCCCCCGCTGCAGACCCGCCGCGGGGTCCCCGCCGCCAGATGGCCGCCCTCCCTCCCCGGCGCCGGCTGGACCGCCGGAGGGCGAGAGGGGCTCCTGCTGGTCGCCTGGGCACCCCCTCCCCGCGCTCCCCCACAATGTGAGGAAGGAGCCCCCCACCCCCTCTGTCAGGGGCGGTGGCTGCCACCTGCTGTATCCTTCCGCAGAGGCAGGCCCCTGGGCCGCCTCGTGAGGGTTGCACCCACTCGGAAAGAGGAGGCGCGGGCGTTTTGCGCCCTGACAGCTTCCCACTGGGAGGAGGGCGCTGACCTGTTGAGGTTTTAAGGGGCTGGGGCAGAGTTAACGGGGTGGGGGGTGCGGGGGGAGGCGAGCTGGTTAAAATGCTGATTCTTGGCCCCGCCCGGGCCCGCCGGTGACTGCTTGGGGTGGGACCTGGAAGCGTGCATTTCCCGAGGCTGCCCAGGTGGGGCTGCGGTCGCCGGAGAAGGCAGCTGGGCGGGGCCGGGCCCCGCGGGCCGCCCTTCGCTTTGGCGTCCGGTTCTCCCCGCGCACTTCCCGGTGGCGGCCGCTTTGTGCGGCGTCGGTTGCTTGATGCAGGGGCGTGGGCCGGATGAACACCTAGGGTGACTTCACCAGGTGTCAGTGGAATTTATTTAAAAGTGGGGGAAGGGATGATGCCAGCAGCCATTTTGTGGGGTCTTTGTCCCCCATCTTCCTTAAATCTTCCGGGGAGGAGACCCCCATTGGTAGAAGACAGAGGCCCAGAGGGGTCAGGGACCTCTGCGAAGATGCTGCAAAACGCAGACTGAACTCAGGATCTCTGAGCCAGAGGTGAACTGTCCTCCACAGCTTTCTTCACTTTCGGCCTACGTTTTAATCCCGACCTGTCAAGGCTAAAGAACGGTGACGGCTTGAGCCCTATGCCTGGAAGAGGGCCTGCATGTAATAAACACCCTCAGTGAATGTTTTAATGAGTTAATAACATCAGTGGACTCTGAGGTCCTCTAGTTATTAATTCATGCCACAGTTATAAAAATGCCTACTGTGTGTGCAGGCTCTGCGGGGAGACGGGTTCAAAGCTGAACTAAACAAGCCCTGACAACAGGTGCGGGCCTCCGGACCCTGCTTGTGCATTGGAATCACCAGGGCAGCTTTAACAATGACCATTCCCGCCGCGTTTTTGACCTTTGAAATAAAAATCTAAAGTGGGACTTGGCTATCTTTATCTGTCTTATCTACCTTATTTTTTCATGGCTCCCCGGATGATTTTAACGTGTCAGCATAGTTGAGAACCTCTCATTCAGTGCAAGAGAGAAAAATGCAAATAATTATTTAAAAGTGATGATTACCATGAGAGAAATATGCATCCTTAGCATAGGGGCCGAGTGGTGCCAACAATTGGGAAAAAAGGTTTCTGTTTAGTATTGGAGTGGAGGATTGCCTCTCCTTTAGAATTTGCCACCTGGGAACTAATTTGTTTCCTGAGCAGTGACGTGGATTCAAATTCAAGTCAGGTATCGGGAATTCCAGGTGTTTGCATATATATTCTTGTATTTAATCTGCATTTTTAGGAGTGGCCTTGTCAAGTTGGTGATCTTGGTATCTGGAAACACTTTTGGAAAACCTTGTAATTTCAGGGTGGGAGGTGAAGTAAAGAAATAAGAAGCAAACATATTTGTGATGGTCAGACTCTCTGCTGGGCACTTGAAATAAAATGCATACTCAATCGCTCAGTTGTGTCTGAGTCTTTGCAACCCCATGGACTGTAGCCTGCCAGGCTCCTCTGTCCATGGAATTTTCCAGGCAAGAATACTGGAGTGGGTTGCCATTTCTTGCTCCAGGGAATCTTCCCAATCCAGGGATCAAACCTGAGTCTCCTTGGTCTCCTGCATTGGCAGGTGGATTCTTTACCACTGTGCCACCTGGCCTGTGTCTAAATCCTCATAACCACTGTGTGAATTTTTGGAGTTCGTTTCTTCATTTTATAGCCAGGGAAACTAAGGTTCAGTGATGCTAAATAATTTGTTGGAAGTCAAAGGAGTAGTCAGTGTCAGGGGATGGATTTGAACCTGATCAACTCTTTTTATCTAATGGCTCTAAGCTGTAGGATGGTTCGGGGATTTTGTGGTTAAAGAAACCAAAACCTAGGTGCCACAGGTCCCAGAAGACAGAGTATAATTAAGGCTGGGATCACTCAGCATATGCCAAGACATGCAGTTTATTTGCTGGAGGAATCCCATAGCCCCAAAGCTCTTTTCTGTCTTGAGAAAGTTACCACATCCTGATGTTGAGAAAACTATTGCAGTGGTTTTGTTAGGACATAAGCATTTGCCTCACATCGCTGGAAACCTTTTTTCTGACATCATGTGCTTTGCTTCTGGCTAAATGAAATTCTCCTCTTGGTGAAACACAAGAGACTGGTTAGGAGCATGGGCGTAGGATTGGAGAACCAGGTGCAAGCCTGGGTTTTGCCCCTCACTGGCTGTGTGACTCGGGGGAAGTTACTTAACCTCTCTGAGTTTTAGCTTTTTCACCTGTAAAGTGGGACTAACTAATTCTCTGTGTGTGCTTGTGGTTCAGCTGCTCAGTCATGGCCGGCTCTTTGCACCCCCAAGGACTGTAGCCCACCAGGCTCCTCTGTCTATGGGATTCTCCAGGCAAAAATATTGCCATGCCCTCCTCCACGGGATCTTCCCAATCCAGGGATTGAACCCAGGTCTCCAGCATTGCAGGCTGATTCTTCATCTTCTGAGCCACCAGGGAACCCCATAATTATGTGTACCTCCTAGGATTGTTTGAGACTTAATCCATCTTAAGTTTAGAACACTAAGCACTCAGTACATCTTAGATGTTCACTAGGCCAAATAGTGATAATTAGATTTTTGTGTGAGGTTTGCCATTGGTAATTTCCAGAATGCTCCTTTGAGAAGAAGGACATTTGATGGTGGGAAGTTGAGAAATACAGACTTCATTGCTCTCTCCTGATCAAATCCAGGCAATGATTAACCACATAAATGATTCCGGACAGATAAGTAGGCGCCCTGGTGTGATAGGTAGAGAGCAGGTTGGGCAGAACCGAGACTTTGCCTTTCCTGAGTAATGATTTGGGATCTCGTGGCCAACTTGGACAGGATGCTTTGATTTTTTGATGTATCTGGAAATGGGGAACAAGGAAATTTTGGATGTGAACTGAATTAAACAGCTGTGTATTTAGGTACACAGTTTGCTTCAGCTTTTCTTGGGGGGGGGGCAGACAACTTTGCTGGGGTATGGGGCTGCCCTGGTGGCCCCGAGGGTAAAGAAGCCACCTGCAGTGCGGGGGCGCTGTGTGCTCTGCTGAGTCGCTCAGTGGTGTCCGACTCTGCGACCCCACGGACTGTGGCCCACCAGGCTCCTCTGTCCAGGGGATTCTCCAGGCAAGAACTCTGGAGTGGGTTGCCATGCCCTCCTCCGGTGGATCTTCCCCACCCAGGGACTGAACCCAGGTCTCCTGTATTGCCTGGTCGCTCAGACAGTCAAGAATCCGCCTGCAGCCCACTCCAGTGTTCTTGCCTAGAGAATCCCCTGGACAGATGAGCCTAGCAGGCTACATACAGCCCACTGGGTCACAGAGTCCAATAGGACTGAGCAACTTCCACTTGGGTTACTTTATATCACATAAAATGCATCCATTGTTAAGGTACAACACATTGATTTTTTTTTTAAGTAAATGTACAGAGTTTCTGTAATTCCTTACAATCCAGTTTTTGAACATCTCTATCTCCCCCAGAAGTTCCCTCATGCCTTCATCCCAGGCTGACTTCTGTTTTCATAGGTTTGCCCTTTCTGGAAATTTCATATAAATGGAGTCATAAACTGTGTTGTCTTTGTATCTGCTTTTTTTTTTTCATTTAACAGAATGGTTTTTTAATTTTAACTTTTAATACAGTTTTTAAAGGTTACTATCCATTTATGTGCTAAGTCACTTGCTAGTTGTGTCTGACTCTTTTTTGCAGCCCTGTGGATCATAGCCCACCAGGCTCCATGGGACTCTCCAGGCAAGAATCCTGGAGTGGCTTGCCATGCCCTCCCCCAGGGGATCCTCCCAACCCAGGGATCAACCCCAAGGAGCTTACATCTTGTGCATTGGCGGGGAAGTTCTTTACTCCTAGTGCCACCTGGAAAGCCTTGTGTGTTTACAGTTACCACAGAATATTGGCTTGTGTTGTAATACGTCCTCGAGCCGTCCACACTCAGTAGTTCGTATTTTTCCCTCAACAACCCCCTCCCAGCTGGTAACCACTGGTTTGTTCTCTGTAAGCCTGCTTCTGTTTTGCGAGCACAACGAGTGTTTTTTTTGAAACCTTTTAGTTTATGTTGAAGAACAGTTGATCATCAATGTGCTGGTTTCAGCTGTACAGTGAACTGATTCAGTTTTGCATATACATGTATCCTTTTCAAATTCTTTTCCCAGTTAGGTTGTTACAGAATTTTTGAAAAAAAAATTTTATTGGCTGCAGCGGTTCTTAGTTGCAGTGCTCGGGATCCTTTTCATTGCCTTATGTGGGATCTTTCCTTGTGGCGTGAGAGCTCTTAGTTGCAGCATGTGGGATCTGGTTCCCTCACCAGGGATCGGACTGGAGCCCCCTGCACCGGAAGAGTGGAGTCTTAGCCGCTGGGCCACCAAGGAATATTACAGAATCTTGAGCAGAGTTGTTAACACAGTGGTTTTAAAGTTCCTTTTTATTGCTTAAAGATTTCCATTGTGTGGGTATACCATGCTTCATCTCTTCACCACGATGGACATTGGGGTTACGTCTCGTGTTTGGCTGTTGTATGTAAACAATCACTAAGAACATTCAGGTCTTCATGCAGACAGATGCTTTCCTTCCTCCTGTCTGCCGTGAGTGTCTGAGACTTGGTTTGTCAGTCGCTCCCGGCTCTTCCGTGGTGGCCCTGTGGGTTCCCCTGTATCATCTCCTCTGTCTTCCGGCGCAGAGACGGGGTTGCTCAGGGTTTGCTCCTGGCCCTCCTCCCCTTGAAGTCTGGGCTGAGCTTGTCCTGCTCATGGCTTCGTGTGTGCATGCTCGGTCACATCTGACTCTTTGCGACCCGTCCAACTGTAGCCTGTCTGTCTCCTCTGACCTTGGGATTTCCCAGGCAAGAATACTGGAGTGGGTTGCCATTCCCTCCTCCAGGGATCTTCCCGACCCAGGGATCGCACCCGGATCTTCTGTGTCTCCTGCATCGCAGGCGGATTCTTCACCTGCTGAGCCATGGGGGAGCCCTTCCCTGGTGGCTCAGGTTGGTAAAGGATCGGCCTGCAACGCAGGAGACCCAGATTCAGTCCCTAGGTTGGGAATATCCCTTGGAGAAGGGAATGGCAACCCACTCCAATATTCTTGCCTGGAGAATTCCATGGGCAGAGGAGCCTGGCGGGCTGGAGTCAGTGGGGTGGAAAAGAGTCAGATACGACTGAGCAACTAACACTTGCAACCCGTGGCTTCAGTGACCTTCAAGTCCTTCTTCCCTCTTCCTGAGTCCTTTCAGCCTGGTTCCCATCATGAGCCTGGTCTTCCTTCCTCCAGTGTTCCCATGCACGGAGAATGGTGTGCCAGCTCTTCAAGGCAAAACCCTGAAACCCGGGATCTGGATGCTGCCTTCGCCCTCCTCTTCGTTTGCTAAGCCTTGATCAGGACCTCCCGCTTTTGCTCCCTGAGTTGCTCTGGAATCTGTTCACATCTCCTTTAGCATTGCTGCCACCGGCCCATCCTCCTTGTCGTCGTCTTCATCATCAGTTGATACCCTTCATCCATGCTTTTGATTGTCCAGTGGGGTCTCCACCTCTCAGCCAGAATGTGTGTGCTACATTGATTCAGTCATGCTCGACTCTCTGTGACCCAATGAACTGTAGCCCTGTAGGCTCCTCTGTCCATGAGATTGACCAGGCAAGAATACTGGAGTGGGTTTCTGTGCCCTCCTCCAATGGATCTTCTTGACCCAGAGATGGAACCAGCGTGTCTCCTGCACTGGCAGAAGGGTTCTTTACCACTGAGCCACCTGGGAAGCCCAGATATGGCCAGATGCTTTGATCGTGGGCATGTTCCGCTCAAAGCCCTCCAGGGAACCACCTCACTAGGTGCTCTGGCCCCACGCTGTCCAGCATGGTAGTCACTAGCCTCCTATGGCTGTGTAAATTCAGGTTTAAAATAATTAAAATCAGGTTAAACATTCAGCCCCTCAGTGGCACTAGCTACGTTTCAGCGTCTGGTCCCCACACACGGCCAGTGCCTGCTGGACAGGTTGGCACAGAAACCAGCAATTCCACCCTGGCCGCCTCCTGATCTGATCTCAGCGCGCTTCGGCCCCTTCCTTGTCTAGCCGCGGGATCTGTCCTCACTGTCTCCTCCCGGCCCCCTCTGGACGCAGGGCCTCTGCACATGCTGTCCTCTGCCTGGAAAGTCCTCCTCTCCCCTGTTCATCTGGTCGAAGCTCCGTCTTCCGTTAAGTCCCACTGAAGCCTCAGGTCCTCAGGGGAGACTTCCCTGACGTCCCCTCTGCAGAGCAGGTCCCATTCTGGGGGCCTCTCAGAGCACCTGCTCCTCTTCTATTTTGCTCAGTTGCAGTTAGACGTGTCACTGTGTGATCCTTCAGCTGGGAACACTGCGGGGCCCTGGCTGGGGACAGGTTAGTCACCATTGCACGGAGCCGGGCACGGACTAGGTGCCCAACACATCCTTCTTTTTTTTTTTTTTTTAAGAAGAGAACAAGTCTACACTTTTATTTACTTTTCAATAAGTTTAAATCCTTGAAGGTACAGCATCACTCCTTGACGGGCCAGCCAAGAGTCGGATTCTGTGTCCAGTGGCCTTGGCATAAAGAGTTGTTTTGAAATTTGGTATGAACCATGCTACTGTTTCCATAAGACGTGTTACCTTTCTCCAGATTACTCTGGTTTTGTTAAGTTTTCCTCCAGGAGTTACTGTGTTGTTCTTTGTTTTGTACACAAAAGCACATCTCTTGCCAAGATAGAATTCAGTGTTATCCTGAGCATGTGTGTGTGTGTGCGTGCGTGCGTGCATGCGTGTGGGTGCTCACTTGCTTGGTTGTGTCTGATTCTCTGGGACCCCATGGACTGTAGCCCACCAGGTTCCTCTCATCTCATGGGATTTCCCAGGCAAGAATATTGGAGTGGGGTTGCCAGTCCCTTCGGATCTTCCCAACCCAGGGATTGAACTGGTGTCTCCTGCATTGGCAGGGGGATTCTTTTACCACTGAGCCACCTGGGAAGCCCAGTATATCTTCAGTTTTCAGGAGAGCTGTGTGCCCCCTCCAGTTCCATAGACCCCACTTGTAGCCAGCGAAAATGGCTATGGACCACAGCCTTCTAGAATATTTGTCATTTTAGAAGTCCTCCTCCTAGCAGGCCTCCACAGGGGCCAAGGTGACTGAAAGGGCCCAATAAATCCTTGTTGAGAGAAACACGCCTGAAGCAGATCTCCCGTTTATAAAAGAAACAGAGCCGCCTCTGCCCTTGAGAATGGGGAGGGAGGAACCTTTTCCAGCCGGTCCAGGAAAAAGTCTCCATGTTCTCAGCTCTAAGTCTGTAGGACGCCTGTTGGACATCCTTGAACTGCTGCTCGCTAACCATCTGCTCCTGTGTTTTCCTGGCTCGGAGGTCTTCCCTGGTTGGGGGGATCAACTCTGCCTGTCTTAGCCATGTGGTCTGAAGGCAGGGCTGGGGGTGCCCAAGGGACTTGGAACGTGAGTACCGGGAGAGGGGAGTCACAGGCCAAGACACCAGGCGCCCTCTGTCTGCCCCTCTCTGTCCCTCCGCCGAGGGGCCCAGCCCTTCTCCTCCTGTGATGGGCTCTTGGCTGCCTCGGACAAGAGAACAGCCGGGGCAGGCTTGGCAGCTGCCCACCCGGAAGCGGTCTCTGTGCCCTCTGCCAGCCCAGCTGCACGGGTGCCATCCACTTCCTGGTACGGCCTCCCTGTCGTGGGCCCGCCCCGGTGCTCCCTGCCCAGGCGGGCCCAGGCGGTGACATCGGCTGTGAAGTTGCACACACACAGCCAGGTAGAGATGCTGAAAGGGAGCGCTTGGGCTGAGGACCGAGGAAGGCCAGGGCGCCCGCTGCACACCAGTCCCCAGGGCGGCAAGGCGGCCGTTTGACCTTGACCTTTGCCCCCCATCCCTGCAGTCAGTGGGAAGGAGGAGCCAGGGTATGGAATAAGCCATCTTCGGACTTCTTGGGCTGTTACTTCTCAGCACAGAAAGTCCTTTCAGTATCTGCACCCAGGTGCAAACGATGGAAGTCACCAGTGAGGGCTGTCCACGTTTGACGGCCACCTTTGGGAATGGCCACGGAGTGGCTCGAGCTTCACTCCTGAAAGCGACTGGGCTTTGGTTTAATTTGGAAAGAAGAAAACCCATCGTAGCATGTTGTTTTGATGACTTCTACCTAAAGGGAGAGAATGTGCTTAGTTGCTCAACCGTGTCCAACTCTTTGTCACCGCATTGACTGTAGCCCGCCAGGGTCCTCTGTCCATGGGATTCTCCAGGCAAGAATACTGGAGTGGGTTGCCATGCCCTCCTCCAGGGGATAGTCCCGATCCAGGGATTGAATCCAGGTCTCCTGCATTGCAGGAGGATTCTTTACTGTCTGAGCCACCAGGGAAGCCCAAGAATACTCTAGTGGGTAGCCTATCCCTTCTCCAGGGGATCTTCCAGACCCAGGAATCAAAGGAATCGGGGTCTCCTGCACTGCAGGCAGATTCTTTTCCAGCTGAGCTACCAGGAAAGCCAAAGAGAGAGATGGGTGCTGATTTTTTTTTAAAGCGAGCGTTTGCTTTATTTCTGTGACTTTGAAAGATTGATTTACGCATTCAGAGCTTGGCCTGTGGAAAGCATCGCCAAAGATCACTTTAGGTGGCTCAGGGCCAAACATTGAAAGACTTGCAATTATGTTTATGGTTCCTCTGTTTATGCCAAGCGATACTTGTCTTCTTTTTGTAGTAGTGACAGAAGTTTCCTTTTTGCATACGTTTCAGTAAAAAAAACACAGAGTCAAGTTAGAAGTATGAAGTCAGTAATAGTTGGGGAGCTTTGTAGATGTGCCCGCGTCATGGCTGACATTTAGGAAGCAGTGGGCTTGCTGACATGGGGCTGTTGGTCTAAAAATATAATGGCATTGTTAACAAGGGGAAAGAAAAGGGATAAGCTGGTTGTGCTAATAGAGTTAAAATTCTAAAAAAATTTTTTTCTAATTTTATTGAAGTACAGTTGATTTACAGGGTTGTTAGTTTCTGCTTTATAGTAAAACGATTTGGTTGTGCATTATACGTTCTTTTTCATATTCTTTCCATTGTGACTCTGTACAGAATATAGTGGGACCTTGTTGTTTATCCATCCTGTGTATAATTGTTTGCATTTGCTAATCTCAAACCCAGCTTCCCTGGTGATTCAGTGGTAAAGAATTCGCCTGCCAAGACAGGAGGCGTGTGTTCGATTCCTGGGTCAGGAAGATCCCCTGGAGAAGGAAAGGGCAGCCCACTCCAGTATTCTTGCCTGGGAAATCCCATGAACAGAGCAGCCTGGTGGGCTGCAATCCACGGGTCGCAAAGAGTCGGACACAACCAAGCCACTGAACAAGCAGCAACAATTCGCAGTTCCCAGCCCGGCCCTCCCCCACCCACTCCCCCTTGGCAGCTGCGGGACTGTTCTCTATGTGGGTCTGTTTATGTTTCATGGATGAGTTCCTTTAGATCATAGTTTAGATTCCACACGTCAGCGATATCATATGATATTTGTCTTTGACTTACTTCACTCGGAATGGTAAACTCTAGGTACATTCATGTTGCTGCAAATGGCATTATGTCATTCTTTTTTTCCCCATGGCATGGGGGATCTTCCCCAACCAGGGATCCAACATGTGCCCCCTGCATTGGAAGCGCAGAGTTTTAACCACTGGATCACCAGGGAAGTCCATTTCATTCTTTGTTATGGCTTAGTAACATCTCTGCATATTGGTTCCACATCTTCTTTATCCATTCTTCTGATGATGGACTTTTAGGCTGCTTCCATGACTTGGCTATTGTTAATAGTGCTGCAGTGAACTTTGGAGGTGAATGTATCTTTTCGAATTATAGTTTTGTCCGGATGTATGGCCAGGAGTGGGATTGCTGAATCATATGGCAACTCTATTTTAGTTTTTTTAAGGAACATCCATATTGCTTTCCTTAGTGGCTGCACCAATTTGCATTCCCAGCAGTGTAGGAGGGTTCCTTTTTCTCCACACCCTCTCCTGCATTTGTTGTTTGCAGACTTAAAAAATCCTTTTTATTTCGCCAAGTCATCCAGGAAAGAAATGATTTTAAAACAGTGGTTAGTTTGCCTTGTTGATTGGGAATCTTATCATTGCTTTAATAGCGTCTAAAGTTTGAGGGGCTTGTGGGAGAGGACAGTTGGAAGGGGCCCCGTGGAAAGAAAGGCTTCTTGTGTGAACTGGCAGTCTGGGTGAGCTGAAGGCTGTTGCCTCCTTCCCGTTAAATCTCTGTGGCATTTGCCCCGTGCCAGGGTAGAGCCTGCTGGTTGCCCTGCCTGAGAAGGAGCCGCCTGCGGAGGGAACAGTGCCCTCCCCGCGGAGCCGGGCCTGGCAGGTCGCCTCCCTCCGCCCGGCCATCTGCTGGGCCACAGATGAAGTCGGGTTTGGCCAGCCCTCAGCCTCCGCACTGTTGATGTCGTCTTTGACAATTCTCTACCGTGGAGGCGTGTCCTGTGCGTGGTAGGAGTTTGGGCAGCAACCCTGGCCTCCACCCCCTGGAGGCCAGTAGCACTCCTGTGACCTAGGGGCCCCCCAGCTGGGACAACCCGAAGGGTCCCCAGACGTTGCCATGACCCCCGGGGGTGAGGGAGTAGGAGTGGGCGGGATCACCGCTTTTAGGAACCCCTGGATGAGTGGAATGTTCTGTGAATAGCCATAGCCTTTGTTGTCCTTCAGGTGAGTCATCATCTCTTTAAAAAAATAAAAGAAAAACCTGTTGGGCAAGAAATTCATGTTTGGACCATGTTCTCAACTCTGAGTTCAGCTTCTTGACTAAAGAAGCCTTGAGCTGTTGGAATAGAGCCTCTGGGCCTGAACTTACACCCCACGGTCCTAACCCTGCACCTTAGAAAGGGACGGTATTTGCACACAGGGCCTTTAAAGAGGTGATCAGATTAAAACAAGCCTTTACGGTGAGCCCTTAACCAGGCTGAGTGGTACTCTAGGAAGAGGAGATGAGGGTAGGAGGAGAGACACCAGAGATGAGAGGACAGTCCCCGAGGACCCAGGGCAGAGGTGGCCGTCGGCATGCCAAGGAGCGAGGCCTCTGAAAGTGCCAAGTCTGCCGACATCTTGATCTTGGACTTTCCAGCCACCAGAACGATCAGAATATAAATTTCTGTTGTTTAACCACCCAGTCCGTGGTATTTTCGTATGGCCGCCTAAGAAGACGAATACAGGAAGCATCTGCTGGTTGTTTGTGGGTGAGGAGTCTCTTGGTGTCAGTGGTAAACTTTTATTTTAAACCGATGGATAAGTTCTTCAGCAGTTTTCTTTAGACAGTCCAGTCTCCCTCAGCGTATTGCAAAGTCACGTGCGCTAGAGCTGGGTACCACCCGCTCCCGTAACCTAAAGCACAGCCCGTGTGCTCCCCAGGGAGGAGGCACCGGTTCCAGATGTTTCCTTGTGTTTACAGAGTTTACGGTGGTCACATTTCCAGTTTGTGCTTTGGATGGTTGGTTCACTGATTCTTGTCACTCGGACTGGGCTAGGTTAGTCTGCTGAGAATTATAAGAGTTGCTCACTCCTGATGTGTGCTGACTGGGCTTCCCTGGGGGCTCAGACGGTAAAGAATCTGCCTGCGATGATGCAGGAAACCCGGGTTCAAGCCCTGGGTCAGGAATATCCCCTGGAGAAGGGGATGTCTACCCACTCCGGTATTCTTGTTCTGGGAAATCCTATGGACAGGGGAGCCTGGCGGGCTACAGTCTGTGGGGTCCCACGGCATCGGACACGACTGAGCGCCTATCACGCTATTGGGTTGACCAGAAAGTTTGCTCTGGTTTTTCCGTGGGAGTCTGCGGATACCTCTGAACGAACTTTTTGGCCAACCCATTACGTGCATTGTTTCTGGCGGAGGCAGAGAGCAGAAATGATGTGACGGGGAAATTTTAGAAACTTCAGATTATCCCAGTGGTTGTGAATTCTTCACAAGCATGGTTTCTGTTTTCAGGGTTAGTTTGCATGTTGATCCTTATTTTCCTAATTCACTGTCTGTGAGGGAGACGTTCCTGGTAGTGGAGGAAAAGGGTGGAACATCTGTTTCTGAAACGTCTGGACTCACCCTTGAATCTGAATACCTTTTAGCTTGTACTAAGCGGTCAGTCCCCGGGGAGGTCCAAAGAAAATGTAAAACTGGAGAACTGCCCCACCTTCATGTTCTTCCCTCTTTTTTTGTTCTCCAGATTAAAGGCAATTTGAGACTCTCATAGAAGGGATGACACAACTATGTCTGGCTAAGTCAAAGGACCAGGAAGTAAACAGATAAGACCACTTGTCCCACGGGCAGGGCTTTTTTTTTTCTTCCTTAACTGATTAAAAACTATGCATATATGCACATCCATGCATGTGCACACACAGGAAAGTGCGTTCATCTTAAACGCACAGCTTGATGAGTTTTCATGAAGTGAACGCACTCCCGTAACTGGAGGTGAATAAATCGGCTGTGACCTCAGAAGCCTCCCGCCTCTCCTTCCTCCCCCGCCCCACTGGTGTCCTGACTTCTAACAGCAGAGACTGGGCCTGTTTTTGACCTTTAAGTGAATGTGGTCATGGAGCAGGTGCTCACTCATGCCTGTTAATTCTTGCTGCATCTTTTGTTCATAAGGGGTGACCATGCTGCCTGTTTTTAGAGTTTGCTCACTTCCGTTGCCAAATGAAGTCCGTGTAGGAGTCAGTCATTGATCTGTGAACAAGGAGGGGTTCAGGAGTGTCGACCCTCAAACAGTCAACAGTCCAAGGACTGGGCCTGCTATCTTTGCCTCAAAAACAAAAGAATTGATAAATGACTCACCGAAGGGCAGAAGCTGAAACAGTTTGGATAGAATCAGGACTCAAACCCTAGTTCTTTTTTTTTTTTTAAACTCTTTGTTTTATATGGGAGTATAGCCGATTATCGGTAAAGAATCTGCCTGCAGTGCAGGAGACCCGGGTTTGATCCCTGGATTGGGAAGATCCCCTGGAGAAGGGAATGGCACCCCGCTCCGGTATTCTTGCCTGGAGAATCCCATGGGCAGAGGAGCCTGTTTCTTCTCAGTATATTCTGCAGCTTGATCTTTCTTTTTTTCTTTCTTTCTTTTTAATTTGGCCAAAGGGCATAAGGGATCTTAGTTTGCTAATAAGCAGGGGTCAAACCCATGCCCCCTGCATTGGGAGCTCAGGGTCTTAACCAGTGGAACACCAGGGAAACCCCTTTTTTATTTTATTTTTTTTGCATTTCTTATTTTTTTTCCCGAGAATCAAAGTAACTGGTTTATAATCTTATGTGCTTCATGTGAACAACATTTTATTTCTGCTTCTGTATACTCTACAACCAAACACCCCTTCCTGAGTAGTTTGCATCTTAAGGGAAGTAGTAAAAAAGTCTTAAGTTGTATTTTAATTGTAAAGTGAGTGCATGTGTATTAAAGAAGAATTGAAGAACAGAGAAAACTATTGAATGAGATACGAGTATTAACTTTTCCCTTCAACGGCAGCCATAGTTAACACAGACTTTTAGCATATGCTGCTTTCTTCCTGTCTTGTATCCACGTGTACATTGTTTGGTGAGTTACACCCATGCAGCACGTGTGCTTTTATTTCCTTTTTTTCTCACCCAGCGTTTTAAGGTAAGGCTTTGGTTTGGCATTCTAATGTGCTTTGTAAACGACACTTTAAGTGGCAACATGCTGTCTCTTTGAGGAGGCGTCTTTAATTCACATAACCCAGGACCCTGTGTGTTCACAGGTGTTTCTTACTGTGTTGTCACTTTATATTCGTTCTGAACGCTGGCCCTCCAGAGCAGAGGCGGCCGGAAGATGCATGGAGGGCGGTGCAGGGAGGCCCAGGCCTGGGTTTCTGTGACCTTGTGTTTGCTGCGTGACTGGAGATGCCCCTGTTTAGGTCCGTCTGACGCGGCCCGTGATCTCTCGTGTTAACCGGGGTGGACCTTTGTCGGACAGCCACTAATGGCCCCTGGACAGCCGAGGCTGCCGTCCTAGCGCTGCAGCACGGGGCTCGGGGGGGCTCGGGGAGCCAGTGCTTGCTGGAGAAGAGCCCCGGCACCTCCGCCAAGGGTGGCTGCCAGGCCCTGCCTGGACCTGCCTAACCCGCCCAGAGCCCTCTCTGGCTCCCACATGGAGACGTCCAAACACTAGCATTTTATTGTTTTCCAGTATAAAAGTAATAATTTCTGTTAAAGGAAACTAGTGCTTTCTCTTATAGAAAAGTTAAAGTTGCAGTAGCTGGAATTTAAAGCCCAACTTCCTCTTGATACGAAATACGTTTCCTTCTGGGCTTCCCTGGTGGGTCACTGGTAAAGAATCTGCCTCAAGGTGCAGGATACGCAGGTTCTATCCCTGGGTCAGGAAGATCCCCTGGAGAAGTAAATGGCAACCCACTCCAGTATGCTTGCCTGAAAAATCCCAAGGACAGAGGAGCCTGGCGGGCTACAGTCCATGGGGTCACACAGGAGTTGGACATGACTTACTGCCTCAACAACATATTTCCTTCTGATCTACAGTTTTATCAGATGGCTATTAGGTGACCTTATTTTGTTGGGTTTTGCTGTTAGAAATTAAAGTCTGCAGAGGCAGTCTTGATGCATGAAGTTTTGCTACATCTTGGACAGCTTTCATGGGCTAGCATCCCCAGGTCTCTGGGTTGGATGGAGCTGGAGAGCATTGAGGGGCTCTCACCATGTCCTAATCACTGAGCCACTCTCTGGACGGGCCCTGCTGTGTTACACCCTGGAGAAGCCAGAACGGCCGTGCTCCCCGTCAGGAGACGGGCGGTGGCCTCCTCCAGTCATTTGCCTTTTTCCTTTTGCCTAGTGCATACCCACGAGATTGGGAAAGTTTTAAAAAAGGAGAGTAAAAGAAGTAAGAACGTAAGTTTTTTCCTTTCTCTGTTGACTGCGTATCAGGCTTCCTGTTTCCGAGTGTCTCAGACGGGTGGAGGTGGAGGGCAGGGGCCCGCGGCTGACTGAGGACCAGCCGCCCGTGGGCGCTCTGTGTGTGGACTGGGGCCGAGCGCCTCGTGATGGTGCAGTTAGTGGTCATGAGGGAGAACAGCGCAGGCATTCAGTAAGTGTTTGCTGAGTGAATAAAGGTCCTCGTAGATACAGGTTCTCCTGACAGAGCTGCGTGCAGACATCATGTCTACCGCCCTGCAGAGAGAGGAGGGCGGTAGGAGGAGGTTCCATTCCCGGGGGGGCAGCAGCACCAGGAGAGGTGTGACTGTGTCCCCCTTGGACCAGCCCCTCCACCGCCTGATTCCAGAAGTCGACTCCCCACAAGCGACAGGTGCTGTAACTATCTGGCGCTTTACAGGCGCCCTTGGAAGCTTCGCTTGTGGCCATGCGGAGCTGTCTCAGCACCAAAGCCACTCCCGGTGGGCAGCGCAGAGGCTGGGCTGTGGTCCAGGCCTCCAGGGGGGCAGGGGAGGAGCTGGGCTGGGAGGGAGGGGGCTTCCCGGCGGAGGCGCGTCTCCCTGGCCCTGTGACCCTGGCCGGGTGAGTTCGGCTCTCTGAAAATGGGCGTCATGATGACACTGCTCGGGGGATGTGAGGACCGGATGAGCCGATGTCTGTCGCGCTTAGGCCTCAGTGTGTGGCCCATGACAAGGGCAGGAGCAGAGAAAGCCACCGTCCAGGGGTCCGTCTGCCGTGGGCACCTGCTCATGCCCAGGGTTTTGCTCTCCTGTGTATTGCTGTTGTGAGCATCGCCGTGTGTTTCCCCTTGGTCACCTTGTACCAAAATGTGTGTAAGACACGTCCAAGGTAGCCTTCGAGGTGAGAGGATCTGAGCTTTACATTTAAAGAAGTTGCTACATTGACTTGAACTTTTTCACTGATACACAGCAGTCCCACCTTCTCTGAGCTTTTGCTTCCTGTGGTTTCAGTTAGGCGCGAGGGACCCAAGAATCTTAAATGGAAAGTTTCAGGAATAAATGGGTTGTAAGTTCCACATTGGCTGCCCTTCTGAGTTGCACGGTGAGACTGTGTGTCTTGCAGCTCAGTCCTGCCCTGGACTTGAACCGTCATCGTTTGTCCTGCCTGTCCGGCCTGGTAGTCACTCAGCCCCCTCTGTTATCAGAGCGACTGTATCGCACCCTTATTTTACTTAAAAATGGCCCCAAATAATGATGTTGGCAATTTGGCTATGTCACAAAGAAGCTGTAAAATGCTTCCTTTAAGTGAAAAGGTGGAAAGTTCTCGACTTAAAGAAAAAAAACTTATGCTGAGGTTGCTAAGATGTACAGTAAGGATGGATCTTCTGTTCATAAAATTGTGAAGAGGGAAAAAGAAATTCCTGTGAGTTTTCGTGACTTCAGACTGCAAAGATTATGACCACAGGGTGTGATGAGTACTTAGTTAAGATGAGAAAGTCATTTAATTTGTACTGTAAGATGTTTTGAGAGAGCGCACATTCACATAACTTTTATTGTTATAATTGTTCTGTCTTATTATCAGTTACTCTTGTTAATCTCTTACTGTGCCTAATTTATAAGTGAAACTTTATCCACAGGTCTGTGTGTTTAGGGAAAGCACAGTGCCTGTGGAGTTTGGAACGGCCCTCGGCTTCAGGCATCCACTGGGGGATCTTGGACTGCGTCCCCCATGGATAAGGGGGGCAACTGTGGTCTTGTTTCTTCTCCAGACAGTAGCATTCCTGTGGCCAGAGATACTTCAGACTTCAGTGGACTGCTTCCTTCTTTGCATTTGTCTGGATTCTAGATTTTACATTCTCCCAGTTTAAAAAAAATCTAGCCAATCTGTCCCAATTCTGGAACAAAGAGCAAAGTTTTCCTTCATGCCTTCCCTTCCATTCCTTCCAGTCCCCCCCCGCCCCCCACCGCCCCGAAGCGCTTAACAGGTGGGGTCACGTCCTCTAGTCCTTCGGGACCGGCCGTTTCGTATGGCAGCTCCTAGACTCACATGGCTGTTTTTGGTCATTAAAGTAGTGAACTAAAATTTAAAGTTTGTATTTCCAGTGCTCAACAGCCACGTGTCGCTAGTGGCCGCTGTGTTTGATGATGCAGCTGGAGAATATTTCCCTCGTCACTGACATGCAGGGGACAGACTCGGGACTGTTAGCATTTTTGTTGTGGTACAATCACTAAGTCACCTCCGACTCTTTGCGACCCCATGGACTGCAACACACCAGGCTCTTCTGTCCTTCACTATTTCCCAGAGTTGCTCAAACTCATGTCCATTGAGTCAGTGATGCCACCCAACCATCTCATCCTCTGCCACCCCATCTCCTTTTGCCTTCTGTCTTTCCCAGCATCAGAGTCTTTTCCAATGAGGCGACTCTTCACATCAGGTGGCCCCAGTATTGGAGCTTCAGCTTCAGCATCAGTCTTCCAATGAATATTCAGGGTTGATTTCCTCTAGGATTGACTGGTTTGGTCTCTTTGAAGTCCAAGGGATCCTCAAGAGTCTTCCCCAACACCAGTTCAAAAGCATTAATTCTTGGCATTTGGGGCCAGATAATCCTCTGGAAGGGGCCAGCCTGTGCACGCGAATGTTCAGTAGAATCCTTGGCTTCTACCCAGTAGATGCCATTAGCCCTTCCCTTCCCTGAACCTACAGTTGTGATAACCAAACTTCTCTCTAGATGTTGCCGCGTGTCCCCAGAGGCAAACTGACCCCATACTCACATTCAGAACCACTGTTGCCGGCTAGTTCCTCTATGTTGCTTTGTGGAAAACATTGTGTATATTTAGTGTACAGTATCATCTAAGTTTCAGATGTACCATGCAGTGGTTCACAGTTTATAAAGGCTGCAGTCCATCTATAGTTATTATAAAATACTGCCCACGTCCCCTGTGTTGTGCAGTATATCCTTGCAGCTCGACAGTAGTTGGTACCTCTTAACCCCTTCCCCCATCTCGCCCCTCTCCCCAGGTACCGCAGTTGGTTCTGTGTGTCCGTGAGTCCTCTGCATCGCGTTTAATTTTCCCTTGCATTCTTCCTGGCTCTGCCCAGTGTCAACACTGAAAACTCTAGATTTCTGGACTCCGGCTTCAGGGAGGGTGGGTGCGTCACGAAGTCAATTTAGCAAATATTTACTGAGTGCTGCTGGCAGCAGCACCGAGGCAGAAACGATCGTTTCTTCGGAGGCGGCTCCTTGTTACACTGGTTACGTTTTCCAGAAACGCCGTTCCCTTGGCACGTCCCCCTGTGATGTTTGCTTTTCCCCTTGCGTTTGCCCAGATTGTGCGAAACCACCGCATCTGGCCATCAGGCTACTGGCCATCAAAACTTCTGTTTGTTCTAGAGTCAGACCATAAGAAGGTCCCCTTTGGTTTCCCTTTGTTTAAACGGTCTAAGCTGGGAGCAGTGTAAGCTCCGTTATTTCTCGCCTTCCATCTTAACCTAGTTTAATCGCTGTTGCTAGCAACAGGTGAGAAATTTTTCATGTTTTTTTAAGTCTGAAAAAATAACTCAAGGGAAATAATATCTACTATTAGTGGAGTGCCTGTTATGTGCTAGGCATTGCTTACTCCCTTTGTATATAAAGCCCTTAATCCTTTTGATAATTCAGCAAAGCAGGTCTTATTACAGACAGGAAGAGAGGGAAGCATAGAAGGTGAATTGTCCAGGGGTGCACAGCTGGGGTGGAGCTGGGCTGGGGTTTGCATGTAGGTCTGTCTGGTTTAAAAGCCAGTGTTCAGGGACTTCTGTGGCAGTCGAGTGGTTAAGGCTTCATGCTTCCACGGCAGGGTTGGATCCCTGGTTGGTGAATGAAGAGCTGACGGTGCCAAATAGCACAGCCGATAAAAAGAGGAAGCCGGGGTTTATCACTTAGCCCACGTGGTCCTGCTGTTCTGAAACTGGGACTCCTATTCCTTCTTTTCCAGCCTCTGCATTAATTTCTCACACTCAGAGGTTCTATCTTGCAACCCCTGTCCCCAAGCCTGTCTAGAAGGTGGGGTAGGAGCTAATTTGTCTGGGAAAGTGACAGACGGCTCAGTTTGGTGTTGAGAAGCAGCAGCAGGGTGGCAGCTGCCCCCACAGCTCCAGGCACGCCCCCGCTTGGACCTCCCGTGGGGCTGACTTCCACCCCTGCACAGATGGGGTGTGGGGCATCTGCTGGAAGAAGAGCCGTGGGTATAAATCCAGATGTCAGGTGGGGCCCTGGCTGCTGCCTCTTCTGTTTGGACTGACGGGGGTGCCGGGGGGAAACTGAGTCACTTGGAAATTTGCCACCGAGCCCATGGCTTCGCTGCAGGACAGCGGTTCCCCAAATACAGGCAGAAGCTGGCTCCAGGTGCTACAGTGGTGATATCTCAGTAATTCATGGACAGGAAGTAGATCTCATGCAGACATATAGTGAGACCCTTAACTTCCCTTTTCAGTTTTCCTTCAATATTTCTAACCCTATCAGGGCCCACTTTTTTTTTTTTTTTTTTTTTATTGAAGGGTAATTGCTTTACAGAATTTTGTTGTTTTCTGTCAAACCTCTTTTTTTAAACAAAAATTTGGCCGCGCTGCAGCTTCACTGCAGCCTGCAGGCTCATCGATGCATTGAGCGAGGCTGAGTTGTCCCGTGGCATGTAGGATCTTTGTTCCTCCCCCAGGGATCGAACCCACGTCCCCTGCATTGGAAGGCGGATTCTTAACCCCTGGACCCCCGGGGAAGTCCCAGGGTCCACTTTTGAACAGCCGACACTTGCTAATGTGTGTGCAGCCGAGAGAGGAAGCAGCAGCTCGGGGCCCAGGGCCCTGTGTCCAGTGGGAATTTAGTAACGTTCGCTTCTCCTGGCGTGGACTTTGTTGTTTACCTTCTGTTTATGGCAACTAGTTTTCCATTTATGATAGTGGTATTAAGTTACCTTTTTAAAAAAATTTTTTTTGTTTGTTTATTTTTATTTTTTGGCTATGTAGTGTAGCATGTGGGATCTTAGTTCCCTGACCAGGGATTGAACCCAAGCCCCCTGCTTTGGAAGCCTGGGATCTTAAGCACTGGACTGTCAGGGAGGTCCCTTCTGTTACTTTTTAAGATACACTGATAGAAATACAGGGCAGGGACTCTCAACCAAGGCGTAACTGGCATTTGGGACCCGCATCATTCTTGAGGGGCCGGGGGGTTGTCATCCTGGGTTTTCTAGAATGTTTAGCAGAATCTTGCCCTCCTCCACCTAGGAGACACCAGTAACTACCTGCCTTCTTACTGCTGAGAAACACTGATTTAAGATATGCAGATTGAGAGGACTTCCCTGGCCCCCTAGTGGTTAAGACTCCCACAGGGGACACGGATTTGATCTTCTGGTCTGGGAACTAAAACATTCCACATGCCTTGAAATGCAGCGCCGCCCCCCCCCCCCAAAAAAAAAACGTGCAAATTGAGGGAAACTTAAGAACTTAGAAAGTGGAGGTGGTTGGTATGTAGAAATCGTGTGTGTGTGTGTGTGTGTGTGTGTGTGTGTGTGTGTGTGTGTGTGTGTGTGTGTGTGTGTGTGTGTGTGTGTGTGTGTGTGTGTGTGTGTGTGTGTGTGTGTGTGTGTGTGTGTGTGTGTGTGTGTGTGTGTGTGTGTGTGTGTGTGTGTGTGTGTGTGTGAGAAAATGGCTGGAGGTTTTGGAGAGATTGCTTGGCAAATTGCCTTCAGTTGGGGGTCTGCTTACTGATGTTCCTGTGGCTGAGGTTTGGTCCACAGTGAGGCGGGAGGAGGGGCCTGGCCAGAAGCTGTAAAGCCGCTCGGTCCAGGGGAAGCTCTGTCGTGCTGGAATGTTCCCCGTCTGCACCGTCCAGCACATGCCACTGGCCACCTGTGACTGCGGAACACTCAGAATGTGGCTATTGGGAATGAGGAACTCAACTCTTATTTTAAGTAACTTCAATGTAAAACTTCCATGTTTGCACAGCGCAGCCCCGAAGAAATCAGTGTGGAGAGGTCAGGATGATAAGACCACAGGCTTTAAAAACTTAGAAGTGAAGATACACAAACCAGTAAAAATGAATCTTTACGGACGGTCCAGTCACGTGGCAGACAGGACTATTAGGAGATTTGGGGCAGAGGTTAATACACCCACTTAACATTGGCTTTGCCAACTATGTGTGTCCAACTCTTTGCAGTCCCATGGACTGTAGCCCGCCAGGTTTCTCTGTCCATGAGATTCTCCAGGCAAGAATACTGGAGCAGGTTGCCATTTCCTTCTCCAGGGGATCTTTCCAACCCAGGGATTGAACCTGCATCTTCTGCATTGGCAGGCGGGTTCTTTAGCACTGAACCACCTGGGAAGCCCGACATTGGCTTTAGCAAAGTGAAAAACAAAAACCAATTTACTGATGCCTGAGACTTGGGCTTCCCAGGTGGTGCTAGTGGTTAAAGAACCCGCCTGCCAATGCAGGAAACATAAGGGACCTGGGTTCGATCCCTGGGTCGGGACGATCCCTTGGAGGAGGAGGAGGGCGTGGCACCCCACTCCAGTATTCTTGGCTGGAGAATCCTACAGACAGAGGAGTCTGAGGGGCTACAGTCCGTGGGGGTCCCAGAGTCAGACACGACTGAAGTCACATAGCGCACACGGAAGACAGGAGAAGCCCAGGAGACCTACGCTCTGCCCCCGGGTGCTCAGAGCCTCTGGGGTCTCTGCATCTTCCTTGTGACTCCATTTTTCAGGCTGACTCTCCCTAAACGGGAGCAAGGCAGCTGGCTGCCTGCAACTCCAGTCTTCTTTTCTGCCACCTAAACAACCCCAGGGTGAAGGGCACGTCTTTTCTGGAATTTCTAGTGAAACCCCCAGGCAGGCCTCTCATCGGCTCCTCCTCTGAGCCCATCAGCGTGTCGAGGGCTTTGCTTGGCCAAGCCTGGGTCCTGGGCTCATCATACGTGGAGCTCAGAGGTGGGGTTGGCATTGCTGGATCAGGTGGAGAGATGGAGGGAAACTGACTGACTGACTTCTGATAAAAGAGTAAGTGCAGGATACGAGAAGACGATATGGGGGCCTCGGCTGAGGGACTGAACTCCAGGCGGGACGCACTTGGACAGGGGCCCCCCTGAGGCTGGTTGCAGGGGTGCCGGGCTGGTTGCAGACGGTGCAGTTCAGGCTGCCGGACGGCGGGAGCGGAGCTGGCCTGCAGGTGGGCAGGGGGCCGCAGGCACAGCGGTGGTTGGCTCACAGGTGTGAGGGAGCCGGAGCCCGCAGCGCCCCTGGTGGACGCCGGCAGAAGGGCCCCCAGACAAACCTGGTGGGAGAGAATCCCGGCGCTGGCGTGGAGGGGCTGGGGCCTGGGGTGTCCACAGGGGGGCCGTGGGAAGGTGACCCCGGGGCCACAGCTGGGCTTGAAGGGCCCGAGGGATGGCAGGTGCCGGGCGCGTGGCCGACTCACATGCAGATGCTGCCCACCTGTCCCCCGGGCCGTGGCCTAGGACGCTGGGGGGTGCGGGGTGGTGGCCGCCTTCTCCTCCAGGGGCTTGTCTCCAGCTCCTGGGGAAGCTTCGCATGTCACTGTCCTGAAGGAGTCCGTCCACCCCGCCAGCAGGCCCCGAAGGGTGACTGAGTGACTGGGGAGCTTGATGTGAGAATTCACCGCGTGGCTCAGGCAGGGCAGCGAACATGCAGGCGGAAGGGCTTCGGTCTGGGGCTTGCTGCCCTGACCTCAGTGACACAAAGGCCTTATTTTATCTTGTGCCAAGTGCTTGCCTACTTTTGTATTGTGAGGAAGTATTTGCGAAGGATCTTGTTCCAAAGTTAGGTCCCCCCAATCCCCACCCAGGACCTGGAATCATGGTTGGACCAGGTGAGCACTTAATAAATGCTATTACGGATTTAGCTGAAAATGCACACACACATACACACATAGACGCACATTTAGCCCCATATGTAGGTAATATGGGTACATTTAGCCCCACACACAGGTAATGCTGCTGCTAAGTCACTTCAGTCGTGTCTGACCCTGTGTGACCCCATAGACGGCAGCCCACTAGGCTTCCCTGTCCCTGGGAGTCTCCAGGCAAGAACACTGGAGTGGGTTGCCATTTCCTTCTCCAATGCAGGAAAGTGAGAAGTGAAAGTGAAGTCGCTCAGTCCTGCCCGACTCCTAGCGACCCCATGGACTGCAGCCTACCAGGCTCCCCCGTCCCTGGGATTTTCCAGGCAAGAGTACTGGAGTGGGTTGCCATTGCCTTCTCTGACACATAGGTAATATGCGCACATTTAGCCCCATATATAGGTAATATGCGCACATTTAGCCTCATACATAGGTAATATGTGTCTAGTGTGACCAGAGAATACATAGGAAAAGGCCCTCCAGCCCCTCCTTCCAAAGGAACCCACGTTATCAGCTCATTATGGAAGTTTTCTGCACTTGCAAGCACGTCTGCATGTTATCCTCTTGCCTTTGTGCAAAGAATGGTGTCCTGGACACACCTTTCAGCCGTTTCCATTTAGCATATCTTGCAAATAGGACCATTTAGCATATGCAGCTCTGTCTCCTCCATTAAAGACTGTTGAGCATCCCCTTGTATGAATGTTTCCTGCTTGTTTGACCAGCACCCACTTTTTTCCTTTAATATTTTTTTGGCTTCACAAGACAGCATGTGGGGTCTTAGTTCCCTGACCAGGGATTGAACCCGTACCCCTTGCATTGGAATTGCGGAGTCTAAACCACCGGACCGCCAGGGAAGTCCTGACCAGCCCCCGCCCGCCCCCCGACCCATGACCGATTCAGTTAGTTTCCGGTCTTCGCTGCCTCACGCAGGTTGCCCTGCATGACCTGCCCCTGGGCACATGCACGCCTGCAGGTTCAGTCTCGGAGAGGTTAACCTTGTAGCTGGCTGTGTGGAAGCTTCTGCTAGCAGAGAGCAAACAGAACTCATTTAAACAATCAGCTTGACAGTCTGTGGTTCTCTTCAGCTTTCATTAGAAACATTCCGCTCCGGGAGTCACCATTACAGGATTATCACAGGATAGGGAGAGAATTGCTGGTCCGCGGCAGAGTGGAAGACCACGAGGAAGGTTTCTGCAAAGGGAGGGGTGTGATTCTGCTCAGCGCATCCCCCTTCCCGTCCGTTCGGCCCTTTGCCCCACGCTGGCCCACCTAGGTGATTCGCACCTACGGGCAGGAGCGCGGTTCGACTCCTCCCGGTTGCCCTGTGTTTCTCTGGCCGACACGAATGAGTTACTTAGGAGTGAAACCTGTGCTCATGGGAGCCACCACCAGCCTCCCTGCCCCACCCCCAGCACCGGTTTACTGGAACCAGGATGCTATTTTTAAGAAAGAGCATCGTGTTTCATCATGGAAATTTTGAGCATCTGAGCAGGCTTGCTGGCTTGCCAGAGTCCTGAGCCCACAGCCTGTGTGTGCTCAGCTCCGTACCCAGCGCCCCAGCAGGACATGCCTGGCCTGAAAGAGGAGGGACAGAAGGCAGGTCTGCCGCTGACAAGTAATTATGTAAGTCGTGATGGCCACATCGGGATGGTTTGCTTTCAGCTGGCAGCGTCTCAAGGGGCTGGCGGGGCTGGGCTTTCTCCGTCCCAGCCTGTGCTTGTGCTGGGGCCTGGCGAGGAGCATTCCGCCTGTGGTCTCTCTACCGCAAGGGGTTGTTGAGGGTCGTGATTCTCAAGACGCCTTGTTTACAGGCTCTCTTGAAGGATGCCGTGCCTTTTTTTGGCGAGAGTCGGGGTTGAGGATGTGTGTCTCAGAGCAGCCTGATTTCATCAGAGCCGGGCAGGTGCCCAGGTGCCCCTGGCCTCACACAGGGCACCTGAGGAGCTGCCCTCTGGGGGCAGCCCTTGGGGTCAGCTTGCCTGCAGCTGGCACGCTGGCCCATCTCCGGGTTATGTGGGGCTCCAAGTCATCACCTTCCTGGCGTGTTCCTCCAGTGTGTTGCTAAAAAGGAGAGATGGGCGTGGAAGGAGATTCTTTTCCTTCTCTTCTTTTATAGTAATCTTGGTGTAACCAGCACCCTTGATAGCTTTGAGAATAAGACAGACCTGCTTCAAGGCCAGACTCAGCCGTTTCTCACATTTTGGCAAACTCAGGGGGACCTTTTTCAGCTATCCTGAGCTTTCCTCTCTCATTTGCAACATATCAAAGTGATAAAAGTTGTTGTTATGTATTTACTTCCTAAATCTAAAAAAAACAAAAACAGACCCTGCTTTTTGAAATAATTTGGGCTTGGGGACAAAGCATCTTTGTTTTGGACCATGGCTGTCTTCTTAGATGCATCAGCTCTGTTTTCGCTTCTCACTAAAGGATGAAGCCCCAGATGGGACTGCGGTTCTGACCCAGTGAAGATGCTTTAGAGAGAGAAGTTCTGGGAGGGCGTGACCTTGACGGTGTGGGCGTGGCCGTGATGGCATGGGTGTGGCCTTGATAACAAGGGCGTGGCCTTGACGGTGTGGGCGTGTCTTTCCCACAGGTGCAGCGAGTGGCTGAGATGCTGCGGTGGAGGCGAGCCCAGGCCGCGCACAGTCTGGTTGGGGCGCCCGGAGAAGAGGGACCAGCGGTACCCTCGAAATGTCATCAACAATCAGAAGTACAACTTCTTCACCTTTCTGCCTGGGGTACGTACGGGCCGGGACAACACGGTTTTTTCCTTCTTACACCACGCGTGTGTAGTGGTACCAGTCTTGGCAGACCGAGGCACCTGCCGCAGGGTCTGTGAGCACCCCGTGCCTTTCCCACGTCACCCCGGCCACTGGCCGTTCACCTCCCTTAGTCCTGAGCACCTGGAAGGGGTTGCCTTCTGTCTGCAAGGCTGTGAGATGCCACCTGATCAGTTGCAATAACTTCACATTTAGTTGGTGTGTTTGGCCTAAGAGGAGTGAAAAAAGATGTTTTGAGGGTCTAGCTTTGTTACAAAAAAAAAATCAGTGCCTATAGTTCCCCCCATTACCATCTTGGAACACATATTCAGAATAGAAAAGTTGGGAGCTAAAAGTGTATAGAAAATTTTTTTTTTAATTTGTCTCTTTCCTCTGGCTGTATTGTCTTAGTTGTGGCCCATGGGGTCTTTTGCTGAGGCCTGAAGGCTCAGCGGTTGAGGCACATGGGTTTACTGGCCCCAGAGCATGGGGGTTCTTAGTTCCCCGACCAGGGATTGAACCTGCATCCTCTGCATTGTGAGGTGGATTCTTCTTTTAAATTTTTAAAAATATTTATTTATTTGGCTCTCCTGAGTGTGAGTTGTGACATGTGGGATCTAGCTCCCGGACCAGGGATCAAACCTGGGCACCCCTGCATTGGGAGCTCGGGTCTTAGCCACTGAACCAGCAGGGAATCCCGGGAGGTGGGTTCTTAACCACTGGACCGCCAGGGAAGTTCCAAGAAATCTTTTTAAGATAGATTTTTAATACTTCCATCCAGAGAGACTTTCTATTAACATATTTGCTAATGTTTATTTTGCTTAGTAGTATATTGTCCTGCAATTGTCTGTTTTGTTCATTAATTTATACAGATCAACAGACAAGCCTTCTGAAAACCTTCCCCCCCCCAGCACGCCCTTAAGTTAAATATTGATTTTTATCCATTGTGACCTCCAAAACTACACCAGCTGGCTGTAGAAGCAGCAGCAACAATCAGTTTCAAAGCTGAAAGAAAAAAAAAGTCACTGATTTACTCAGAGAGAACATGAAAACAGATACCTTACACCGTAGCGTAAGGTCAGCCTGAATTTCTTTTTAATAATTGATTTATTTTTGGCTGTGCTGGGTCTTCGCTGATGCCTGCAGGCTTTTCTCTAGATGCAGCACACAGGGGTTGCCCTCTAGTTGCAGCACGGAGGCATCTCACTGCAGAGGCTTCTCTTGTCGTGGGGCACAGGCCCTGGGGCTCACAGGCTTGGTGGTTGCGGCTCGCTGGCTACGGGGCCCAGGCTCGGTAGTTGTGGCCCATGGGCTTAGTTGCTCTGTGGCATCTGTAATCTTCCCGGACCAGGGATCAAACCCGTGTCTCCTGCATTGGCAGGCAGATTCTTTACCACTGAGCTCCGAGGGAAGCCCCTGAATGTTTCTTTAAGGGTGATTTTTGACTGCATTTATTGCTACCTGGTTCAACTCCCTCCCCTGGCCCCCGAAATCTCAGTATCTAAAGTCAAGTGCAAGTTAATTTCTCATTCATGGAAACTCTGAGGAACGTCAGGCAACTCTCCCACATCTCACAGCTACACCACCTGGGGTGTGGAACATCCACGTCCCCACGGCAGGGCAGGAACTAGGGCTGGACAGTGCCCTGAGCAGACAGGGCGTTTCCGCTCGTTGCCTGATGGCCAGATGAGTCAGGGTATCGGTGACACTCCCAGGGCACGTGGGGCCAGTGGAAACTGCCAGAACTCTCCTGCCACATGGGATGAAATTCTGCTGTAGTTACTGTCTGGCATTGAAATCATACCATTGAGATCAACGTGTCTCTCTCTTGATTCAATCTTACAACCTAAGCCTTTCCCACCAAACCCTCTTCAGCGGCATTCGGAGTGGCCTTTTCTGCACTTGCAAAAGAAATAAAACCTAACAGCTATTGTCAGGGACCCCACACCCAGAGGTCCCCATTGTCTTGAATTTGGTGTTTAGAATTCCCAGAGGTATCATTTGCGTCTTTACTTTGACCCATGGTGTTTTCATCACCCAGGTGAGTTTTCCTAAACAACAGGTGGCGGAGTGCCAAGTGTACGTGCAGGTACCACGTGAGCTGTGTTCCGGGGGAGTGTTTGAGAGGCCGCGCGTCTGCCTCGCTCCGAGTCCACCAGCCTCGAGTGTCTCCTCTCCCCACTGCAGGTGCTGTTTAACCAGTTCAAATACTTCTTCAACCTCTACTTCCTGCTTCTTGCCTGCTCCCAGTTCGTCCCCGAGATGCGACTCGGCGCGCTCTACACCTACTGGGTTCCCCTGGTGAGTCAGCTGGGGCGTCCTTTCGGGAGGATCCGAGGTTGGGCAGCCGAAAGGTCTCCGTCCTTCGGGCAGCTGGAACAGAACGTGGCCTCTCAGAGGGAGAGGACGCCCCCAGGCCAACACGTTGGGAGCCCCCGAGGTTTTCCTGGTGACGCTCTGTTCTGCCCACCGCCATGGTGCCTGGGCTCCTCCTTCTTTCTGTCTGTCTGTTGTCAAGTCTTTCCTTGTTTCACAAGCATTTCCCGCCTGCTCACCGCGGATTGCCAGGTACTGGGCCCTGGCACACAGTGGTCCCGAGAAAGGCAGGGCCTCCGACGTGGTGGCTTCTGCTCTTTGAATTGTTTTCTGTTTATGATGTGGGCGGTGTCAGCGTCAGGGGCTGACCAAGTGGCCGATTCTGTGCTTCAGTGAGTCTGTGTATGGAGTGTGAATGACCCGAGACTGGTAAATAAATACATGGAGGTCTGCAAGGTTCTTCACCAAAGCTAGCAGTTTTCTTTGAAACAGTGGTGAAAGTTGCTCACTCTCTCTGCGATCCCATGGACTATAGCCCACCAGACTCCTCTGTCCATGGGATTCTCCAGGCAAGAATAGTGGAGTGGGTGGCCATTCCCTTCTCCAGGGGATCTTCCCGGCCCACGGATCAAATCTGGGTCTCCTGCATTGCAGGCGGATTCTTTACTTCTGAGCTACTAGGGAAGTCCTTGGAGGGGGGGCAGTGCAGCCTTTTATGAAGTATTTTTTATCTTCAGGTACAGAGACCTCTGTCTCAAGTCAGCTCAGTGCCTTTCTGGAAGTTGGAAACTTATGGGAAACTACATTAGCCCAGATGTGTAGTGAAGGTGTTTGAAACTGTTGAATAGAGTTGCTCCCTCTGCAGGGGGAGACCACGTTGGTTCTTGGGGCTGGTGACCAAGGATCAAAGTGTTGAGCACAACTCGAAGGCAGGTGCTGTAACCCTTTCTGGTCTGGGATGTATTCCGCGTATTAGTACTGATGATGCTGACCCCGGGGACTGCAGAGGCCCCTCAGAAATGCAGTGAGGGCCTGTGGAGAGGCCAGGATGACTTGGGGGGCTCCCGCCCTTCCAGCGAGCACCCCGCTCCAGTTCTAGCTCATGTCTCTTCGCTGAAATGATGCTCAGAGTTTCCAGGAGGAGCCAGAGGCCTGACTCCTGATGCAAGCAGCCAAGTCCTGGTTTTCCTGGGCCTCTGGCTGCAGAGAGAAGCCAGGGTTACCAGCAGCCTCGGGCAGTCCTGAGGCTTCTAACTGCCCCATGGCCAGGGTTTCCTGTGATGGTTCAGAGACAGAAGGAGGTGGGCGTCTTGCACAAGTTCCTTTCTTTCCAGGGGCTACAGAGAAGGGAGTTTGGGGTCAAAGACAAGTAGACGACATCTGTTTCCCAGTGACTGCAGCTGATTTCTCCTAAGTCCCTTAGATGTTTATGTGGAGAATCAACTTCCAGTGCTTGGCTGAAGTACATTTTGAAATGTATCTGACTGCCCCGAGAGTCCTCTCATTTCAAGCCCAGCCGCGAGCTCAGTGGTTCAGAATGAGGGCTGTGGGGCCAGACTGTTGCCCCGCAGCCTCTTTGAGAAGCCGTGTGATTGGAACTAGCTTTTCCGAACCTCGGTTTCCTCGTCTGTACGGTAGGGGGTGATCGTGGTTATTCCCATGGCTTGTTGGGAGATGCAGTGAAGTACAGCAAGAAGAATGCTGCAGATAGCTCCTGACACAGAGAAAATTCTCAGGAAATGTCCTCATTTGAATTTTAAAATTCTGGTACTAGTGCCATCGTCGGTCATCGTGTGGATTACGTCTTAGCTTTTGGTAACGTTTTTTCTTTTTCTTTTTTTTAAGTATTTATTTATTTGGCTGCATCGGGTCTTAGTTGTGGCATTCGAGCCCTTTCCTTTTGGTGCACAGGCTTCATTGTGCTGTGCTGGGTGGGGTCTTAGTTCCTGGACCAGGGCTCAACCCCACATCCCCAGCACTGGAAGCAGATTCTTAACCACTGGACTCCCAGGGAAGTCCTGGTAACTTCTTTCTCGATGCTAATGTACTCGTGGGAGATGTTCCTCAGGAAACAGATGAGATAATCAGTAAAATTGTATGAAGAGCAAATAATAAATCTCGATTTCTTTGTTACTAAGATGCAGGCTACGTGATCTGAGTTTTCAGTTCCCTGTGTGTTGCCAGCACCCGTGGGCAGGACAGGGCACTCTCACCAGCCCAGAAAGTTCTCTCTGCCCCTCTCCAGTCAGCCTGCCTCCCCAAGCAGAAGGAGCTGCTTTTCTGAGTTCTCTCAGGAGTTTTGCTTTAGTAGATCTTTTTTTTTTTTTTGACTGCACCATGCAGCTTATGGGATCTTAGTTCCCCAACCAGAGATCTAAACTGGGCCCTCAGCAGTGGAAGCGTGGAGGCCTAACTTCTGGACCCCCAGGGAACTCCCAGTAAATCTGTTCTTGATGCACAGCTTTACAGAGAGTCTTAGCGCCTTCAGGATTTTGTCTGCTCACTGCCACCACCTCTGATTTCTTTACAAGTTTAGGCGACCCTCCACTGCCCTTCAAGCTTCTTTCTCGGTATCTTTGGCCCTTCAGTCAGTTCAGTTGCTCAGTCGTGTCTGACTCTTTGTGACCCCGTGGACTGCAGCACAGTCAGGCTTCCCTGTCCATCGCCAACTCCCAGAGTTTTCTCAAACTCAGGTCCATTCAGTCAGTGATGCCATCCAACCATCTCATCCTCTGTCATCCCCTTCTCCTGCCCTCAATCTTTCCCAGCATCAGGGTCTTTTCAAATGAGTCAGCTCTTCACATCAGGCGGCCAAAGTATTGGAGTTTCAGCTTCAGCATCAGTCCTTCCAAATGAACACCCAGGACTGATCTCCTTTAGGATAGACTGGTTGGATCTCCTTGCAGTCCAAGGGACTCTCAAGAGTCTTCTCCAACACCACAGTTCGAAAGCATCAATTCTTCAGTGCTCAGCTTTCTTTGTGGTCCAACTCTCATCCATACATGACCACTGGAAAAACCATAGCCTTGACTAGACGGACCTTTGTTGGCAAAGTGATGTCTCTGCTTTTTAATATGCTGTCCAGGTTGGTCATAGCCTCTTTCAGTTTCATGGCTGCAGTCACCATCTGCAGTGATTTTGGAGCCCAAGAAAATAGTCTGTCACTGTTCCCATAGTTTCCCCATCTATTTGCCATGAAGTGATTTGGCCCTTAGGGACCTCCAAAGCTGGATGGTTGGAATTTCTATCTGGACCACATTTGCATCACTTTGTAAAGCAGTTTCTCGCTTAAGAGCCGGCCGGCCCCCTGGGGTTGGTGAGGACTCTGTGTGTGTGTATTGGGGGGGTGGGGGGGGGTCATAGATATGGTAACTTGTGTTTGTGAGGTCCCTGACTCCTAAGGAATTTCACTCAGTAGAAACTCACTTTCAGCTCTGGGTCCCAACTCCTGACTGTGTGCCTGTGTGCTAAGTTGCTCAGTCGTTTCCAACTTTTTACGACCCCTTGAACTGTACCCCGCCAGGCTCCTCTGTCCATGGAAATTCTCCAGGCAAGAATACTGGAGAGGGTTGCCATGCCCTCCTCCAGGGGATCTTCCCGACCCAGGGATCGAACCTGTGACTCTTGTGTCTCCAGCATTGGCAGGCAGGTTCTTTACCACTGTGCCACCTGGGAAGCCCAGGGGGACTTAGGAGGCAGCATTTACATGCAGCAGGGAGGTGAGCGCCTCCTGTGTTTGTGATAAGCACACACTTCCCATTAACATCAGTGGGATTTAGCCAGACCCACACAGAGAGAACTAGAAACGGCAACACTTGAAAAAACAAACAGCTGAAACCTGGATTCTGGCCCAGAATGAAACAGCAGTGTGTGTGGGGGGGGGGGGGGGGGGGGAATGGGGGTTCTGCAAACCTGGGCCCTGCTTTTCCAGACCAGGTTTTCTCTCACCTCCCTATGTGGCCTGGTCATGCTTTCATTCTAAAATGTACTGGTTTTGCTTTGGCTCCAGTGTGTACTTTGCTTCTGATTGGAAATAGGAGAAATCCTTTAATGCAAAGATGTGTGGGCCTTGGGAGGGGTTCCACAAAGCGGCTCATCGCTGGCTAGATTTACATAAGAGATTTAACGTCCTTTGAATCAAAGTTAATATATTGCACGGGGTAAACAGTATGAAAATGAAATCCTCAAAGAATTCATGACTGCTAACCTCAGGGGCAATTGTGCCCTCTGTATTTAAAAAAAATGACTTTAAAAAGAGAGATGCCAAGGCTCTTTTGTAAGAAAAATGAATGGCTGCTCTTGCTTTTATTGATACGAGAAGAAAAATCTAGACAAAAATGGATTCTTACCATGGGTGACAGACACCAGTCTGCACCAGGTTTTATGAGTGGGGATATCATATCTAACGTGGGAAGGTGGGGTGGCTTAAAATTTTCCTTTTACTGATGGGTGCTTATGCAATTATTACTTTAACATGAGGATTCCCTTGGTGGTTCAGTGGTTAAGACTTTGCCTCCAGTGGAGGGGGTACAGGTTTGTCCCTGCTAGGGGAGCTAAGAGTCCACATACTTTGTGGCCAAGTAAGAAGTCCCCACCCTGCCCTGTCCCGTTTTTTACAGAGGAACCTAACCAATAGTTTAGGAGTGGGGGCTTCCCAGGTGGCACAGCGGTAAGAAATCTGCCTGCCAATGCAGGAGACGCAAGACACGTGGGATTGATCTCTGGGTCAGGAAGATCACCTGGAGTAGGCAATGGCAACCCACTCCAGTATTCTTGCTTGGAAGATTCCATGGACAGAGAAGCCAGGCAGGATATAGTCCATGGGGTCCCAAGAGTCGGGCATGATTGAGTTCACACACACACAAACCCAAATAGAGACCTTATATTTAAAAAAAAAAAGGATATTGGCAAGTCTTTAGCAGCGTATGGAACCTTTGTTGGTGTTTATCTGAACAGTGCTCTGTCTGGAAGGTTAATTTCCCTACCGGCGTCGATACAAACAGGCCTCGTGACTCGTTTTGTGCCCCGGTGGCCCACCTGCTTGGTTCCACCCATCCAGGTTTCCGCAGGTGCAGAACGCTGTGGCCTCTGAGAGCACCGACTCTGGAACAGAAGCCCCTGAATGATCACTCAGGACCTTGACGTCCTTGGTTTAGCTGCTAAGCCATGTCCGACTCTTTGAGGCCGCATGGACTGTAGTCCGCCAGGCTCCTCTGTCCGTGGCATTCTCTATGCAAGAATACTGGAGTGAATTGCATTTCCTTTTCCAGGGGATCTTCCCGACCCAGGGATCGAACCCGGGTCTCCTGCATTGCAGGCGGATTCTTTACTGACTGAGCCACCGGGGAGGCCCATTTTATTTTCTTCACCTGTGTGTGTCTGCCTCTTCCCGGCTAGCGTGGCCATCCCAGGGGTGAACTGCTCCAAGGTGGGGAAGGTGCTTCCAATGGCATCCGGCATGTGGCGAGTGAGCTACAGACGTCAGGGGTGGCCCCGCCGGACGGTTCTGGGGCTTCTGTGTTTTTCACTCTTAGGAGCCCTGCGGTGGGGGTGACTGAGACGTCCTGGTACCCGTGGGGGTTTCTCCAGGGTAGGAGAGTCAGAGGAGTAGGCCTGCTGGGGCTTGTGTGCGTGGAAAACCCGCCGCCCTGCCGCGTGGCTTCTGGTCTCTTCTGTCTTGGCCCCAGGGGAGGCCGGTGGCTTTCAGGCCGGCTCACCCTCTCTTTCTCTTTGTCTCTCTCTCCTGCAGGGCTTCGTGCTGGCGGTCACCATCATCCGCGAGGCGGTGGAGGAGATCCGATGCTACATGCGGGACAAGGAAGTGAACTCCCAGGTCTACAGCCGCCTCACGGCGAGAGGTCAGCCTCCGGCTGCCCAGCCCCAGGGCGTCGGGGTGGGCACAGGGTCCCAACTTGGCCACGGGCTGCTGATGGTCAGGGAGCAGAGTTCACAGCCCGGGCTGGTGGGGTGTGGGCGGCTGGGGCAGGACAGTGGCTCAGTGGCTGACATCAGGGAGGCCAGCATGTGCCTCGGGCCTGGGGGGACTCCCGCTACATCCCTGGGCCATCACTGTGCCCCTGCAGCCCGTGCTGACGGCTGACCTGAGACTTATCCACCTGGGATTAACTGTGCGCTTGTGACATCCTCCGCTTGCTCACCCAGTCGCCCGCTGGCTGAGAAGGCAGCCCTTCTGTTGGTGTTTGGGCATGTGCGTGCTCAGCGTTGGTGTTTGGGCGTGTGTCTGACTCTCTGTGACCACATGGACTGTAGCCCACCGGTCTCCTCTGTTCATGGGATTCTCCAGACAAGAAAACTGGAGTGGGTTGCAATTTCCTCCTTCTGGGGATCTTCCCGACCCAGGGATTGAATCCGCGTCTCCCGCACTGCAGGCAGATGCTCTGCCACTTGAGCTCTGTTGGTGTGGCGGCTGCAAACTCTGTCCTACACAGGTTTTCAAGGGAGCACAGCTCTAAAAGATAGACTTCAACCTTACAAAACTAATGTGACTGCTTTGCAGTGTTAGTTTTTTAAACAGGCACCAGACTTACATACTAAATGTTGCAGCTGTGAAGGTTTCTTTGCAGGGATCTTAATACATTTTCAAAATGCAAGAATAAAGAGTGAATAATCTGACCCAAAGAGAATTGAGTAGGCAGACTTTCATTTGAATTTTTGAAATGGTGGAATTTAAAAAATCCAGTCAAATACACCATGGAGAACCCACGAAACAACCCAACTGATGTCAACTTTCATTTCTAAGTACAGATTCTATGTAGATTTCCCATAAGAAATAAGAACGTTACCTAAAGCTCCCAAGGATGACTGATTCTATTCAGGGATTAATGTTTCAGGAGCAGCTGAAGGGAACGAAAGCTGTGCTTTGCCTCCAGGAAATTGAGAATTCTGAGATAAGATAGATGCCTGAGGGAGCCTGCACCCAGCCAGGGTGTGAACTGCTTTATGTTAAGGACCTCAGTCTTCTGAAGAAGCAGTTCATCCGTAGTTTCTGATCTGAGAAGAATTTTCCTTCTAGGAAAAATTTTGGGGAAATATATTTAAGGCTCCAATTTTTTTTTTTTAGTCTAGATGCATGACGGCATGCTTCCTATGTGGCTCAGTGGTAAAGAATCTGCCTGCAGGGCAGGAGATGCAGGTTCCATCCCTGGTTTGGGAAGATCCCCTGGAGAGAGAAATGGCAACCCACACCAGTATTCTCGCCTGGGGAATCCTGTGGGCAGAGGAGCCTGGCGGGCCACAGTCCAGGGGGTCGCAGAGGGTCGGACAGACTGGGCGACTAAACAGCAACGGCGTGAGGGCATGAAAGTATTTTTGCTTTAGTTCATTTGAGTAGATTTTCATAGTTGGTGGCCTCAAAAAGTTGCCAGTCTCTGGGAAAAGGGGGGACTTAGAGTTGGTATAGAAATGTTTTATTATTGCTAAACTGCATATATTTAGGGCGTTTTGCTACCTAAAGAAAGAAACCCCAACAAAATCTTTGCAAAGGCAGGTGGCTTGGGCTTTCCACGGAGGTAACCAGAAGACCCCTCTGCAAGGCGTTTTTTTGTGGTTCGTGTATATTAAATCCTCTCTTGATAACGGATTCTGACTGTAACATTTAAAATGCTCGGCAACCCACAGAAGCTCCACCAGAGAGGGTGCGATGGGTCTTTGCTGAGCTCAGGAGGAGAGTCTGGGGACCCCATGCGTCAGCCGTCCAGGCTCCACACCTTCTTTGCTTTTTTTCATATTGTGA
Organism: Cervus elaphus; assembly: GCF_910594005.1. Taxonomy (NCBI): domain Eukaryota; kingdom Metazoa; phylum Chordata; class Mammalia; order Artiodactyla; family Cervidae; genus Cervus; species Cervus elaphus. The sequence continues at coordinate 78,656,946 of NC_057837.1, read as the reverse complement.
TTGCTTTTCCGGTGAATGATTTTTTTCTTCCCTCCCCTGCAGACCCCCTTTCTCAGCCCCTGCTTTAGCTTCCTTCAGCTCTTGAAAAGATCCTAAGGAGAACTGGCAGATGGCTCCAGCGTTAGAAACTTGTCTTCCTTTGTGGGTCTCCTTCTGTGGCCCGTGGTTTCCATCGTCATGCCAATCCAAAAGGAGGGGGGACACGGAGCCGAGTTCTGAATGTCAGCACAGACCCTGGCTCCACCATTTGTGTCGAAAGCCCCAGAAAAGCAGTGAAGAAAACTGCCGGCTTGAAGAGTGAAAGTGGGGTGGGGGGTGTAGTTATTTGATACACTTTGGGGGGAAGGGCCAAGGTAAGAAGCTAAAGTTGGAGGATTTCAGAGACAGGAAGAGAAAGAAACCTTCTTTGACCTTACCATTCAATCGCTTAATATTTTCTGGAGTAAGGGTTTTCACCAAGATCTCCTTTTAGTAAGTTCAAAAGTGAAGGGAAACAGATACATGCATGTGTATCCATGCAGGACTATTTTCTGTTTTTATCACATGGCATCTTAAAATGTACTTTTCAATACTATTTTTGGAACTCAAGAAAGTTTGGAAACCAAAACATCAAGTCCTTGATCATGAGACTGGAAGTCATAATATTTACCTACGTCCTACATCATCTCCTGGTTTATAATAGCAACACTTGTATTAATACTAATTTAGTTAAAAAAATTGGGGAAAGAACGTGAAAGTGTTAGTCGCTCAGTCATGTCTGACTCCTTGCGACCCTGTGGACTGTAGCCCACCAGGCTCCTCTGTCCATGGGATTCTCCAGGCAAGAATACTGCAGTGGGTTGCCGTGCCCTTCTCTAGGGGATCTTCCTGATCCAGGGATCGAACCCGTGTCTCTTGCATTGCAGGCTGATTCTTTACCGTCTGACCCACTGGGGAAGCCCAAATAAGTGGGTAGGGGGGTGGTGATAATTGCTAACTGGCAAAATAGTTGCAAAAATTACGTGGAAAACTCCTGTTTGCCCTCACCCAGGTTTATCAGGTTTTAACCTCTTGCTTTTTAATACCCTCGCCTCACCCTTTCTAAGTCCTCAGAGAATTACGTTGCAGACATTCTTCCCTTTTAACCCTTAATGCTGCTGCTCAGTCACTGAGTCATGTTCAGCTCTTTCCCACCTCGTGGGCTGTAGCTATAGGCTGATTTTCCAGGCAGGAAGATAAGAGTGGGTTGCCGTTTCCTTTTCCAGGTAACCCCTAAATGTGTGTGTGTGTTAGTTGTTAAGTCGTGTCTGACTCTTTGTGATCTCATGGGCTGTAGCCCACCAGGCTCCTCTGTCCATGGAGTTCTCCAGGCAAGAATACGGGAGAGGGTTGCCACGCCCTCCTCCAGGGGATCTTCCTATCCAGGAATTGAACCCAGGTCTGCTACATTGCGGGCAGATTCTTTACTGTCTGAACCACCAAAATACTTGTGTTTAATTCCTAGTAGGATGTTTCTCTTAAATAGCACAGTATGATTACAAAATCAGGAAATTTATTATCAATATATTACTGTCAATTTCCTCTCTCTTTCTCACTCAGAATCTGCCATTTGTTCTTAAATGTTTTTTAATAGTGTTTTTCTTTTTACTAGTCTGCAGAGCAGTACAGGCTTGCCAGTTGCATTTGATTGCTTCCTTAATCTCTAACTTGGCAGAGAGCCCCAGATTTCTTTGTCGTGACATTGACATTTCTGAAAAGGACAGGCCAGTTTCAGGCCACTTTGTAGTGTGTCCCTCAGTTTGTGTTTGCCCAATGTCTCAAAGTTAGATTCAAGATATCACAGAGTTACTATCATTATAAGAATGTCAGTGGCACAGATTCTGGGATGTTGCCAAAGTTTTAGAGGCATTAATGTTAATCAAGTTGAAAGAGTTCTGAACTTGGAGGGAAAAAATTGATTTTAAACAATTGAACTTAAAACCCTGGAAATCAGGAACTTACCACTGGGAGGAAAAATGGATAGTTTTTTTTTTTTTTAAATTGCTGCTTCCAAGGGTTTAGATCGTCTTATTTCAATCAAGATGTGTCTAAAACAACACACCAGTAGATCAAATTTTAATGTAATTGTCATAGTTTAATAGGAAGTATTTGAAGCACTTTAATAGTAAAATTAACCTACATGTAGAAATGACCTTTTATTCATTCTTCAAGGATATTTCAGACTCTGTCACTTCCCAGAGTTTGTGATAGGTTTCTGTATTGGTGAGATAAACATGAGAGATTGGGACTTGAAGGCATTAACAGGGCAGCAAGGTCTCCAGACAGGTAATTAGGATGATTATAAAACGTAACGCGTAGTTACACTTCAGTGGCACGAGCATTATGGCCCTTCTCGGCAACCACTGCATTTCCGGTCCTGAGCAAAGTGCCCGCCGGTGGAAGGAGTTAGTGGTTCCGAGTGTGTGTTCGGCCGGATTCAAGAGTCCTGCTTCCGCCGCCCCTCTGCCGTGGGGGCAGATCCCTTAACCAGTCAGTAAATTGGGGATAATGATAGTGCCGACCTTAGAGAGTTGCCAGGAACATAACTCTTGCATGAGAAGAATTTAGCACTGGGCTGGGGTTCGGTCTGTGCCCAAGAAAGGCAGCACTTGTGGTGGTGTAGCAGGGCTTCCTTAAATGCTGGTGGATGACTAAATGGAGGTATGAGCTGGGAGTTACTGGAGGTTATGAGAGTGCCTCAGGCAGGAGCTGCTGAGGTCTTCGCAGGACTGCATCCTGAGTCCTCGAGGACGAAAGAAGGCAGGACTGGCATTGTGATTTGCAGCACCGAATGCAGAATGAACGCAAGGGGCAAGGGGCCCCCATTCAAAAACTGTTCAGAATTTCAAGATGGCCCAGCAGAGCGTGAAACCAAGTCACGGCCGCTTCCGAGTGCATCCCCCTGTGCGGTGACGTGGATCCCGTGCCCGGGAAGTGGCCTGGTAAAGAGTTCTCCAGGGGACTTCCCTGGGATCCCGAGGTTAAGAGACCTGCCTTCCAATGCAGGGACTAGGGTTCAATCCCTGGTCAGGGAAAGACGTTCCCACACGCTGCAGGACAGCTACGTGCGTGTGCCAGTCACTGAGCCGGCGCGCCGTGGAGCTTGTGCTCAGCAAGTGGAGAAGCTTGTGAGCCTCAACAGAGACCCAGCACGGCTGGGAGAAAGGAAGAAGAGAGAGTTCTCCAAAGGTCACAGACAGTGGTGGTTAGAAGCATGGGGGACAGAATTCATGTTCTGGCTGCATCTTGTTTTTCCCAATTCAGCCTTATTTCCTGAGCGTCTCCTTCCTGGGAAAATAGAAGACAAGACCATATCGGCCAGTGAAGACCTGAGACTCTGGGCAAGTTCATTGTGTGATCCAGGAATCTGTCATCACGGCATGCAGCAGGGAGAAGGTGGCATTGGAACTGTTAGAAAAATGCTGTCCACAGTGGGAAGCAGGAGAGGAAAAAACAAAGGAGGTTTTTCGACTATAAACCAGCCAGGCGCTGGATAAGGTCTGCTTAAACAGCCTCACAGAGGTGGGTTTTACAGATGGACAACTGAGGCTCAGAGAGGGACAGCATCGTGTCTGAGATGATGTAGTAGTTACAGGATCGAGCTGTGGTGTGAGCCTGGTTATCTGATGTAACACCTTCGTCTGTGAGTCTGGTCACCACTGGGCCCCGAGCTGAGGCTCAGACTTTCCTGGAAAATTTCTTAATAATTGCCACAGTGTTCAGCTTTAGTACATAGTTTAAAAACGTGTTCTTAAAATTGAGGTTTTAGTTGACTTACAGCATTGTGTTACACTGTGTTCATTTCTGGGGTACACCAAAGTGATTCAGTTATATATTGAGTTGGCTAAAACATTCGCCTGCATTTTCCTGTGAAATCTTTTTGGCCAACCCCACACATATATATGATGTTGGTTTAGTCACTATGGCGTGTCCAACTCTTGTGACCCCCATGGTTCCTCACTAGGTTCCTCTGTCCATGGGATTTTCCAGGCAAGAATATTGGAGTGATTTCCTTCTCCAGGGATCTTCCCAACCCAGGGATTGAACCCGAATGTCTTGCATCTCCTGCATTGCAGGCAGATTCTTTACCTCTGAGTCATCACGGAAGCCTTTTCAGATTATTTTCCATTACGATTTATTATAGGATATTGAATATACAATATGACAAAACACATTTCTGAGTCCAAAGAAGTCGATCCAGCCTCCTCATTCTGAGGTGGACAAACTGTTGAAAGCCACATAGGAAGGATGCTTTTAAATAAGTAATCATCCCCTTTCCTCCTACTTGAAATCCACATTTAAACCTGATCAGAGACTTAAAAGAGGTTAGCTTCTCTGACCTTTATGCGTTTTATGACTTAATTTGGAAAGACAGCTCTACAATTAAATAGTATTCAGTGGCCCTGGAAACACCAAAGCTGAAGAAGAGAGGGTCTTGAAGTCGAAGCAGACTCAGCAAAATTTTGTTTTGTTACTTGAAAGATTTGGCTTGGGCCAGGAAATAATAATCAGTAAAGGAATTATTTTTCTTTATCCTTGACTTTCCCCAAACTCCAACTTTATTTCTGAAGGGGGTCCTGCCTTGCTTATCACAGGTGGGGCGTGGGTAACTGTTTTTGCATTTCCACCAGATGAATTCCAGGGGTCTTCATGCCAGGAATGTTTTCCCAGCCTAACTTGTGATCAAGGGCTAAATGAAGCAAGTGGATAATTAGCCTTGAAAGAAAGTGCAAACAGAAGCACAATTAACACAATTGCTGGGGCTTCTTTCCTGCTGGGGACATCTGGGCACAGGGTGAACCGTAAGTCACAAGCCAAAGGTCTGTGCAGAGTGGAGGGAATCTGTCTTGTCTTCAGCTTTTTAGGACAGATGTGGTGCAAAGAACGGAACTGGTATCGTCACCCTTCCCCTGTTCTTTCCAGGTTGTTCCTCCATGCTGCTAGTCACAGAGTCATCTCAAGGACCTCGCTTCCATTTGAGAGTGATACATTAAAAAAAATTTAATTCAGAATCCACTTTACCCCATTATTTAGGACTGCAGTGAATATGACTAAAATTTGAGGTATAAAGACACACACGTGTTTCCTTTAGGACCTTGTATTCCAGTGGAGTTCGTCGGGAGAAGATCGGATAGGGCAGGGAACACGGGTTCATTAGTGGCCGTTGTTTAGCTAATAGTTAATGAGCGAAACGGAAACTCTGCGTTCTTAAACACAGGTACCATTTACGTTTTCAAAGTATGAACTCTGTTCAGACATGGGATAACACTAAAAAAGGCTTCATACTTTTTTCGAGAAGAGAATTACAGTGATGGTCTTTGAAAACTTTTTTTTTATTCAAAATCATTTTAAACTTTATTTTTGAAATTGATGTATAGTTGATTCCCAGTGTTGTGCCAGCCTCTGCGGTAGAGCGGAGTGACTTGGTCAGACACACGGAGACTTTTCTTTCGTGTATATGCTTTCTGCCATGGCTTCTCGCAGGACATTGACTACAGTTCCCTGAAAGTTTTATTTTACTGAAGTGTAGTTGATTTGCAATGTTAGGTTAATTTCTGGTGTAGAGCACAGTGATTCAGTGATACATGTATATATTCTTTTCCACTGTGGTTTATTACAGGTTATTGAATCTGGTTCCTGTGCTAAACACTAGGACCTTATCCATTTTATCCGTAAATAGCTTGCATCTGCTCCGTGATGGTCTTTTGAATATCCCTGCTGCAAAACTACTGCAAAGGTTTTTACTGAGGCGCTCAAATACAGCTCAGTAAGCAAAGCATTTCCCTTCCCGGGCGTCTCTCATTAAGATTCAGAGCATTAGCTTTTACAAGTCTTAACTTAAAATAGGTCTTGCCAAACACTTTCCCATACATTTTCTGACAGATACGAAGTTTGTTATTTCAGACTCATAAGGTTCCTTTTATTCTTTCAAACTACTCAAAATTCACTTTATTACAAATCACTGGTGAACTGATCTACTGTTTAATCAAAATAAAAAAGCAACCCCGGAAAAAGATCTCGCATGCAAATTGCACTGTTATCCTTCCCAACAGGTATTTACCCTCTGCGGGAGGTGTTGGTCTATTCCATCATTATTGGGCACCAGGAGCAGGGGAGGACCATTTATATATTTATTTTAAAAGCCTCTGTGGAGTATAAACTTGTTAAATTTAAACTCCAGCCTTTCTTTTTAAAGTTCCCGCTAATTTAAACAAAAGCCCCAGGAAGTGGCCCATGGAATTTATAATAATACTCTTCCACCCTCTGCCTGTTTTCACATAACAGTCTTTTCTTCGACTTTGGGCAATGCAAGACAAGCCGATTGGAAGATGAAAATACCAACTTTAAACCTGTGAACCCTGCCGGGTCTGCAGAGGCGTTTTCGTGTCAAGCCCAGGAAATGTACACATGCTGTAGAATTTACAACTCATCACTGTCACAGTCAGATTAGAGTTCCAGTTAAAGAGTTATACATTAACCAGGGTTAGTGCATGGAGCTTGCTGCTAGAGACCTACAAAGGCAATTAATGTCCTGCGTGCACAATGAAAAATAGAAGTATAGCTGGAGGTGTTCAGGGGTCAGAAAATTGACCCACACGTACGAGTGCCCTGGAATTTACTCTTTTTTTTTTTTGCGGGCGGTTCTGCAGTTTGACTGAATTGTCATTTGCTTGTTTCGACTCATGGAAAACATCTGGTTTCTCTCTGCAGTGTAGACAAACTGCCCTTATTCTGAAGCTCTCATCCATGAAAAGCATGGTTTGGGCTCAATAGGTTTGCTTATGAAAGGCTTGGGGGTCCATCTCTGCAGAAATAAACAGATCTAGTAATTGGAAGTTTGTTCTCCATTATAAACTCTGACTCAAGAGATGGCTTGGGTGCAGTGGCCGAAGCTGAACAGGGTGCATTTTTATTTTATAGAAGGCATTTCATGATTTAGGATGTGGCCGGCAGGCAATCTGCCACTTAAGCTTTGAAAAATCTCTTACCCAACTTCTGTAGAGTTTCTGCAAAGATATGTGAAAATCCCAGAGCCAAGAGGTTGGAGGTTGAATGTGACAGGATCCGAAAGAGAAGGGAGGTCTGGGGGGCAAGGTGAGCAGTTCTGTGTCTTCGCCTCCTAGACCAGATCTTCTCCTCACTTTGTGAAGAAGGTGTGAGTGCGTGCGTTCACGCCTGTGCAGAACCAGCTGTGGCATTCGTGGTGCAGAATGAAAATTCAGGGTCCCTTGTTTAGAAGTTATTAAGAATTATAATATGAAAAGAGTAGGCCATTCGCCCAAGGGTGAGGGGATCCATGTGAACACACAGGCCACATGAATACACAGGGCTGGGCTCCGTCTCTAGAAGCTTTAGGAGTCTCTCGAGTAGATGGGGAAAAAAAAAGGAACAGAAAATAGGAGCCCTTGGGAAGTAGGTCTGCTGACTTCCCAGTGGGGTGTTAGTAGAGAATTTTCTTCCAGTCGGATAAGGGACTGTAGGGCGGACTCCTCTCTCTCTCAGAACACCTGCTTTATTTTTGACTGTGCTGGGTCTCTTGCTGCCCCTGGGCCTTCTCTGGCTGCGGTGCGCAGGCTACGCGTTGCAGCCGCCCCTCTTGTTGCAGAGCGCCGGCTCTAGGGTGGGTGGGCTTCAGGAGCTGTGGCTCCCGGCTCTAGAGCACAGGCTTAGTCGTCCTGGTGCACGGGCTTAGTTGCTCCGGGGCTTGAGCGATCATCTCGGACCAGGGATCGAACCCGTGTCCCCTGCATTGGCAGGCGGACTCTTCACCACCAAGCCAGCAGGGAGGCCTCAGGCTCTCGTCTATCTCGAGGTCTAGGTCATCGTCACTGTCGCTGTGCCGTTTTTCAGGCCTTGGTTTCCTTTCTGAGGAAGATGGGGAGCTCCGTGAGAGTGTGAACGTTTCTGCTCTTTTTTGCAGGAACGTTGGTAGAACGCTCAGCACAGTGGCTCAGGCACGGTTAGACATCATGTGTTTTGGACCTTTTCCACAGGTTTGAGATTCTTCTCTTTCTCGGGGTTAATCCCAGCCACCGCGTGCTTGGCTCTTCACTGCTGACTCTGGTCCTGTTTCTGTCTTGCCTCAGTGGTGGTTTCTTTACCACTCGAGGCCTCCTTAGAGAGGGCGTGTCATTCAGATGTTGGATGTGGGCAGCAAAACCCCCAGTGATGTTGGAATTGGAGTGTGGATCTCTGCTTCCCCTTCTCTTTCCTTCTTTTGTGCTTCTGGTTTTGCCTTTTCTTATCAGAAGGAGCAGGTACACGTGTGTTCTGCATGCAGATGTGAGCTAGACTTTTTTTTTTTTTTAATTTGGAGGACATTGGCTCTACAGTGTTGGTTGGTTTCTGATGTTCAGTGGCGTGAACCAGCCGTAGGTGTACACACGTCCCCTCCCTCTTGGACCCCCCTCTTCCCCTTGCCCACCATCCCACTGCTCTAGGTTATCACAGAGCACCTAGCCCAGCGCCCATGCTGGGCAGCAGCCCCCGCTAGCTGTCCATTTAACACTTGTGAACCGCACAGTTTTCATCACCCTAGAATGGCAGCACCACCCGAGATGTCCAAACTTACATTCCGGCCTGTGTGTTGGCTCAGCGGAGCTGGTGAGTCTGAGGGTCCCCTGGTGTGGAACCTGAAAAGCTGAGGCTCCTCCCACCGAATACTAACATGCTAATGAGGGAGCTGTGACTGAGACTCCCCAGGGACCTCGGGGCGGGGGTGCCCCCCCACTGCCCTCCTCCCGACATGGAGCCCGTTACAGTAGGAGGGTTTGTCCGAGGGATCGGCCTGCTGGGGTTGGTCAGAAACTGCTCTGCAAGCGCAGTGGATTAAAGGGGTTTTTGTTGAGGCAGAGCAGAAGGACAGAGAGCCAGAGTTCAAATTAACCCATCGTAAATCAGAACCCCGCCTGGAAGGGGAAAGTCTGGGCCTGGTCACTTAGATGTTGGAGCTAATTTAATTTATTATATATTTTTTCTTATTGAAGGAGCCCCTCATGTTAACTCTAAAAAAAAAAAGAAAAAAGAAAAAATCATCGTGAAGAATTTAGAAAGTACATATGCTAAAGAAAAGGATAAATCTCTCTGTCCCTAGATTAACCTTTTTAGGATAATGCCCCTGATTTTGTCCTCTGTCTTGCTCACATGCCCACGCACATCCAGATGCAGTTATTATTTAATAAGACTTACAACAGTGTTCTTAGGGTTGGCCGTTCAGAGAAAACATGTGAGTAGGGCTTGAAGATCAGAACACAGGCTCAGGGATGGTTTGGGTCAGGCCACCAGCATAAATCCCAGTGAGAAGACCAAAGACAATGTGTAAATTTATGTTTGGGAAAGTTGGGGTGAACTCAGGCAAAGGAAAAGCTTACGGGCACCGGGGGTGGGGGTAGGGGGACGTGCTGAATTTACGATCTTCCCTCCAGGAAGATCCTTGATAAGCTGCTCAGAAAGAGCAGTGTGTCTGTGTGCGGTTTCCCTGTTGCCCCCCTGCTGGGGCCAGAAGCATTGTTCAGGCAGGAAGAGAATTCTGTGCTTCGCACCCCCTGTTCATTCATGCGTTTCTAACGAGCTGACTCTCTGCAAAGATAGTGGCGTCATAGATGCTTAAGGCGAGTGGGTTCCAAGGATGCCCCGGCTCAGGCCATCGGCTTGAGTTCTGCTTTATGAAGGCAAGGCTCTATGGGAGTCTCCCTTTTCGGGGGAGGGAGGGTCTAGCTGGGACCGTCTAACCGTCTTGAGGGCCCTCTGCATCGTGCTTTCTAGATGTCATTTGTGTTTGAGACCTGCCCTTTTAGCACCAGGTCTTCTCACTGTTACCATGACAAAATTTAATTAAGGACAAACATTAGTTAAAGATCAAACCCTGTGGAACTTCTTAGAAAGAACTGTTTCAGTTGAAGTCTTCGGAATGCTTTGAAGCATCTCAGCAGTGATGAATTACTGGAAAGACCCGTGGCATTAAATGACGTGAAAATAAGATCAAATAATCTGAGCTGCGTGCACAAGTTACTGGTGGGTGAATGTGGGGTGTTTGTTGGAGGAAGGAGCCCACCGTGGGGGACAGCAGATTCAGGACCCCTGAACTTATTGAACGGGCCTAATAAGAGGTGCGAGGAGCATGAAGATTTTGGTGGTGTTGCTCCCTTGTGTGGGAATCCCATCCATCACGAGAGTAAAGACCCGAGTCCTCCGAAGGCGTGTTCACAGGGTGCTGGCCACCTGGCTGCCCGCAGACCTTCGTCTCTGTGCTCCATGTGACGCTTCTGGTCTTGCTAAAGGAGTCCCAGCTTGCGGCCACACACATACGTACGTGTACTGTTCATGCGTCTCTTTTCCCATCTCATGCCTTTTTCCCGATGCTGGTAGCCAGATTCACCTGGTCATGTCTGACCTCAGCGCTTCTGTATAGTGTTTGTTGACACCTCCCCATGCCCCACCCCATTCACTTATTACGCGTCTCTTGCCTCCTCCCCTGGTGCTAATCCCACGGAGCCCACCCTTGGAACCTCTGGCTTCCAGCGGGCATTCAGCTGAAGGGGCTTAAATGTGGGGTGAGGCATCAAGTGCCTTCAGGGTGCCAGCCACTGTTCTCTGTCCTCCTTCAGAGGGGGAGGTCTCCTTCCTTCCTGATTCCTTTCTGCACTCACCTAACTCCTGTCCTTTCACACACTATTTTGCACTCACAGCATCTATCCTGCTGTCTTTCTCACAGCTCATGGGTTTGCAGACTACAGCTGGGGAGCCAGGAATGGGTCTTTACACTTTACACCATAAATGCACAAAAGACTATTGGCCTTTGAGGAGAACAGTTTTGGGGAGACTTGAGTTTGTTTATTGGCTGCAGAACCTAAACTATCTACTGTCCTGCTCTTCCCAGGACACCTTTGTTGACTCCTGCATGAGACTGTGGCTTTTTTAGGATGAGGGGACTGTCTTTTAATTCCTAGACCATGGCACTTCAGTAAATGTTTTTTGAGTTGACTTGAATTTCCTGTTTTTTCTTCCTTCCTCTGAAGTCAGGTGGGGCTGTGCCTGTTGCTGCTGGCCTGTTCTGTGAGACTGGGGGCAGATGGGGCCTCTCTGAGCCCACTTCCCTTGTCTGAAAGCTAGAGATAGTATCTTTTCTGATGGCCATTGAGAGGAGGAAGTGAAGCCATCAGGATGTCAATGTAAATACAGCGCTTAGCATGGAATCCGTGTTTAATATAGGCTGTTGTTATTTATCCAGATAAGCATCCGGCCAGAGTTGTGTGGTCTGATTATAATCATATAAACCAGTTGTTGTTTAGTCACTAAGTCATGTCTGACTCTTCGCAACAACGTGGACTGTAGCCCACCAGGCTCCTCTGTCCATGGGATTCTCCAGCCAAGAATACTGGAGTGGGTCATTCCCTTCTCCAGGGGATCTTCCTGACCCAGGGATGGAAGCAGGGTCTTCTGCATTGCGGGCAGATTCTTTACTGTCTGAGCCACCAGTGAAGCCCATATGAACCATACTGTATAGCAATTGCAAATTTTAAAAAGTCACTTTGGGTTAGCTGCTTTCTTTTTGGTGGTGCTGAGAATTCAGTGTTGATCTTCTGACCATGGATCTGACTTTGAATTTTCTTCCCCATTTCTGTGTGTGTGTGTGAGGCTGAATGAATCTTTTGTAGTCCCGATTTAGAATAGCCTCTAAGATGCCATTAGGACAGAAGATCTGACTTGAGGCCTGTGAATCATTCCAGGGCTCTCAGATGTGGGGATCAGGTTTCGAATTGGCCTCTGCAGTAGACGAACCTTTTCTGAGAGAGGCGGGAGACCCCGCAGCCGTTGGGTTTGGGAGGCACATCCTTCAGGGTGTGGAGGCTGGCGGACGCTCTGTAGAGACACGAGGACTTGAAATGAATTCAGACGTGAGGTATCGTGGGCCCGTTTCTTTGCAGGGACGGTGAAGGTGAAGAGCTCCGGGATCCAGGTGGGAGACCTCATCATCGTTGAGAAGGTGAGAGCGGAGTCTCGCGGCTCGTGACGGCTGCTGCGTGGGTGCGCATGCGCGGGGCGTGGCCCGTGACCACGCCCCGCGCATGCGCACCCACTTAACGAATCCCGCCGTGCGATTCCTGTATCTGTGGCCATAAGCTTCCTGGGTTCTACTCTGCACCTTTGCCTGGGAGAAACATGGGATACAGACCCAAAATATTGTTTCAAGGTTTCTGTGCTGCTTAGCGAGAAATCCTGCTTACAAACACGAAGAGTATACGCTCTGATTTCCCGTTTGATGTATTCCTTGTTTGGGAGTCTTCTTTTTGTTTTTAATTCATCATCAAGTTTTTTCCTAGAGGCCCGCTGGCTATGTCAGCACATAAAAATATTTGTCATTTGCCTGTTGAAGAATTTTAGGTTGCGTATTTTTGACTGAAACATTGTGCTGTCCTGTCATTTTATGGGGAGTTGGCGTTAAGTGAAACATGAGAACAGTAAGAAGGCCGCAAATGCATTTTTTTAAGCAGCACTGTTCTGTTTGTTACTCCAGCCAAGGCTCACATCTCCTGGTACTGCGTACACTGGGAGCTGTTGGATTCAGGGGTGGCCCTGGAGAGTCTTGGAGTCACACCTGCTTAGAAAAGGATTGCATCTCAACTCGTTTCTGAAGGAAGTGAACTCTGCTCTTTTAAAAGGATTAAATCTAAGAACTCACAGTTGATTTGAGGCAAAGCAAAGCTCTCCTGAGTGGCAGCTGCGAAGACCCTCACAGACCTCGTTCTGCTCTGACACACTTTCCTGTTCACAATTACACAAGGGCTGCTGTTGGCTGTCCCTCTTTTTTTTGAGCGTGGCTTTTTTTTCGCTTCTTCCTACTTGACTTCCTTATTTAAATCCCGCTCAAAGCCAAACATCAAGCCTGAAAACTGGTAGAAGCAGAAAGCATGAGCCCAGCGTATGTCTGTCTTTAGTTTCAGCAGACAGCCTTGATGAGAGCCAGTTCGGGGAGCAGGCTTTGGGCCCCCGGGTCCGCAGGCTGCAGTTGCAGGAGGTAATGGTTGGATTCGCCAGAAAACGGGAAGCTTTCTTTCCGAGATAAGATTTCAATAGGGGATTAGCAGTGTAACAGCAGCAGCGCAAGATTTTTCAGATTCAGAAACAGGATAAATCCCTAGGTCTGTCTCCGACAAAGGCAGACACTTAAAAGAGGCTGTGGGTTTTGGTTGCCCCCCCCTCACTCCCCACCGAGGGGGCCCGGGGTAGGGGGGGCGCAAATCCCCCACCCAGGGGCACTCACGGTAACAGTCTCTCTGTTCATGACACAGAACCAGCGGGTCCCTGCCGACATGATCTTCCTGAGGACATCAGAAAAAAACGGTAAGCATCTGGGATCAATTTTGAAAATAGCCATTAACCTTTCAGTGGTGATTTGGCAAAATAATCATTTGAAAATGTAAGAAATGGATGATCATTTTGGAGCCATGGAGGCACACCAAAAATTTCATAGAGCAGTCTTTAAAAAAAATGGGGGGGGGGACGAGGGGGCTTGGTCAACAGGTTCTGATCACGACAGAGGAAGCGGGATCTGTGCCGAGTCACTGCTGGGGGATTACATGTGGTGGCTGGGCGTTTTCCCTGCTGGGCTGCGTTCAGCTCAACCTCAGGAGTTGGCAGGATGGGGAAGTGTGTTGAACACACAGAAGCCAACAGCAACAGACACTCTTCTGAGAAGATGCTGGGAGGTGTGTCCCGAGGTGGGGCAGTAGAGAAGCCGGGCAGGAGAGAGCGGGGTGGCCTTCCCCCCAACCTCGGCTCCTGAGTGGTGGGGTCACGGGTGCACCTGCCTGTCCGTTTATTTATTGTTACAGCCCGTTTGCCTGAATGAACCTCTCCAGTCTCCTATAAGACTCTACTTGTCACAGTTACCATTGTCTCTCCGTGACCCAGGAGGGTTGGTTTCAGGAACCCCCTGTGGGTACCAAATCCACGGATCCTCATGTCCCTCATATGAAATGATGCCGGACCCTCAGCCAGCACAGGTCCTGCATCCCCAGCAGGGTTGGAGGCCCGGCTGTATTCCCCAGGGTGGCTGCACCCTCTGCTGCCTGCCCACCTCATCAGTTGATTCAAATCTCCTTTTTATTTTTGTTATTTAAGCTGTTCTTAGGACACAAGGCCATTTTTCTCTTGCCCCGCAAGCAGAAGCAGAGACCTTTGAATCTCAGAAAAATCCACCTTTATATTCTTTTGAGCTTGCTGCAGCCTCATCCTGTAATGAATTGGGTAAAAGTGAGGCTGAGGTTTCATATTTAATTTGCTGTTTTTGTTCAGTCACGCAGTCACGTCTGACTCTGTGACTCCATGGACTGTGGCATGCCAGGCTTCCCTGTCCTTCACTGTCTCCTGGGGTTTGCTCAAACTCATGTCCATCCAACCATCTCATGTCGGTTGTTGCCCCCTTATCCTGCCCTTGGTCTTTTCCAGCCTCAGGGTATTTTCCAGTGAGTTGGCTCTTTGCATCAAGTATACTATGCAAGGTATACTAATGATACATTAAATCATCCAAAGAGGGTAGAATGTACTCCATTAAAACAGTCTTTTAAACACGACAGCTTTGTCCTCATATTGGTCCTTGTGTCCTTGTCAGTGAAAATGGATTAGGGTCCCAGAGTGTTCTCTCTTTTCCCCAAAAACAAAACCAGAAGATGGACTGGAAGGGGTCTTCCTGAAAGTTCTCATAAGTTAACTTCAGTGTCAGGATACTCGGTGGATCCTCTGATGAAACATGGAGCTGACTGACTGCTCAGACGTGCACACATCAGGCTGCAGCTGGCATCCGTCACGCGTGCAGGTGGATAGTCACGGCTGACGGTTCCGTGGTCCTTCCCAGGTCTGAGCAGTTTGCATGAAGCAGCTCTCTAGTCCTCATAGTGTGAGTCGGCGCTCTGATATCCTCATTTGTGCACGTGAGGAGACTGAGGCTCAGAGGGAAGTGGCTACCTCAAGTTGTGCAGCTAGTGAGCCGTGGAGCCTTGAACCCAGGAGATTCGGTTCCTGGGAAGCTGCTTGTAACGCCTGCACCTCATAGACGTGAATGTTGGTGAGCCTGTGCCAGCCGCTGTCTGGAGGTACAGTCACCCCCACTGAATCCTCTACAGCCAGCTTGAGAGGTCTGCGTTTCTCCCCAGTTTACAGACATGACATGCTGAGGCTTAGCGCGGTCAGGAGCCCAGCCCCGGCTCCCACTGTGAGTGGATGAGCGGGGATTTAAACCCAGAGCTGCCGGCGAAAGCGGGAAGTTGGGTATCACTTCTTCCCTCTTGGCCATTGGCCGGCTGTCCTGACACGGACCAAAGCAGGAGCTGTCGGCGCCCCCGCAGCCCGGGGGGCTCCTGACCCTCAGGTGCACAGAGGGCGCCCCCTCTTCCCTCCACAGGGTCCTGCTTCCTGCGGACGGATCAGCTGGACGGGGAGACAGACTGGAAGCTTCGGCTTCCCGTGGCCTGCACGCAGAGGCTGCCCACCGCCGCCGTGAGTAGCTTTCCCTGCAGAAGCCCCCACCCCCATGGCCATGTCCCCGCGGGGCTCTGACCCCCACCTCGCGCGGGCCACACGGAGGCCGCCCGCTGTGAGATGAGGCCCCGGGGCCCTGGCACCTCGGGCGCTCGCTAGTTCCGGGCCGTGCGGCCTTGTGAACCCCAGTCTGGCCGATGGGGTTGATGGTCTCTGGCGGGCAGCTCCAGCCCTTAAGAAACCTTGGCGGAGCACCTGGTGAGAAATGAAAAGGCAACGCAGGGCATGCGCTCCTTTGCTCGGGCTCTCCGAAGGCGTCGCGGTCACTGGGACTCGGTCCTGTGGCTCTTATATCTCTGCAGAGGCCCTGCCCGGTACTGGAAGCCCTCAGACAGGCCAGCGAGAGGACTGTCTCTGATGGACTCCCCTCCCGTCCCGTCCCCGTGCCCGCCGGCGCCAGCTCTGCCTTCCGACCCTGGCCCTTGCCCTTCCCCTCCAGGAGCAGGCAGACCCGCTCCTGGCCCGTGTGCGCCAGCCCCTGGGGCTCCGTTTGCTGTGGAAACCCCATGTGTTTATTTGCATCTGGCTTGCCCAGGCCGTGGTTGCAGTGCGGGCTCTCTGCAGTCGCGGTGAGCGGGGGCCGCTCTCTGCGGGCCGCGGCTTCCATCGGGGTGGCGTCTGTTCTTGGGGAGCCCGGGCTCGAGAGGACGGCCCGGCAGTTGTGGTGTGTTCACTTAGTCGCCCCAAGGGAGGTGCCTGGGGTGTTCCCAGGTGTTCCCAGGGTTGAACCGGGACCCCTGCATTGGCAGGTGGCTTCTTAGCCGCTGGACCACCAGGGAAGTCAGTCCTCTTTCCTATATCTTGATCGCAGCCACCCTAACGGGTGTGAGGTGTTCTTGCACACTTGTTCGCCTCTCTGCCCTTTCCGAGGCTTTGCACACAGTCAGCGCCCTGTGGCCCTTTGTTGTCGGGCGAGGGTTTTGGTGGGTTTAAATGACTCTTGTACACGAGAGTGTCGTGGAGGGGGAGGGATGTGCGCCATCAATCAGTTCTGGAAAAGCCGGGTAAACACAGACGCTCCCCTTTGGGGCTTCCGGGTGTTTGGGGGTCTTGCAGGTAGAGACTCCCAGACTAACTTGCTGGAAGGCTTCCCTCTTTCTTCTACCTGCCCCGTGGCTTTGAGGGCCTGTTTGGAAAGTACAGTTGCTTCTGAAAAACAGCGGATGCTTCCCCAGATCCCTTTTAATCATGTGCTGACTTTGTTTTACCTCCAAAACGTCACCCCCGGGGGACAGGACCTTCTTCAGATTCGCTCGTATGTGTATGCGGAAGAGCCGAACATCGACATTCACAACTTCGTGGGGACCTTCACCCGAGTGAGTAAGCCTCGAGGGGTGCGGGGTCCTGTCTGGGGGGTGCATGACCGGGGGGCAGGCCCGCTTCCCAGTGCCGGCAGGGCTTTGTTGGGGGGTAGCTCTGTGTGACGTGGAGGTGACGTCCCCGTCAGAAGACTCCACCTACAAAACTGCTTCTCAGTAAAAGTGACACAACTGGAAATTTCTTCCAGCCTCCCGACAGCTTTCGTCCCCTGACTACTTAGAGCCAGGTGTTCTTGTAATTAATGTCACTCTGTCTTTTTCACATGAGCCCATTCGTTGCTATTGTTCATCACTAAGTCATTTCTGACTCTTTGGGACGCCATAGGCTGCAGCACGCCAGACTTCCCTGTCTGTCACCGTCTCCCGGAATTCGCTCAAACTCATGTCCATCGAGTCGGTGATGCTATCCAGCCATCTCATCCTCTATCGTCCCCTCCTCCTCCGGCCTTCAATCTCTCCCAGCATCAGGGTCTTTTCCAATGAGTGTCCTCCAAGTCCTGTCCACCATGGTTATAACTTTTAAACGATATCCCAACCTTTCAGAATAGAAATTAAATTTGGATTTGAATTATTTTAGGCATCTGAGATGACAGGTTTGTGAAACCCGTAATGAATTGTTCCTGCTCTTGTTCTAGAAGCCCTCAGACAGGCCAGCAAAGGGCTGTTTCTGATGGATTTCCCTCTCCATTATCATTCCCATCTTGTGGAATGTTTCTCCAGTGCTGGAAGCCTGCATTTCTTAAATCACGAACCACTGTTTTCAAGTATTTCCGTGGGGCGGAAGCACCAAGGATAAGGGTTTATGATCCTTCTCTCCCGGCGGGGCTGTTGGCTTCCAAATGCGGGGGTCATCCTCTCTTCCTCTTTTGCAAAGAGCAGGCTGGAGACAGCAGCGGGCTCCGCGCAGACCTGGATGGGTCAGCCTGTGTCCATCTGCTCTTTTGCAGGAGGACAGCGACCCCCCGATCAGCGAGAGCCTGAGCATAGAGAACGCGCTCTGGGCCGGCACAGTCACCGCGTCAGGTACGTGCCCTCACGGAGGAATGTGTTAGCAATTTGAAGAGGAAAGCAAATCCTTCGGTATAATGAGAATAACCATCTGTCAGTGGGGAAAATGAGCTGTCGGTCAAATGGTGTTTTCCACTGGCTCCTGCACCCCCGGGGAGTGCAATGGCCATCTAATTGGCCCCTGGTGCTTGGAGGCGTCTGGAGAGGAGTCCGCCCTGGCCTGTGGACTCGGCCACAGCGTCCGCTCTGGGAATAACCCCTAATTGCCACGTGAGATTGACATCCTAATCTGAACCAGAAAGTGGGTCAGCCTGGAGGTCCGGGCTCTTGCATCTGTGAGGGCTCCTCAGCTGGTCCTGATGGTGCCCTGGTGTTTGAGACTCCAAGGTGATGCAGAAATTGTCTGGTCATCTGGACCCCAGAACAGAGTCTGCGGGATGACCTGTTGAGGAGCGGGAAGAAGGGGTTGGGACACTGGGGTGCAGCTGAGCGGAAGGGCTCCAGGGGCTGAGCATGCCTGGGGCGGCTGGAGTGATGGCGGTGGGACCGCCCGTCTGTCGGCACCTGCTGTGTGTCACGCGGTTCACTTAACCCTCCCAGCCGTACCCTGAGGGCAGGTGCTGGCTTCGTCCCCATGCTGCAGACAGGGAAACTGAGGGTCGGTGAGGCTAAGTAACTTGCCCAAGGTCACACAGCATGACTTGAGCCCAGGCGTTTTGCCCCAGAAGCAGAACTCTGTTCCCCTGTTACCACTCTATTATATATGTTACTGGGTTGGCCAAAAAGTTTGGGTTTTTCTGCAGCATCTTATGAAGAACCCAAACAAGCTTTTTGGCCAACCCAATATGTAATAGTATATACTGTTATTAACATGTAATTCCACTACTGGCAACTTTTTGTCTTTACTGTGGGAGACTCCGCTCCCCACCCTGCTCCCGCGCCCAGCCTGTTTCCCTCTGCTTGCTGCTGCTCTGTGGCTCTTCAGTACAGCAGATGCGGTCAGGATGCTCTCTGACAAGGAGCAGGACCCGCATGGCCTCTGCCCAGGCTGGCATCCACAGACTCAGTGCACGTGGGCAGAGATGGGCTCAGCTTCTCAGCCTTAATGTCAGAGATTAGCAGTAAGAAGGCTTATTTGTCAGGCCCTGTTTGTGTACAGACTGTTTTATCTTCCATTCTCTTGTTTCGATCGCACAACATTAAATGAGGACACTTAATGGAATAAAGAATTGAGTCTCAGAGAGGTCGAGAGACTTGCCTAAGGTCACACAGCCTTGGAGAGGTCATCTCCTGGGAGGAGGAGAAGGGAAGGCACACTGACACCTTGAAGATGGAAAAAAGATTTCACACAGTTCCTCAGAAATGCACTGTGACATTAAAACACGCGTTTTTCCCCCACTTGTGTGAATTCCTTGTGTTTGGTGAGGTGGGACGAGAGCCCGCCGTGATCCCCAATCCAGAAGCAGTGCCTGCCACGCCCTGCAGTAGACGTCTGCTTTGCAGTGGGTCTGAGGAGCTGGGCGGTGACCGTTTCTTTAGAGGGCCTTGGCTTCTCCCTGGGTAGATGTCTGACCACACTCTGGTTCTAATGTAAACACGGAGTTAAATGCAAGCCATTTCCTCCTTCCGGTGCTCAACTCCAGAAGCAGCCCTCGAGAGTAATCTTAATTATTTGAGATTTCACTTCTGTGTTCCCTTCAGAATCTAATTCCCGTGTCTTGGTCACTGCACCATCATCAGTTGGAAATTTAAAGAATAAAAAAGCTTGCCAGGCAATGCTAAGGGTCCAGGTGCACTGGCTGGCATCAGTCTGCAGAGGATACAGTTGCCATGGTAACTGGGCTGCTAGGCTGAGGAGTCACTGGGGTGATGATAGTCGGGGGAGGCTGGTGGGGCTTGGCAGAAGGAGAGCCTGGGTGTCGTGGATCCCGGTTCTTCTCAGACTCCGTGGAAAGGGACACCCCCAGTGTGCAGCAGGTCAGTCGGTGGCCCTGCTGGGGCTGAACTGTGACCAGCATGCGGGTCACACCACGCGGGTCTGATAATGCTCACTCGTCTGTACCCTGTTCCTTGGGGCTCGTTCCGGAATCACAGAGTCGTGTCAGAGCAGCGTCTGGTTGCTGTAAATGTGTCAAATCCTCCCTTTCTGGGGCTCACCCCCTCTCTCATCTCAGACGGGGTCAGAAGTCCCTGGCAGCGCACTGCAGTGGAGGGTCTCAGGCTGGGGGAAATACCTGGCTGGATGGAGACCCTGGCGGGCAGGATGGAGCGGACACCACGGTGGGCAGGCGGCTGAGGGCGGGGCCGTGTGAGGGGAGCTGCCGGGAATGTAGCCTAGGAAGTGGGGTTATGGTCTGGGGGAGCGGGGGGGCGCAGGGCAGGGGGTCTTAAGGGCTGAGTGGGGACCATGATGAGGAGAAAGCGGGAGCCTGGCCAAACAGGGTGGCTGAGCTCAGCGCCCGCTGGAGATGCGGTGAGGACTGCAGACCCAGTGGCCTCAGATCTTCCAGTTTTCCAGAAGAAGCCAGAAATCTTTACTTATGTATATACATATATATATAGTTAATGTGAAAGCTCCTGTATTTAAAAGTTGACAACTACTTCAAAACCTTTAGGGACTTCCGTGGTGGTCCGGCGGTTAAGAATCCACCTGCCAATGCAGGGGACGTGGGTTCAGTTCCTGGTCTGAGAAGGTTCCGTGTCCCGTGGGACAACTAAGCCCGTGCACCGCACGCGCGAGTAGCCACACCGCCCCCTACTCACTCACTGCAGCAGAGAAAGCCCACCCGCGGCAGTGAAGACCCCGCACAGCTGGAAGTTAAACAAAGCTTTTGAGCCCTGGGCAGACCAGACGAGCGCGGCTCTGTGCTCTTGTGGGGTGGCTGAGGCTGGGGTCTGCTTCTCCCAGAGACAGGTTCGGTCCTGGGCACAGCGGGGTGTGGGGGGAGGGCATCTCCAGCAGCCTTTGAAGGCACCAGGATTGGCCAGTACTAGATGGGGACGCTGCCCTCGGGGGCCCCTGTTGTCAGGACTCGCTAGAACCCTGAGCGCTGGGGGTTGAGACCAGCCCATGTCTGCCCTGCGGTGAGAGTCGTGGGCGCACAGCCACCCCTGCGTGGCCCAAGCTCAGCTCCCCCCGTCCGACCGTCTGCGGGGGTCTGCGGGGGTCGGCCTGCACTCGCTGGGAGCAGGCAGGCTCTCTCCCCAGCCCTCCGCCTGCCGAGCACCTCCCTGGAAGGGAACCGCGTTGTGCAGAAGACTGTGCATCGACTCAGGGGGCCCTCGGCGTCTCCCCTGGGGTGTCTGCCGAGAGACTCGGCCCGGCACTCCATCGGGGTTGCGCTCCTTTAGCGACTCTTTGAATCTCTTGGAGGTTTGGGTGCGTCCCCCTGCTGGTGCTGTGCCAAGAGCTGAGGGGCCAGAGGAGAGGAGCTTAGGGACTCCTTTATCCCGGACACCAGCTGTTTGTATCTTGGGGTCTTCCCTGAGTGCTTGGCGGGGCTGCCCCTTCTCGTGTTTCGGGTTCCAGCTTAGATGTCCTCCACTCCGAGCCCGCGTCCCTGGTCGCCGGCGCTCACCGGCCCCTCCCCAGCCGCTCCCGTCGGTTTCTCTCCTGGGTCCATCGGGGTGCCCACCAGCCCCGTGCTGACTGCGGTGCTGCTGCCCTTGACTCTGCACGTGCCCCGCTGTGCGGAGCATTTCCCTGGCACATCCTGGAAAGGGGAGACAGAGGTGCGTTTCTGATAGATAATGCCAGTTTCCCACCCCAGACAGGCTGTTCCAGCAGACGCCCCAGCCAACAGCCTGAGTGCCAGTCCACGTCCCCACCTCTTGGCTCACGCTGCTGTTTCCACGCTTCTGAATTTTTATTGCGAGGATGGGAATAAGAATTTCCCAGTTTTTTTGTTTTTTGAGTAGGGTAAACGTCTTTTCTGATATTAATGGGCTTTTGGGGTTTCTTTTAGAAATTGTTTATAACAATTGATGTCTTTTTTAAAAACAAATGATGATGGAGGGATGGAAGGAAGTTCTCAGGAAAGAGCTGCTATCCAGACAGACGTCTGCCAAAGGTTCTGGTTGCACCCCGACTCTGAGTGGAATCAGAGCCCGTGGGAGGAACGTGCTCTGATAAGAGGGGCGTGTTCATAGGTTTCCAGGGTAGTTTGTGAAGTTGCAGGCACCTCTGGAAGCCTCTGAGGCCAGGGGCATAAAGGACGGGCCCCCTCCCCTCCACCTCTCCTGTTCTCCGAGGTGGCCAGGCCCGCAGGCCAGCAGTGCCTGGTGATGCTTTTTTTTACATTAATGTGTATTTATTTTTTGTGCACTGGACCTTCGTGGCTGCACTGGGGCTCGCTCTGGTTGCAGAGTGTGCTTCTTGTTGCCCGCGTGGGCTCTGTGGGCCTGGCTCAGCTGGAAAGGCCCGCAGGCTCTCGGGCGCGGGCTTAGGTGCCCTGCGGCGTGTGGGTCTTCCCAGGCCTGGGGTCGAGCTGCTGTCCCTTGCATTGCCAGGCGGATTCTTCTCCGCTGGACGGCGGGGAAGCCCTGAGCAGTGGCGCGTTCAGCAGTAGCGGGGATGCCCTGTGTCTTCACTGACCTGGTGGCCGCCTCTGGCCTTCTGTGGCTGTTGAGTCTGAAATGAGGCTAATGAAAATGGGGGCTGTGTTTCACTTTTTTTTTCACTGAATTTAAATGTGAATGGCCACACATCTGTGTGGGTGCGGACGTTGGTTGGCCCTGATGTAACTCGGGGACTTTCTCGCACTGCGGAGGCTGGAGCGCAGCAGACCCTCCAAAAGCCTGCCTGTCGGGACTCACACTTCTCTGGCTTCTGTTTTTTCGTCGTAGGTACCGTCGTGGGTGTTGTTCTTTACACGGGGAGAGAACTCCGGAGTGTCATGAACACCTCGAATCCTCGAAGTAAGGTGTGTACATGGCCATAGGGTGTGTTTTCTTGCCAGAACTTTGACTGATGTGGTTTGATGATTGGTGTTGGTGGGATGAGGAGCAAGACTCAGGAACAGGAACCCCTAAAAGTGTGACTTCACTTGTATAAACTTACTGCGTGTGTGTGTATTCTGTGCTAAGTCACCTCAGTCGTGTCTGGCTCCTCGCCACCCTGTGGACTGTAGCCCGCCAGGCTCCTCCGTCCGTGGGATTCTCCAGGCGAGAATGCTGGAGTGGGTTGCCATGCCCTCCTCCAGGGGATTGTCCCAGTCCAGGGATTGAACTTGCGTCTCTTAGTCTCCTGTACTGCCAGGCAGATTCTTTACCCCATCACCACCTGGGAAGCCCATATATGTATTTATGCACACACCATACATAAACACATATTCAAATTCGTGTTTGAAGATACTGTGGTTGGGTTCCAGACTACCACGTCAAGGGCGTATCACTACAAAGCAAGTCACATGAATATTTTGGTTTCCCAGTGCATATAAGTTATGTTTACACTATTCTGTAGTCTGTTAAAGTGTGCAGTAAAAGTATTGTGTCAAGAATGTACATGCTTTAAAAAAACTTTATTGCTAGAAAATACTAACAATCATCTGGCAACACAGGTTTGCCATACACCTTCAATTTGTAAAAAAACACAGTACCTGCAGAGTTGTCTGCAGTTAAACAAGGAATGCCTGTGTATGAATACATAACATTTTAAAAGTTTTAAAATGAAGTATTGAGTCCTGAGGGGCTCCCCAGGTGGCTTGGCGCTAAAGAATTCCCCTGCCAGTGCCGGAGACTCAGGTTCGCTCCCTGGTCGGGAAGACCCCCTGGAGGAGGGCATGGCAGCCTACTCTGGTTTTCTTGCCTGGGAAGTCCCATGGACAGAGGAGCCTGGCGGGGCTGCAGTCCACGGGGTCACACAGAGTCAGACACGATTTAGCGACTAAGCAACCCCAGCTGAGTCCTTGCTCTTTGCCCCATGTAGTACTAGAGCAGCCTGTCAGCACCCGGCTGCAGCCTCTCCCCAAGAGGAGAAACGGCCTGAGAAGCACCGCGCTCTGGCGAAGCTGCGTAGACCTGGATTCAAACCCACACCAAGCGGCTGGCTCTGGCACGGTCCGTGGGGTCAGTTCTGGGGTCCACCGAACGGCCCTGTTACTGCTCGAATACACCAGGGCCCTCGCTCCCGACCCCACCCCTCCTTCAGTTTCTTAGAGTCAGAATACTGCAGAATGATTTCCTTTGTCAGTACCATGAACAAATATCAGTCACTTCATCCCACCGTTATAGTCCCCATGACCACCATCATTACAACTGTCAGTTCAGTTCAGTCACTCAGTCCTGTCCGACTCTTTGTGACCCCATGGACTGCAGCACGCCAGGCCTCCCTGTCCATCACCAACTCCTGGAGCTTACTCAAACTCGTGTCCATCAAGTCAGTGATGCCATCCAGCCATTTCATCCTCTGTCATCCCCTTCTCCTCCTGCCTTCAGTCTTTCCCAGCATCGGGGTCTTTTCAAATGAGTCAGTTCTTCATATCAGGTGGTCAAAGTATTGGAGCTTCATATTTAGGAACAGTTCTAATTACTATTCAGTACTGATTTCCTTTAGGATGGACTGGTTTGATTTCCTTGCAGTCCAAGAAACTCTCAAGAGACTTCTCCAACACCACAATTCAAAAGCATCAATTCTTCAGTAGTCAGCTTTTTTTATAGTCCAACTCGCACATCCATACATGACTCCTGGAAAAACCATAGCCTTGACTAGACAGACCTTTGTCAGCAAAGTAGTGTCTCTGCTTTTAAATATGCTGTCTAGGTTGGTCATAGCTTTTCTTCCAAGGAGCAAGTGTCTTTTAATGTCATGGCTGCAGTCACCATCTGCAGTGATTTTGGAGTCCTTAAAAATTTCTGTCACTGTTTCCACTGTTTCCTCATCTATTTGTCATGAAGTGATGGGACCAGATGCCATAATCTTAATTTTTTGAATGTTGAGTTTTAAGCCAGCCTTTTCACTCTCCTCTTTCACTTTCATCAAGAGGGTCTTTAGTTCCTCTTTGCTTCGGCCATAAGGGTGGTGTCATCTGCGTATCTGAGGTTATTGATATTTCTCCTGGCAATCTTGATTCCAGCTTGTGCTTAATCCAGCTTGGCATTTCACATGATGTACTCTACATATAAGTTAAATAATTGGGGTGACAATATACAGCCTTGACTTAACTCCTTTCCCAATTTGGAACCAGTCTGCTGTTCCATATCTGGTTCTAACTGTTGCTTCTTGACCTGCATGCAGATTTCTCAGGAGGCAGGTAAGGTGGTCTGGTCTTTCCATCTCTTTAAGAATTCTTCACAGTGTGTTGTGATCCACACAGTCAAAGGCTTTGGTGTGGTCAATAAAGCAGAAGTAGATGTCTTTCTGGGACTCTTTCTTTTTCTGTGATCCAACAAATGTTGGCAATTTGATCTCTGGTTCCTCTGCCCTTCCTAAATGGATGTTCCAGAGGAACATCTGGAAGTTCATGGTTCGCGTACTGTTGAAGCCTGGCTTGGAGAATTTTGAGTATTACTTTGCTAACGTGTGAGATGAATGCAATTCTGTGGTAGTTTGAGCATTCTTTGGCACTGCCTTTCTTTGAGATTAGAATGAAAACTGACCTTTCCCAGTCCTGTGGCCACTGCTGTGTTTTCCAAATTTGCTGGCATGTTGAGTGCAGCACTTTCACAGCATCATCTTTCAGGATTTGAAATAGCTCAACTGGAATTCCATCAGCTCCACTAGCTTTGTTCATACTGATGCTTTGTAAGGCCCACTTGACTTCACATTCTAGGATGTCTGGCTCTAGGTGAGTGATCACACCATCGTGATTATCTGGGTCGTGAAGATCTTTTTTGTACAGTTCTTCTGTGTATTCTTGCCACCTCTTCTTAATATCTAATGCTTCTGTTAGGTCCCTACCATTTCTGTCCTTTATTGAGCCCATCTTTGCATGAAATGTTCCCTTGGTATCTCTAATTTTCTTGAAGAGATCTCTAGTCTTTTCCATTTTTTTGTTTTCCTCTATTTCTTTGCATTGATCACTGAGGAAGACTTTCTTGTCTCTCTTGGCTATTCTTTGGAATTCTGGGTATATCTTTCCTTTTCTCCTTTGACTTTCACTTCCCTTCTTTTCACAGCTATTTGTAAGACCTCCTCAGACAACCACTTTGCCTTTTTACATTTATTTTTCTTGGGGATGGTCTTGATCCCTGCCTCCTATATAATGTCACGAACCTCTGTCCATAGTTCTTCAGGCACTCTATCAGATCTAATCCCTTGAATCTCTTTGTCACTTCCACTGTATAATCATAAGGGATTTGATTTAGGTCATACCTGAATGGTCTACTGATTTTCCCTACTTTCTTCAATTTAGGTCTGAATTTGGCAATAAGGAGTTCATGATCTGAGCCACAGTCAGCTCCTGGTCTTGTTTTTGCTGACTGTATAGAGCTTCTCCATCTTTGGCTGCAAAGAATATAATCAGTCTGATTTCTGTATTACCATCTGGTGATGTCCATGTGTAGAGTCTTCTCTTGTGTTGTCGGAAGAGGGTGTTTGCTATGACCAGTGTGTTCCCTTGGCAAAAATCTGTTAGCCTTTGCCCTGCTTCATTTTGTACTCTATTACATTTATCCAACTATATTACATATGTCCAAGTTTATTACATATATCCAACTATATTACAACTATAAATGCCACTTATTTGAGGTTTTAGCCTTATCTGGGGCCATGTTTCTGCAAAGTGATGGGTTTCATGGGCTGGTTCCATTTTGTTTAAACATGCTTTAAGATAAATAGATAGTCATTAAAGTAATAATGTTCATTAACGCAGCACCTAAAAATCAGATGCCACAGGTGGTGTGTGCCCTGAATCTCCAGGCAATAGGGAACCAGTGCATGGTGTAGAACTGGGTCATTTCACAGGTCTCTGGGGGCATGGTTGAGGCCATGCAGTGCACAGCGCCCCTGAGGGCAGCAGTAACCCGCTTATGTGTTTCCAAGCTAAATCTTTAAATTGTTAAGAAAAAATAAAAATGAGATTCCTTGAGGTCCCTGGGATGTCGGTTAGCCTGTGGAGCCCAGTATTCTCACCCAGAGATGTGGGGCTCTGTAGAGCCCCCTGTGTCACCCAGGGTGCAGGTTCCCGGGGAGGCCCAGCCCCCGGGGCGGGCTGTGGCTGCGCTGGCTCATCACGTGTCTGTCCGCGTGCCGCCCTCAGACCCCAGGTGGGCTGTGGTTGCACCGGCTCATCACGTGTCCGACCGTGTGCCGCCCTCAGACCCGGGCCCGGCTGTGGCTGTGCCATCATCACGTGTCCGTCCGCGGCCGCCCTCAGACCCCAGGTGGCTGTGCGGCTGCGCGCCTCGATCACGTGTTTGTCCGTGTGCCGCCCTCAGACCCCAGGCGGGCTGTGGCTGCGCTGGCTCATCACGTGTCCGTCCGCGTGCTGCCCTCAGACCCCAGGTGGGCTGTGGCTGCGCGGCTCGTGATATCACGTGTCTGTCCGTGTGCCGCTCTCAGACCCGGGCGGGCTGTGGGTTGCACCGGCTCATCACGTGTCCATCCGCGTGCTGCCCTCAGGCCCGGGCGGGCTGTGGCTGCGCCAGCTCATCACGTGTCCGTCCGCGTGCTGCCCTCAGGCCCGGGCGGGCTGTAGCTGCGCCAGCTCATCACGTGTCCGTCCACGTGCCGCCCTCAGACCCAGGGCAGGCTGTGGCCGGCGGCTCATTGCGCGCTTCCGTCCATGTGTCGTCCCGCAGATTGGCCTGTTCGACCTGGAGGTGAACTGCCTCACAAAGATCCTCTTCGGAGCCCTGGTGGTGGTGTCTCTGGTCATGGTCGCACTCCAGCACTTCGCCGGGCGTTGGTACCTGCAGATCATCCGCTTCCTTCTCTTGTTCTCCAACATCATTCCCATCAGGTGCGCTGAGAGCGAGCTGCTGCCGCGGCGTCTGCGCGTCTCTGTTTATTCGAAGGTCATGCTTTTGTGTTTTTGAGAAGGAGCTGGTCTGTTATAAAGGGGTGACTCGAGCAGGTGGGGTCTCATTTGTGCCGAATGTTACAGCGCCCACAATGTGTGTTTTAGAATCGGTGTGGAGAGAACAATCAGCTGTTTGTGTGTATCCTGTTAACCTGTGTGCTCTGGTTTTCTGCCAGCCTGCGTGTGAACTTGGACATGGGCAAGATCGTGTACAGCTGGGTCATTCGCAGGGACTCGAAAATCCCTGGGACCGTGGTTCGCTCCAGCACGATTCCGGAGCAGCTGGGGAGGATTTCCTACCTACTCACAGACAAGACTGGTGAGTGTCCAGTATCCTTGCAGAATTCAAAGTCAAAGAAGATGCTTGGAGTATCTTTCTGGAGGTATTAGAGATGAGTGTTGCAGTTCTTTTATCCTCTTCATCTTTGGATGAAGATAGACTCCTTGGTGGACATGATGATGATAGCAGCAAAGCCTTATTTAGTGCTAATCGTGTGGAAAAGCACTGTTCTGGGTGTCTATATTATAGTCACTTAATCCTCCCCTGATATTGTGAGTTTGGAGTTATTAAGTGACTTCGTGGTTGTGTGACTTGTCAGAAGCACATAGTGGCAGAAGTAGGCTTTGAACTCAGACTGGCTTCAAGTCCTGACCTCGAAACCACATCTCAAAAATGCCGCTTTACAGTTTAGCATCTGTCAAGTTATAAGGTTGTTGTGGTTGAGAGCAAGTGGGGAGACCTGGGTTTAACCTTCATCTCTACCATCTGGTGAACATGGGATAGAAGGGGATCTGTCGCAAAGATCCGGGAAGTCAGAGCAAAACTAGATTTCAGGAAGGAGAAGAACCAGGCAAGTTCTGGCTGTGTCGGTATCAGGATGGTCTCTTGACTTGACTCTACTCATCTGTTGTCTGTGCGTCTGTCTGCTCAAGGTTTTGATTCCTTCACGATAGAATCTGATTGGCCTCGTGTATGTTATGTCCCACCCTCTTGGCCAATGGAATGAGTCAGGCGCCCTGATTGGCATTTTCTCTAGACCATCCCAGGGACCAAGGATGGTCATTCCCTCTGGAACCTTAAGGTTCTGTTTTTAGACGAAGTTCTCGGATTCCAGGCTGAGAGACTATCACAGATGTCTACTCCAACAGGAGCAGTGCAAAAACCAGTGTGTGACGTAGAGTAAAGACTCAAACAAAACAAAACAAAACAGCTTTCATTACTGTTACTAAGAGCTCCAGGATGTAGGCACAGTTACTCCTTGTTTTGTGTTTCAGGAACTCTTACCCAGAATGAGATGGTTTTCAAACGGCTCCATCTCGGCACTGTAGCCTATGGCCTCGACTCAATGGATGAAGTTCAAAGCCACATTTTTAGTATTTACACCCAGGTAAAGCCTTCTGTTTCGATACCCAAAGCGATTTTTAAAAGTATTTACTAACATCTATATTGGGAAGAATTCATATGATTCATCCATTAAATGTGTACAACTCAGTGGGTTGTTTTGAATACTCAGAGTTGTGTAACCCTCGTCACAGTCTGTTCTGTCTTCATCACCTGAAAAAGAACTCCCGTACCCATGAGCAGTCACTCCTCGCTTCCCCCCACCCCGCCTTTCCTTCCAGGCCCCTGGCAATCACTGATTCTTCATATTTTGATTAAACCTGTGGTTGAGGTTTTTTCCCATCTTCCTCATCCCAAGGGTTGATCTACTGAACTACTACTAGTGGATGATAGGGGAGACATGGAAGAAAATTATCTGCCAATAACTAGTACCAGAAACGGAGAAGGCAATGGCACCCCACTCCAGTACCCTTGCTTGGAAAATCCCATTGGTGGAGGAGCCTGGTGGGCTGCAGTCCATGGGGTCCCTGAGAGTCGGACACAACTGAGTGACTTCGCTTTGACTTTTCACTTTCCTGCTTTGGAGAAGGAAATGGCAACCCACTCCAGTGTTCTTGCCTGGAGAATCCCAGGGACGGGGGAGCCTGGGGGGCTGCCATCTATGGAGTCCCGCAGAGTCAGGCACGACTGAAGCGACTTAGCAGCAGCAGCAGCACCAGAAAAAGCTCTGAGAACCTAATGCTTCTCCTTCAAGTTTATAGACATGTTTGCTTTTTCCTTTTCCCCAGTTATGAGCAAAAGCAATCAGTAATTAATGGACTGCTTGTGACATAATTACGGTGTAACTGATGAGCTTTAGTTTGTCATCTCTTTTCAATTTAGCAGTCTAGTGGAAGAAATGATCAGAAATGACTATCAACTTTATCTGCTCCTGGTTTTTACCCCCGCTACAAGATTTTTCAAAACCAGTCATTTTTTTTTTTTTTAAGAGAAAGATATTACTTGTAAGTGTCCTAAAATGTTAGACCAGTGGATGTCCACCTTGGCTGCTCATCAGAATTCCTAGTAATGTTTTAAAAAACAAGTAAAATAAAAGCAAAACAAAAGACTTTGACGTGGGCCTGATACCTTAGAGATTCTGACTCATTCAGATGCCAGGAGAACCTGCACTTCTGTGTGTTAAAGGGAAGATGATAAAGAAGCAATTCCCTTGGTAATTCTGAAAACACACCCAGAGCTAACATAGATTGCATTAGACCAGCTACGGGGTTATGACACTGGTTTGAGAACAAGAGAATAAAGAAACCATTTTTTGCTTTAATTTGTCTGACTAGATAGTGATTCTGTAGTCAGAAGGCCAGTTAAAAGTGTATTTTTGTGTAAGGATTAGAGATGGACTCTCTCAATGCTTAGTGGCACAGTTAGAGTCAATGTTTAATTTTCCGGGACATTTCCTGGGGGGCACACCTGGGTTTCCGGGGTGTCTCCTAAACATGGCAGGGCAGAGAACAGAGCTGGAAGCGAGGCGGATTTTAAGTGAAGACAAGCTCATTCGTTCCATGTCGAGTCACTTCCTACAGCCAGCCACGAAGCACCTGCCATTCTCTGCTGCCGGTGTGGGCATCGTGGCTTGACTCCAAATGGGTCCGTGGACCTTTCTCAAAGATGGACTTTCAGACTGTTAGAAAATCACAAGGATGTGGTTGGGCTGGAGGGAGAAGCCGCAGCCCACCTCAGTTCCTCGCCCCCTCGCCTGACCTGTCTTCCTCTGTCGTGTCATGGTCTCTACTGGGCTCTGTGTGTCAGTCTCTAGGGGGCTCCCCTCTTGGCCAGCTTCTGCTGCCCTGTCAGAGCTGGTGGCTCCCGGGTCTGCATCGACCCTACCTGGAGCTTTAGCCTGGAATCCTTGGCATCCCCGCTCAGGCGTCAGAAGGGCAGTGTGCCCACATCCCATCCTTCTCCCTGCATCCCCTACGTGGTTGCGTGACGTCGTTCTCGTCTTTGTAAGCACCATGCCCCTTTGGCCTGTGAGCTCCGTCCAGGGGTTTGGGAAATGCCCTTGCTTCCTGCCCCGTGGCCGCCTGCCTGCAGTCGCAGGCCCGGCCCCCAGACCATCTGCTTGGCTTCGGTTGTCATCCCCTCGCTCACTAGGCAGAAGCTGCACTCTCCCTTGCCTGGCTGTCTGCAGAGACCCCCCTGCAAGCTTCCCTGCTTCCCTCCTCCCCGCCCTGGTCCTGGCAGCAGGGTCCGTGGCATCCAGCGTGGCCTGCATCCCCTCCCCACCCTCTCCTGTGGTTCAGCCTCTCCTCCCACTCACCCCAACACACCATGGCCTGCAGCTTTCCGGGCAGGGTGAGCCACTTCACTTCTGTGTCTTGGAGTAGTCTTCCCTCTGAACCGCCCCCCCAGTGCCCTCCAGACTCCCTAGCAGGGGTCACCGTGTGGATCGTCACTCTTGTCAGCCCCCCCCGGGGTCCCGCCTCCCTCGGAGCCCCGTGTCAGCGGTGCTGGCCTGCCGACAGTTATGTTAGACAGCTCCATGCTGCAGTACGTGCCCTGGCGGGAGGCACAGCCCTACCCATTTTGGTGGTATTTTTAAGAGCTTGCGTTATTGACAGAAGGCACCCTTTCCCAGGATATTTGTCTAGTTCAGCTTTGTGGCCCGTTTTTGGGGGAGCGCAGATAAGCCTCTCTGTCAAGTGCTGAAAGTCAGAAAACAACATATTTTACCATGACCCCTCATCGCCCTTCCTTAGCAGAGGCTCGTAAATTGACTTGCCCATCCTGGCCTTCAGTTTAAAAGAACGGGGTGTGATGGGGAGAGGCCGGGGCTGGTGTGGACACACCCCGCCCCCAGGGAGGCCATCTTCACCCTTCTCTCCGGATAGCGAAAAGCCTGCAGTAAACACACGGATCCTTTTGTGACGACAAGTATGAAGCCTTTCCTGTGTTTTGTTTTTTTAAACAGCTTTATTGAAGTATAACATACATACCGTAACATTTAGCGATGTTAAGTATACTGTTTAATGCTTTTTTCAAGTAAATTTACAGAGTTATGGAATCATCCCCACAATCCAATCTTAGACTGTTCCCCTCCCCCCCCCCCCCCCCAGTGGGATTCTCCTGAGCCTCTACAGTCATCCATCTGCCCTTTAGAGTTTAATAATAGGATGTTTATAACAGTGTCTCCTGAATACAGCGTTTGGAACTCCTGTGTGAGATGGCCAGAGACCATCTGGCCATCAGAGTCAGACTCCACTCCTGGAGTCAGAGTCTCCAGGAATGGCAGCTGGATTTACAAATTTTGACAGGTGAACCAGGTGGTTCCAGAGTACAGTGGGGGTACTACAGCTCCTTTGAATCTAATTGTTATTTAGTCGCTAAGCCATGTCTGATTCTTTTGTGACCCCCATGGACTGTAGCCCACCAGGCTCCTCGGTCCATAGGATTTCCCAAGCAAGAATACTGGGGTGGGTTGCATTTCCTTCTCCAGGGGATCTTCCTGACCCAGGGATCGATCCTGTGTCTCCTGCATTGGCAGGGGGATTCTTTATCACCGCGCCACCTGGGAAGCCCACCTTGAATCTAAGGTCTGCCGTTATTTTTCAGAATATCACTGTCCTAGATCTGTGAACTCCAAAACAGAGGGTGCAAGGTGACCCATGGAGGTGTAGGAAGGAAAGATTTGAGTGTTCACTCACACTTCATTTTCATCTTCAAAATTAAAGCGAAATTTAAACCTTACTAGGAGCATGAAGATTGACCCTGGGACCCTCACCCGATTTATCAGATGAACATTCGTCAGGTACAGTCCTTGAGGTGTCCTGCAGAAGGAGTCACAATTCCGCGATTGTTTATTTTCGAAACACTGGAATACAGACTGTGTTTTATGAGTGTCTAGGTGACTGGTTTTAGGGATGTTATTTAACTAAATTAACCTCATAAAGAAGGCAGGTGGTTTTACAAGATTCCTGCAGAGAAACTCCAGATGATTAATACAGGCCCGAGCAAACCACAAAGAAATGGCCAACACATTATGAGGGAAACCTGTGACAGGCTAGGGAGATGTGATGCTTTTTCCTCTGGCTTATTGATTTACTTACTGACACCTTTAAAAAATTGAGAGATGGTTCACAAACCATAACATTTATCCTCTTAAGTGTACAGGTCAGGGTTTATTAGTATATTCTCAATATTCTGCAATCACCACTGCTATCTAATTTCTGTCTGTTTTCACTACTCCAAAGAGGGACCCTGCCTGTCTCTTAGACTCCCACCGTTCCCCAGCTCCTGACAACCACCCGTCTACTTTTTGTCTCTGTGGGTTTGCCTGTTGTGGACATCTCAGATGCCTGGAATCAATCAATACCTTTTGCACCTGGCTTATTTCACTTGGCGTAACATCTCCAAGGTTTTTCCAGGTTGCAGCGCATGTCAGCACTTCATGCTCCTTTATGACAAACAGATAGGACAATTTGAATCTGTAACTTTAAATAATTATAATTTTAAGTCTATGATCCTGAGTATATGTTATTTTGAACTTTTAGCTAATTCTATGAAATATGATCTCTTCTTTTTAGCACGTCATTTTATAATTTTTTTGTTTCTTAATGCACAATACAGTATGTATACAACTTGAATACACATGTGGGGAAGGTACTTAATTTTTTTTCTCAACATGTTCAAAATATTTGAGATGACTAGTCTATATATTGCCTGGAATATGGAATCACCTATTTTATTTTACTTATCCCGGCAAGTGGAAGCATCTTTAACTTTTGTTGATATATGTGTCTGAGAAAAATAATGACTATGGGAATTGGGAGCCACGTGGTGTCCCTTGTCAGAGAAAACCAAGACCAGTGCTTTTGAGTGTTCTTCTAGGCTGTTTTATATAGGTACATTCTTTTTTTTTTTAAACATAGTTCACATTATTACACATTTTGATCTGTCAACTGTGATTTTTCACTTAATGGTTTGTCTCTGATACTGTTTTGGGATTTATTAGAGTTGGAATTTACTGAGCAGTTTTCTCCTTTTCTTTTTAACGAGTATGTTTGTGAACGTGTGAGTTTGTGATTCACTTAGTGCACAAGACGTATGCACAGGATGCTTTCGGTTATCAGTACGTGCTGTGTTCCAAGTAGTGTGTCTTGCTTTCTGCATCCATAGGAAGCATGGAGAAGGTTTTGTTTTCTCAGGGAAGAATTTTTACTCGTGTGTTTTTCTCTGGGACACAAAGCTTACTTTGTTTTTTAGTCATTAAAAAAATTCAAATCCTTTCTTAGGATACATTTTTTTTTGGCTACAGGAAAAAAAATATGGATCGGTACAAAGAAAAAACACTGAAATCACCTGTATTCACATCAGTAAGAGATAACCGGTGTTAAGCTGGCTGTATAAAATGCTAACTGTCTGCCTTTGTGTGTCTGTGAGATATGTACTTTACTTTTCTGTCTCTGGTTCTTTTTTCTTTCCAAGAAGAAGTCATTATATTTTTGTAATTCTTTTAAACTAGAGTTGAGGATCAAAATTATGTGTAGAATTGAAAAGTATGTATATATGCATAGGCCCTGCTATATTCTTTAAGTGACTGGGACCTGGGCATATATATATATATATTTCTTAAAATCTTTCCTGGTTATTCAGAGAAGCATTTCTGATTAAGACCCACTGTTAGAATAACATTGTCCATCTTCCTTTTTTTCCCCCACACATGTCATAATTATGATCCTTTTGAATGGTTTTTCAACTGGGCCATATAGGGGTAGAGTGAGGAATGCACCTAGGAAGGAAAATTTATTGAGATGGCAAAAAACGCAGTCATTAAGTCAAATCATATTGTAATGCAGTATTAAAAAACTCAAAACGAAGGCAAAAAATTCAAATCTTAAATTGACAGGCTCCAGCTCAGCACTTGCACAGGCTGGTCTCACCGTCCTGACCCTGGCTTTGTGGCAGCAATGACTACATGTCTGGTTCCCAGCCTTGCTGTGATGACATCATGGGCGGGGTCATTCTTTGTTGTGGGGGCCAGCATGTGCATCCTAGGATGTCTAGCAACATCCATGCCCTCCACCTTCTAGATGCATGTAGCACACTCCCCCTCGCCTTTGTGACAGCCCCACGTATCTCCAGACACTGCCCAAGGGGGAGGGCAGAATCTCCCAAGTTGAGAACCCCTGTGCTGTATGTGGTTCAGTTTCAACAAATTGAAATTTGTTGCCTTTGCTGTACAGAAAGGTGTGTACTGTTACATAGTAAGTGTTAGCTGCTTAGTTGTGTCTGACTCTTTGTGACCCCGTGGACTGTAGCCCACCAGGCTCCTCTGTCCATGGAATTCTCCAGAATAGAATGCTGCAGTGGGTAGCCATTCCATTCTCCAGGGGATCTTCCTGACCCAGGGATCGAACCTGGTTTTCCACATTGCAGGCACATTCTTTACAGTCTGAGCCACTAGGGACGCCCGGCTACTACATAGTAAATGTTGTATTCATTCAGTCACTTAGCCTGTAAGTCAGCTGATTCATTTGGAAGTTGTAGCTCTGAGCCTGTCTCTAGAAGAGTGGCCCTTTGAGGTTAATGAGTTTTCAGCTCTGAGCTTTATTTGGGGAGTGAAGTGGACCTATTGAAACAGGAATTCCTTCTCTTGAATAGTGTACTTTTAAGCAGTTGCAACCCATTCGTGGTATCTGTTGATCTTATGAATGTTCATAAGTGGTAGTGTTTTCACTGCATTTGGAAAGAAGATGGATAAGAGAAGGTGGATATTCATCGTGACTGAGCATTTAATTTTTGTATTACTCTTTCCTGAAATATAGGCTGAGGTTCTCATCGGGAAATACCCTTGCCGTGGATTATTAACGAGGAACGGAGGCCTCTTTTTTTCCATGGAGTCTCCAAGTCTCATTTGTTTGCTGGGGTGGCGTGGAATGACCAAGACACCCCACGGTGCGGGACACCCACCCCGGGCCCGAGGCAGGGGCCTTTGTGTGCTGAGAGCTTGATTCTTCACCCGACTTCTGACCTCACCAGGGCCTAGCGTGTCCTCCCTCCTCAAGAGGACCGGTGGTTCCCCCCTAGGGCAGAAAGGGCCGTAACCTGCCTCTGTGGATACCACATCTGTTTTTGTTTTCCCCTGGTATTTTTTAAGTAAGAAGAAATGTGTGTAGGTTAAAGGGCCTATGGGGAGGAGGCTGGAGATAAACACTGTACAATGTGAAACTTTTCCATATGGGCAACGTGAGGATGCTTAACGACTGGACCAGTACGAACACTGGCCGAGCCCCTCGTAATGACCGGCGCCTTCCTGGTATGTGGGGATCACCGTTTGGTGCGTGGATGAGCCTTTTATTTGCAGATTAAATCAGAATTAGTGGTTATGACCTGTCTTCCCTGAAACACCTCAGTGTGTGTGTGTGTGTGTGTGTTGAGTCGCTTCAGTAATGTCCGATTCTCTGTGATCCCATGGACCATGGCCTGCCAGGCTTCTCTATCCATGGAATTCTCCAGGCAAGAACACAGGGGAGTGGGTTGCCATTTCCCTCTCCAAATCTGACCTGAGACAGGCCAAAATGGTCTTAGTAGTAAAAGGGGATGAGTATCAATTTCAGAGAGAGACAAAGGAGCTTGAAGGCAGCAAATCAGTTGCTTGTGACACTGGTCTGATTCAGTCATTGTCATCTTCTAGTTTATTGTCAAGTAGTTCCCTGATCTGAGTGGGGTCTTTGCAAAAATCTGGGCTGTGTTTCTCTTTTTGCCTTGCTCTGGAGTGGTTTCACCTGGAATGCAAAGCCCCAGGGCTCTGTGTTAGCCCACATTTAAAATATTAGTGGAAGTATCTGACTCCTGTAGACATAATCAGATTGCTTCTAAAACCCAAAGGTTTGTGAAAGATACCCTTAATTCAGCCTTCCCTTCAAACCCACTGTTGCTAAAACTTGCCAGCCAGAGCAATTACTTTGTCAAAGGTCTTGTTATTGCTCCTAATGGTAAATAATAATTTGGTCCAGGTGCTGAGGAATGTGGGCAAAAAAATGAAGACACACGTCTAGGGCCAGAACATAAATTACAGAACTTTGGGGGGAAGAAAAAAACATTCTTGATTTAGCCTCACTATGAGAGGGGACCTTTCTGTAAATCTTCAGTCCTCGTTATAATTTTAGAGTTAAATTCTTTATAATTAAAAGCACTTGGCAAATAATGATTCATTTAAACTGTAGTTCTGATATATTACTCTAATTATTGTTACCATGCAGCGCCCTTTGGCCTGGAAGTGAAACCCATGTCCTCTTGACACCGGAGGTTAACAGAGCAGGAAGCCAGAGCAGTGTGTGTGTGCCTGCGTGACCAGAGTAATTTAGTAATTGTCTAATTACCTGAGGAGTCTGATGCCACTGCTAAAAATAGTATTAAAAAATTAAATGAAAGTCTTTTCTTGTTTCTCATAACCCATCTGTTCTCTATTTTGGGCAACCATGTGTTCATGGGTATAAAACATTCATTCTAAAAGATCAGATCGCTTCTCCTCTGTTGGATAAAATATGTTTTTAATGGAACGTAGTATTCAGTAACTCACAAACATCTCTCGCTTCCAAGACTCAGTTGTGGAGGTAGGGAGGCTATGATAGGTCTTTTGTCCTAAACTGTGACTTAAAATCTGGAACCAATGTTGGTCAGTTTGATATTTATTTCTTCTTAAAAATGGGGGGGAAGTTCATGTCAGATGAGGACTTCTCACTGTTATCTCAGGAAAATTAAGTTGTTCATTTGTTCAACAAATATCTGAGCAAGTTATCTCCTGCCCTTGGTACTAAAATTCAGTAGACAAGCTATCTTTTCTCACGATCTGACAGGAGAATGATCAGGTAAACAATCCAGTTTTAGTCAGTGAAGACAATAACACACATGCTACCATGGAAGCGTGGTTCCCAGTGGGGCAGGCACATGAGGCAGAGCCAATTAGGGGACCAGGGGAAGGCATCTTTGGGGAGCTGATGTTGAATTTGGGGCCTGAATGATGAGGTGGAATGAACTAATTCTGCAAAGATGTGGGAAACGGTATTCTAGGCAGTGGGCACAGCAAGTTCAAAGGCCCTGAGGCAGGATAAGGAGGTTGGAGAGAGAGGCTGATCAGGTGGGTCATGGGAGGCTATCTGAGTTTTACCGATCACTGACTCATAGACTCCTGGCAAGTGTACTCTTTCTAGTGGCCTTAATTTTTTAAATTATGTTTTAAGGCAATAGAGCAACTCTGCACAGGACACAGCAAAGCAGTAGAACCCATTCTTCAAAGCAGAGCCTTCATGGTACCCGATGGTGCACAGGTGGGGATGGGGCTGCTTGTCTTCCACGTTTGATGCTGCGGAGTGGATTTCTCGTGGTTCCTCTCCTCCGCATGTGGGTTGAAAACCAGCTCCTAGCCCACTCCTCTCATTGGCACAAAACCGAGGCCCAGAGGGCAGATGGGCCTTGCTTGAGGTCACCCAGCTCTTGGCACCTGCCCGAGAATCAGACTCAGATTTCTCACCTTCGTTCTTTTTACCATGTTTGCTCAAAACCTTTCCCCAAGATTTAACCCATTAGGAGGACAAGCCATGTGCTGAAAGGTACAGTGAAGAGGTGAATGAGGGCTGTGTAAGCCAGGCAGCCACGTCTTGGACAAGAATTAGGGTCCTCGGTCGGTTCGGAAGGCAGAGCTTGAGCACATTTCAGTTAACTCTTGAAAATCGACGCTGAGTGGACTTCTGGGTACCATTTTGCATTGTGTCGTTGCTGACTGTCTCCCTGACCTGCCCTGGGATGCTCGGCGCCCCCTAGAGCCCCATTGAGGCTGTCTTCCATTTTAATTGCACTGAGAGGAATGTACAGTTAAGACGGTGGCTCTAAACTGGGAGGATTTTGGTCTCTATGGGGCATTTGGCAACCTCTGAAGACATTTTTTGTTCTCCTGTGACACCTGGGGTTGTTTCTGGAGTTTAGAAGATGGAGACAGAGGAACTGCTAAGCATCTGCCACACACAGTACGCCCGCCGCCCCCGCCCCCACCCAATAGAGAATCACCCTTCTCAAGTGTCAGCAGTTGCTGTTTAGGCGCTCAGTCGTGTCCAACTCTTTGCAGCCCCATGGACTGTAGCCCACCAGGCTCCTCCCTCCATGGGATTCCCCGGGCAATAATACTGGAGTCAGTTGACATTTCTTTCTCCAGGGGATCTTCCTGACCCACGGATCGAACTTGCGTCTCCTGCATTGGCAGGCAGATTCTTTACCACTGAGCCCCCCAGGGAAGCCCCAAATGTCACCAGTGCGGAGGTCCGGGGCCCTGGTCTGAAACACCAGCATCGCTGGCAGTGTAGCGGAGCCCCCAACAACACTCAACGTTCCCCAGTAGAATCGCCCACATACCCTAGACTGTCATTTCTGTTTATTTTGTTTGTTGTTTTTGGCTGAGCCCCAGTGACTGGATCCCTAAATTGCACGCCCCTAGGAGGGCACTTGCTAGAGCAGGTGGGAGGGAAGCGGCGAGCCCGCCGAAGCCTCCCTCCCCTGGAGGCCCCTCCGTGTCCTGGTCCTCCTCGCTGCTTTCCTCTTCCGCAGCAGCCCCAGGACCCGCCGGCTCAGAAGGGCCCCGCGCCGACCACCAAGGTGCGGCGGACCATGAGCAGCCGCGTGCATGAAGCGGTCAAGGCCATCGCGCTCTGCCACAACGTCACCCCCGTGTACGAGTCCAACGGCGTCACCGACCAGGCCGAGGCCGAGAAGCAGTATGAGGACTCCTGCCGTGTGTACCAGGCGTCCAGCCCGGACGAGGTAAGCCCGCGCACGCGCGCCGCCGGCCCGCTGCGCACCTGCCCCGTGGGGGTGGGGGCGCCTGTCGGGTGGCGGGAGCCGGGTTGATGCTGGGTCCCTAAAGGCCCCGCCCTTCCTCTGGAAGGAGCAGTTTTGACCTTGAGATCCATCATGAATCAGGAAAGAGCAAGAGATCTCTGTGGTTCAGATGGCCAGCAGACACGGGACACAGGTTCCTTAAAGAACCACATTCCTTCAAAAAGCTTTATTGATACAATCCTCATAGCATGCAATTGCCTGTTTAACAGATACGTACAGCTCAGTGTATTTTTATTTTAATAATATTTTCGTGGCGTTCTGTAACCTCACCACAGTCGATTTTATTTATTGATTAGTGAATTTTTATTTATTTCAGCTGCATAAGCTCTTTGTTGTGGTGCTTGGGCCCAGTCGTCGCCACGTGGGGGCTTAGTTGCCCGACAACATGTGGGATCTTAATTCCCCGACCAGGGATCAAACCTGTGTCCCCTGCTTTGGAAGGCAGATTCTTAACCCCTGGACCACCAAGGAAGTCCCCACCATAATCGACTTTAGTGCATTTTCACCACCCCAAAAGGAAGCACTCCATGCCAACCTTCCCACAGACCCCCACCCTTCCCCCTCCAGCCCCTGGCAACCCCTGACCTATGTTCTGTCTCGGTAGACTTGCCCGTTCTGAACAT